>NC_040915.2:50603186-50904228 GCF_004126475.2 Phyllostomus discolor
CACAACCTCTATTTATTTCATTTATTTATATTTAAAAAGTTATTCTTGTTGGTGGAAACCCAGTGTGTAGGAATGTTTATTTCTGGCTCAGAAGGGATCAAACATCCCAGAGGAGGGGTGGACAGAGGGACAGGCATAGACACAGCTCAATGAGAACTGAGACAATGGCTAAGGACACTCCTCTGTGGTCTCCAAGGTCATAGGTTCCTACGGATCCCTCCCCCTCTCGTCGCTCCTGCCTCCTTCTTCCCACCCACCTTCCTCCTTACCTCCCTTCTCTTACCACTTAGGCTCCTGGTCTGTAACAGGCTTGTTTTGGCTCCCAAGCTCATGCTGTTTTGTTTTTCTTCTTTTTTTCCTTTTTCTGAATGTCTTCCTTCTTTCTCCTCTTTACCTCCCTCACTGTCCTGAAGAACACTCAAAACCTGCCTCTTTCTGGAAACCATCCGAGGCAACCCACCTGGTCAGGAGGCCCTCTGCCCTGAGCTCCCTCGGTGTCTGTGTAGTTTGATGGCCGTAGCGGGAGCTGCCGTGGGCGTCATGCTTCTTTCGTTTGCCAAGTTCAGGTATTGCACACGCACCAGTGTGTGCTGGGTAGTGTGCTGGGGGCTGGGGGCAGGCATGGGAGCCACGTTTTAGTAGAGGGAGACACAACGTAACAAGGTGACTGCAGGTGGAGACACTGACTATAAGACAATGAAACAAGCTGGTGGGGGAGGGGCGGCCAGAAGGACTGTTTACTACTGTGGGGTCATCAGAGGAAGTGGTGTTTGAACTGAGGTCTGAATAATGAGGAGTTAGCAGTTTGTAAATCTGGGGGTGGCCTGTTCCAGGTAAGTGGAACAGCAAACACAGAGGCTTGGAAACAGGAGTCAGCTCAGCAGTTTGGAGGGATGTGTGCGAAGGTAAAAGCAAGAGGCATGTCACTGCTCCTTTTAAAGCCCCTCCCAAAGCTCCCCAAAGCCCTAAAGATAAAACCTCGATCACGTAAGGCTTCTCCTGACCCGCCCCGCCCCCTCCTCTCCACCCACACTTCTGGCCACTCAACCGCAAAACCCTGTTCTCAGTGTTCCTCCAACTCGAACGTGAATCTGAGTCACCTGGAGGGCTGTGTCAGAATCAAACAACAGATTGCTGGGCCCCACCTCCTAGAGTTTGGGGCCTGGGGATGTGCATTTCTGTCCATTTCCCAGGAGATGCAGCTGCTGGTGGGCTGGAATCCACTGTGAGAACCAGCGTGGTAGCCAGCGCGGTAGCCTGAGCTCTGTCTTACTTCTGGGTCTCTGTACGGGAGGGCTCTCTCCCTCACCCTGCCTCCCGGGCCTGGGTAACTCATACTTGGGGTCTCGTTTTTCCCTGATTCCCCCAACAGAGAGGAGTGCTCCTCCTGTCCTCTGAGTTTAGCCCATAATGCCACAGGTCACAGCACAGAGTCATTGCCTGTCTACTTGTCTCTCCCCCCGCCCCACCCAACCCACCAACCCCTGGATTGTGAGCCTATCAAAGGTAGAGATGCCGTCCTCTTGTTGAAACCTCAGCCCTTTGTACAACTCCTTGCACAGAAGCCTGCGCCCAGTGCATTTTGTAAATGGTTGTAATAGTCAGAAAGGGCACGTGACCGGAAGCACTTTTCCGAGACTCAGCACACTCTCCGTAGGTTTGGGGCCAGAGCAGTATTATGTGATCCATTTAATATCCCGCCCCCGCTTCCTTCAGATCACGTAGAAACCCACAGAACTGGTTTCCCAGGTCAGTCCCACCTTCCTTCCTTATTTCTAAGTTTCTGAAAGCAGCGGTCTGGCTGTTGCTGCTGAGTTCCCTGCCCCCCCCCGCATCTCTCAGGAGACCTCACCCACCTCCAGAATCGCCCGGCGACGCTGCCTGCGGGTCAGCACCCTGTTCTGTGTGCTCCTCTAACACAAGGCTCTACAGACACTGCAGGTGCCTCTGACTCAGCAGGACACGGAGCGTGCGGAGTGATGAAGAGCTGCAAGGCCGCTGACGCCAGCAAGCACAGCGGCGGCACGCTGGACGTTTCATAGTGAAGTATTTCCACTCACGTGGGCCGAGCGCCGCCGCTCCGACCCCCGTGGGTCCTGTTGTCTGCACTGTCCTGGCCACTACGTCCTTCTGCCCGGAGCCCAGGCGGCTCTGTGTCCAGTGCCCATCTGATGAGTGAGCTCCACACCCTGCTCGTGGTTGTGTATTTTGAATGTCACTCCTGGGCTCAGAATGGCCTAGAGCTACATCCCAGCTCTCCCATTTACTACCACCTGTGTGACCTTGGGCCATGTTCTTTCTCTCCCGTTTGAGCCTCAGTTTTCTCTTCTGCAAAGGACGGGGGTGGGGGGGTCATAATAATAGCCTCCTCCCTGGGTTACTCTGAGGAGGGAACCCAACATGTGTGACGCGCTGAATCCCGTGCAAGGCAGGTAGCAGGAGCTCCACAAATGCTAGTGTCTCCTAGTGTCAACGTTACTGTTATAAATACCGGAAGCAAAGGAAAACATCGAGAAACTGCAGAGTGCCGCCCCTGGGAGGGCCCCTAGGGATGCGCAGTCCCAGGAACTGACAGAGAGGTGAGGGGAAGGCGAGCGTGTGCCCGGGGAAGGCTGGGTGGGATGCAGTTGGGAGGGGTGTGTGGCAGAAAGGGGAGCACTGGCCTTTGGCCTGCCGTCATCCGACTTCTCCCTTTTGGAGACTTTGTGGGCATCAAACAGAACACGTCTGTAGGCCAGATTCATCCTGCGGGCGGCTGTTTTGAGGCCTCTGCCAGCCCCATCCCTTCATTTCACAGATGGGGAGACCGAGGCCAGAGTCAGCGGTGAGTCGCCCAGGTTCAGTGGGGACAGGCACGCTGGCCCTTCACGCCCTCTGGGCATTGCCCACGCGCATCCCATGACCCTTGACGGAGGTGGGGCTGGGAGCCGTAAGCGTGTGGCTGAGTACTAGCCCCCAGGAGCCCTCCATAAAGTCTAGTTGAAAGAGATTTAAAAATATATCATTTCTTGCTTTTCTAAAGATGACATTCTATGGCACATTTATTTTAATCCCGGAGAAAAGTAGTGGGGAAATGCACCCTGGACGTCCGGGCTGCATCATCTCAGGCACGCCTCTTCCCTGCCCAAGGAGCCTGCTGCAAAGCGCTGCCGCGAGAAGTTGCTGGGAAACCGTGAGGTGCCCTGCGCTCCGGGCGTGTCGGGAGCCTGGGTAGCACCCGGCGGGCCTGTGGTGCAGACCCAGTTTCCAGGAGGAAAATAATGCGTTACCAGTCGCCGTCCCATCACAGCGCTGACTATCGATTCGTTCCGTAATTGTGTCGGCAACACCCAGCCTGGGAGCGAGGAGTAAGGGAGGGTACTGCTACGGAGAGCGGTCCGCAGAGCCCCCGGCTGCGGAGGGCCCCCCGGCCTCCGTTCTGCCGCCAGATCTGTGGCATCTACAGACGTGTGAACAGCCCTGCTTTTCTCTTTTTTTCCCCGCAAACCAAAGGTCAGTTGCCTCTGTCTTCTGCTTCAAAGCATTCCAGGAGAGAATGGTGTCTTCCTTTCAGCAGAAAAGAAGTCACAGACAAGACGAAGTAGCCGCATTCAGAAGTTGCAGCCTATCTTTGCAAGCAGAAGGCACCGGGGCCATATGTACATGTGACACACACACACACACACACACACACTACATAAGGTGAGGCGTGACAGATGGAGGAGGGATGGTTTTGGATGCAGAACTGGATTCTCTTAGGCAAGTTCCCTTCCCCCCCTCCTCTTTATAACACGGATGGCGTACACACATTGAAATGCTGTACGAGTTTAGTGCAGCTGATGAGAGGCTCACTGTGAGTGCACGCCCGACGCGTGCCGCCAGCGAGGGAAGGAGCGGTCCCGCCCACCTCTGCGTCAAAGGCTGGCGGCTCCGGTGCCCGCACGGCCCCTTTCCGGTCCCGGAACAGCCAGCGTCCGGCTGTTCGCACAGGTCGATAATACACTGTGCCCTGCACATGCGTGGTTTACTATTTTAATTTTTTTGGAATCCTCACCCAAGGATATGTTTATTGATTTTAGAGAGAGTGGAAGGGAGGGAGGGAGAGAGGAAGAGAGAGAGAGAGAAAGAAGAGAGAAAGATCAATGTGAGAGAGAGATACCGATCGGTTGCTTCTCATATGCACCCCCACTGGGGATTGAACCCACAACCTAGGTTTGTGCTCTGACCAGGAATCGAACCCACAACTTTCTGGTGCGTGGGATGACACGCCAACCAACTGAGCCACCCCGCCAGGGCACTGGTTCACTACTTTAGAATTTCTGTAGTATCTTTGTCTCACCTGTGCTATTCCTTTTTTAAAAAATAAAATAATTTTGAAAGAGAAATACGTTTTTAAATGGAAGGATAAACCATAAGAAATTTTAAAATGATATATAGAGTGAAAAGGGTTGGAAGGACAGGGTGCCTAGATTTGTCTGAACACACTTTTTTGGAAGCTTGGACTTCAGAACCATGTCAGTGTTTTTACATAATTAAAAAACAACGTTATGTTAAAAAGCAATCCCTAAAAATCAAAAGTCAAAGTGAGTACACCTCAGTGTGATTCTGTTCCAACTGACAGTAAAACATGGCAACTGGGACACGTCCCCAAGGGAGTGGTTACAACGATCTTAACCTGGGCTCGGCATTCCCTTTAGAGGCGACAGGGTAAGTGTGGCTGTTCTGAAAGGGGCGTGTGTGTGTGACGGGATGGAGGAAATGAGCAGTCAGGCTGGCGTCACCCAACGTGGATTTTTGTTGTGTCACAAAAATGTACAAATGTGAGGTTTGTGATTCACAGGGAAAACCAACGACCCTTATCAGAGTTAGGAATATCAGTAGAAATTCATGATATATATATTTTGTCTTTAAATAAAAAAAACCACCCTGGCTGGCATAGCTCAGTGGATTGAGCGCAGGCTGCGAACCAAAGTGTTGCAGGTTCGATTCCCAGTCAGGGCACATGCCTGGGTTGCAGGCCATGGCCCCCAGCAACTGCACATTGATGTTTCTCTCTCTCTCTCTCCCTCCTTTCCCTCTCTAAAAATAAATAAATAAAATCTTAAAAAAAACAAAACCCCTAGGTCTCTACTCCAAAAGTCCTAGAAACCATAACTGACCCAGCAGAGATGAACGATCCTGGCACCCCCTCAAGGGAGCCAGTGCTGTTTGGGGAAACGGCTGATTCCGGGTCTGGGCAGGACATGCGAAGGTTGGGCTTGGAATCTCTTGACCTGTCGGGACCTAGGGAAGCCGTCAAAGCCTCCTGTGGCTGTGTCCAAGGCCTCGGGAAGCCCCTGAACAGACTGTCCTGGCTTAGCGTGGGGCAGTTTTAGCATTAATCAGAATATTAACAGCAATTAACTAAGCACATCAGATCTATTTACATTTGCATTTGTCAGAAGGATAAAAAAGAAGCACTGAATACCATCTTGATATTCTTTAAACTAGTAAATAAAGACAGAGGATCAAGTTTTTATCCTGCTTTCTCTATCCTGATCAGGCCCTGAGTTGCCCAAACAGTTGATGAGGGGACACTTCTCTATAGAGGTATTTCGACTAATACATGAAAAATAAATGGTAGATTAGAATAGCACCGTTTCGCGACCTCCATAAATTAATACATTAGGCAAAGATCTTCAGTGTCGGCTAGCACCACGAGAAAAAGGAAAAGTCACACAGTATTAACCTCCTGATAGAATTTCTCTTGAACTTAAATCTCATTAAACTTCTGGATCTTACCATTACTTCCCAGGAAATTGAGGGCACAGAGAAACATGTTGTTAATGCCACAGGTATACAGTTAGAAAAATACAGGTGATTGGAAACTCTACTGGGCAAACCACATTTCTAATAAAAAAAATAAAGCAGAAGGAGAGGTAGACTGTGCGTACATGTGTGTGGAAACTTAGAGGTTAAAGGGCACTTATGGCAGCCTGCCAACGAACCACAATGAATGAATTTTATTTGAATCCCAATTCAAACAAACAAACGGACGCTCCCCCAAAATTTAAAAAAAAAAACACTTGAAATAGCAAACATTGGGTATTTGATGATATTAGGGAATTAGTATTAATTTTGTCTAGTGTGATAGTCACATGGAAATCACAATGAATAACAGCAGTTTTTAATCTTTGGGAGATGCACCCAGCAGTATTTACAACTGGACTGATGCAGTGTTTGGGTTTGCTTCAAAATGGTTTAGGGGGGTAGGAAGGGGCAGAGTAAGGAAAAAATGAACTGCGTATTGCCAGTTGTTGACATTGGAAGTCAGCACTCGGGCTCATTACGCTGGTCTCTGTACTTTTGTGCTGTGTGTGTTCAAAACTCTCTGTAACAAACAGGTGGGAGGTGGCATCTCGTTGCCGTTTGGATTTGCATTTCCCTGATGACTAGTGAAGTTGAGCATTTTTCACATATCTGTTCGCCGTTTCTATGTCTTCTTGGGAGAAGTGTGTGCTCAGGCCCTCTGCTTATTTTACCAGTGGGTATTCTTGTTGTCGTTGAGTAGTATGAGTTCTTTCTATGTTTTGGATATTAAGTCCTAATTGGAGGTGTTTGCAAATGTCTTCAAAGAGGACATTTTTCAAAATGGAAATTGAGTATCACATGTCAGTAATTCAAGGGAACTAGAAAATAAATTCAATGACAGCAAAGCAATGTTATTAAATTCTAGTAGTCCGCTGCCTCAGAATCTGAAGTCGCTTTCTCATTGCTGAAAAGACATTTCAAGGAGATGGAATGGAGATTTACTTCTGGAAGGCACCTAATGGCCAGGAAGACAATTGATAAAAGGAATACTTTGTCATTGTGTATGACCGTGTGCTGAGCGTTATTTAATGCTCTGCTGGGCTGGGTACCACCCAACACTTTGGAGAGCTATCACTAGGGTTCCAAGGAACCCCACTTTGAGAAATAAAGATATAATATCATTGGCTTTTTAAACTGGATGGAATAATGGCAGTTCTCTCATTTCATTGCATGGAGTACATTTTTCCATTACCAACCGTGTCCTCTGGGCTTCAGCTTCTTTCTCGAATAGGCACACCTCCTCCTTTCCAGTGTGTGGCCTGTGCACAGACTGAACCTTCTACCACTTTGAGACTCAGTTTCCAAATCTGTGAAATTTGGAAAACGATGGTTCCTTTCTCACAGAGTTGTTGCAAGGGTTAAACGAGGTCACATGTATCCAGGGGTTAGCACAAGTGGTGACTGGAGCGCAGCACATAATAACACCCATTGGATCGGTGGATCGAGTGTTATTACCTGAGATAGCAAGGAATGTGTGTGTCTTGCAGAATCTTGGGAACTAGGCAACCGGGAAAGGAGGGTTCCTGGTTTACTGGTGTGAATCCAGGGACATTTATTCTAGGAGAAGAACAGATAATAAGGAGCAGAAGTAGGATTCAGATTAGATACAAGGTAGAACTTTCAAGAAATGAGGATTGGTAAACCTTGAGTAATGCAATCATTTTTTTTCTGCCCAACTCTCTACATGAAGAAATACAGGATCCTGTAATTTGAATATTTTAGTATGATCTTGTTTAAAAGCACAAGGAGAGATGAATTGGTCTCATCAGCATATTTCCTATAAGCCTAGTAATTATTTGAATCATTTGTTGTTCACTGGACTTAAGGAAATGGGTCTAGACTGTCAACTGTTCTGATGTCCCTTAATGCTGATGGCTAACGATTAGCCACACTGTTCTCAGAGAAGCCCTGGGCACAGGGAGATATGGGGTTCACCCAAGGCAACGCCATAGCGCCTGTGAGGTGGGATTTGACCTGCCCCAGGAGGAGGGGCAGCTGCTTCTCTGAACTGGAGGACAGGCAGCGATTGTACCCTGAGTCTGTGCTCACTAACCAGCATGCTGACAGCAGTCTCCGTCCATGGGGCGGGCTGCCTGCATCAGGGAAAACAGGAAGCAGTGCCCTGAAGGAACGAGAACAAGATGGTCATTTTTAAAATGATTTGTTTGTTGTTTGTTTTTAGAGAGGGGAAGGGAGGGAGAAAGAGAGGGAGAGAAATATCAATGTGTGGTTGCCTCTTGCATGCCCCCTACTGGGGACCTGGCCTTCAACCCAGGCATGTGCTCTGACTGGGAATCAAACCAGAGACCCTTTGGTTTGCAGGCCAGTGCTCAATCCACTGAGCCACACCAGCCAGGGCAAGGTGGTCATATTTTGATAAACCGATGGAGAAACTGAAGTTCGAGTCATACTGGAGGAGCCGGACCTCAACTGTAAGTCACATGTGGCACAATTGCTGCCTTTCCACGTGCTGTGCCCGTGGCAGACATCACTAGTCCAAGGGTCCGCAGCACTCTTTCTGGGACAGGGCCTCCAAATCCTTCTCAACAGCTTCTTTGGATAGCCACTACTAGTTGACGTGATTTGGCATTCCCGATTCGATAGGGTGGAAAAGGCAGTGGAGAGCTGGAAGGTGAATCAGGCTGTGAACTCCTTCAGGAAAGGGATCGTGTCTTGTTTATCATCAGACTCTCCATGCCCAGGACTGTGCCTGACCAAGCTTGGGCATCTACAAATGATTACTGAACCAAGTGTGGCCTGACTCACCATTCTAACAGGCAGTGACTCGAGTGGCGTCTATAATAACAACCGGCATTGAATGGGCATCTGCTGTGAACCAGACACTGTGCTGATCTTTGAAGACAACATTCATTCCACTTTATCTTTACAACAACCATGTGAAATATGGACTATTATCTCCAATTTGCAGGTGGGGAAACTGAAGCAGAGGTTAGCAACTAGCTCAAGGTCATGCAGCTAAAAGGGGAAGAGCTGGGTGTTATGCTCCTGTCCTGGTTGACCCCACAATGATAACCGTTATATTTAGTAAGCTACATTCCAAATATGACCTGTGCACACAGTAATTCCTTCCGTCCTTACAGCTAGTCCAAGTCCGCCTACACGCAAGGTATTGAATTTTTTTTAAAGATTTTATTTTATTTTATTTTTAGAGAGGGAAAGGAGGGAGAATGAGAGAGAGAAACATCAATGTGCGGTTGCTGGGGGCCATGGCCTGCAACCCAGGCATGTGCCCTGACTGGGAATCGAACCTGCGACACTTTGGTTCGCAGCCCGAGCTCAATCCACTGAGCTACGCCAGCCAGGGCAGGTATTGAATTTTTATGGAGTCTTTATGTCACTGATGAAGAAACAGAGACCCGGACAAGTGCCATCACTCCTCCAAGGTCACGGTTAAGAAATGGCAGAGCTGGGATTTGAACCCAGGAAGTTTGGCTTTGAGGCCCTGCACTTATCACTCAAGACTCCCAACTGAGAAGTCTCCTCACCGTGTGCTCACGGGTATCTGACAGTTTTTGTACAGTCCCTCACCCAAATGCCTGCCGTCCTGAGGACCCCCAGCCCCCCAACACCCCCGAGCAAAACGCCAAACTGCGTTTCACTGATCGCCTTTGGTCCTGACAGCATTGCCTCACCGTGGACAAGTCACTGGACCACCCTACACCTCAACTGTTTCACCTCCTCACCTGCCTTGTGCTACCCTTTCCGTTTCAAATGAAGCCATGGTCTGCAACTGGAAACTTTATCAATGTTTCAGGAACTTAGAAGAACAGGACCCAGCTGGGAAATGTTCATTGATCTTGTGGGGTTAGGGTCCCAGCTACCTCATCCGAGCAGCTCCCACCACACCCAAGTGTCCCAACTAAATACAATTTTAAGTGTCTCAGGCTACTTAAGGAGCCAGCTTTCAAAGGCATTTAAAATGGCAGTGTCAGGGTGGGAAATAGGGCCTGAGAGCAAAGGGTGCGGAGCAGGGGAGTTTTGAGAGACAGGAGGGGAGGGGACAGGTGGAGTTCAGCTTCTACTTGCCTTTACCTCCAAGCTCCCCAGCCCGAACCCCACCTTCAGGCAGCGGCAATCCGCTTTAAGCAGCCAGCAAATGCACCTCTAGTCGTCGACCAGAAGAGGTCGCTGCAGAGCGAGCAGCGCTCCCAGGCACTCACAGGAGCAAGCACGCAAAAATCCAAATGCACGTACACATCCGACCTTTATGCGCTTCTGGACCAATACCCGGTCATCCCAGGTTTCTTTTCCCTTCTCCCCCATCGCCCACCTTATTTTCTCTGCATTCCTTTTCCCCTTCCTGCCCCATTCCCCTCCTGTTCCCTTCCAAAGAATTCCTGAAGTTCACAATGCTGCTGAGGTCCCAGTCGCTGTCAGCGTCAGCAAGAGCATGGGTTTCCTCCGCTGTGGCGGGGACCCGGTGCCAGGCGCTGGGAGGCCTTTGAAACCTGGCGAGTTTTCCTTACAGGCGTCTGGGGAGGCCTGGGGAGTGGGAATAGCAACTCTGCTGAGATTAAAGGGCTCCGAGGACGAGAGGAGCTACGGGGTCCTACAGCTTCCTTTTTCTTAATGAAAACCCTGGGGGTGAAAGAAATGACTCCGCCAAGGCCCTCTGCCTCTAGGGTTTATTTGAGGTTCTAAGCTTCCACTTTCTGGGGTTGGAGTTGCACTGGGAAGGAGCAGAACATGGAGAGAGACCCCAATAAGTAACTATCCTTCTGTAATTCTCAGATTTGCCCCCCTAAATCCGCCCCCCCCAACGCTTTCTTTCCCAAACTAGATTTTTTTCCCGAGAAAAGCTGTGTTAAGAAAAGTGACTACAGCCGAATTCCCCCAGAGTGGATGGGATGGTGTGGTGTGGGGTCGGGGGTGCTCTTTCCTGCCGACGGGTTTGGCAGCGGGGACATCGGATTGGCTGGCTGCGAGGCACAAAAGCGCCGCGTGCACAGATGCAACGCTGCGCCCCTCTGCGGGCGGGGGTCCCGGCTCGGCAGATGGCGAGAAGCCGAATTGGTGACGGATTGTCTATCAAACGCGCTTTCTGGGTGGTGGGGATCTCGAGGCAGTCAGTCGTAAAGAGGAACGTAGGGAACCCCCCTTTCCGGCCTAGGCAGTCCCTACCAGAATTGGGGAGGGGGGGGCCCAGGTTGGCTTGTGCTGAGAGGTTAAGTTTTTATGCCCGCTCCAATAGGAGGTCCGCCACAGGACTTGCAAAGGGGCTGGGAAGGGAGGTGGCCGGGCCCAGATCACACCCAAGAAGGACAGGGGAAGGCCCGCAATGGTGGCGGGGGGAGAGAGGGCTGGTGAGCAGGGTCTACTACGTGCTTCAGCTTCAGGTGCGGGGTGGCTTCCCCAAGGGGCTAGAGCTGCAACTCCGTAGCCGCGGGGCCCTAGTGACAAGCGCAAGCCCCGCCCTTTCTCCTCCCTGGATCTGCGGGCTTTTGTTATGCAGATGACGGCAGGAGGCTGAGCCGGGGAGGCGGGAGTTGGTGGGAGGCGGAGAGACGGAGGGGGGTGGGGGTGAGGAAAGTGCAGCTCTCGCGACCAGCCTCCTCTTCCAACGTCACATTGTGCGAGAGACAAAACCCGGGCGCGCCTGAGCTCACACGCGCACGCACGCACACAGACGACCCCGCCGCCTCTCTCTCCCGGCGCCGCCGAGAAAGCCAGCCTTCCCTTCCCTAACGGGGGCGCGGAAGCTCGGCAAGCTCAGAGCGCAGCCCAGAGCCAACCCAGAAGCGGAAGAAAGCCAGAGGACAAGCCTTTTTCCCCACTGCCTGCCGGGCTGAGGCGCCCCATCCCCCGCCCTGAACCCCGATCTTTCCCACCCCACCCCTCTGGGTTCCGGGCGGACAGAGCCCAGAGCCCGGTGCGCCCCGGTTTGGAATCAACGTTTCAGCACTTCGGACAGCGCCCGGGCGTCCGGCCCCCTTTGCGTTGGCTATGGCGAGCGTTCAGCAAGGCGAGAAGCAGCTTTTCGAGAAGTTCTGGCGAGGAACCTTTAAAGCCGTGGCCACCCCACGTCCTGAGAGTATCATTGTCGCCAGCATTACAGCCCGCAAGCCGCTGCCCAGGTAAGGACCTCCTCCTTACGAGGGGAGACCCTGCTGCTCCCCCTTTCTGGCCTGTGCCCCAGAACCCTGAGGGGTGGATGCAGACAGCTGGGCCGGAGTGCCTGTTTTTTCCGTCACTGCTCGCTCCCTCCCGCTGGAACATGGGAACTAATTGCTTGTACGAGGTGGAAGCTGGTGGGAAGGGACAGGGAGTCCTTAGCAAGGAGCAACACGACTGTCTGCCGACCTGGCAGCTGCTTCTGCTCCTCGAGAGGTTTTGCTCGCTTGGGGTGGGCAGTGTAGGTGGGATACGACTTGACTGAGAAACTTTTCTCGGTGCCACAGAGCTCAGAGCAAGGGGTGGGGGAGGAATGGGGGGTTGAGGTGGCTGGCTGGGTACGAAATGAGAAGATGAGGGTTCATCCAGTTCGAGCAGTGTTCAGAGACAGTAGCACATTTCTATTCTCAGCTCAGAAACTAGCGAGCTCTGAAGGTTTTGACAAAAGCCCATATGCTGTTCCCCCAAATACACCCCAAACAGCACCCTCCTCTATGCCTTTCTGGCCGCTGCTGCTGTAGCTGCTGCTGAACCCTCTCCTCTCCAGCATCCAAAACCCAGACTCTGAGCTCCAGACTCAGGGAGGAGCCTTCCAAGATCACGGAGGTGGTCTGGGAAGAGTTTTCGCTGTTTTTTCCAAAAGGCTCTGATTGCTTTGAACTCAGGCATGAGAAGAGATTCT
The DNA here is from genome assembly GCF_004126475.2 of Phyllostomus discolor. Classification (NCBI taxonomy): domain Eukaryota; kingdom Metazoa; phylum Chordata; class Mammalia; order Chiroptera; family Phyllostomidae; genus Phyllostomus; species Phyllostomus discolor. Next base: position 50,615,830 of record NC_040915.2, read on the forward strand.
TAGATGGTGGTGGGCATAGTGCGACGGGCGGAAGGTAAGGGAAGCAATGAGAAGGATGCAGAAAGAGGGAGGAGAGGCTGGGGGGTGAAAGGAGAGGAGGCTCAGCAAAACAGAAGCATTCCAAGGTAGAGAAAACCCAGTTCTTCTCTCGGAATCGTTCCATTTCGAGGAGTTTGAGAATGGAAGGGAAAAGGCTGTGCCCTCTGCCAGGGAAAATCAAGGCAGTATGAAAACTCATAATGCGCTGGTGTTGGCTGAGTGGTTTGGTGGGAGATAAAGAAGGAAGTGGACCAGGGGCGACCACTGGGAGGATTTATTAATCCTGGCAGGCTACATTAAGGGGGTGGATTGAAAACCCGTCTGGGAAAGTGCTTCAGACAGAATGTCTGTTCTGGCGCAACGGAATCTGAACTTTGCAGCGGCTGTGGGGAGGAGGACTGCCCAGAATCATATCTAAAATCACACCCAGACTGGAGAACTTTTGGAGGTCTGGTGGGGGGGGGTCTGGCTCATCCAGGTCTGTAGAAAAGCGGGTGTCCCATGTTGGGAGTGGGTGAACGGGGTGACGGGCCAGCGGGACGTCGTGGGCTGCGAGCAGCAGCAGCAGCAGTGTCTGTGGCCGGGAGGCCGGGGACCCCCTGGCACGGGCTGGAGGAGGGGAACCACACCGTCAATGCCGTCAGAAGCTGCTGTTTCCTGCTTGGATGGAGGCTCTTTGCAGAGAGTTTTGACGTCAGCGGTTTTATCTTCTTGGGTTTCTGCCACCCGTTCCACCTTTGGAGAGCACCTACTGTTGGCGGATCAGGTGCTGCGCTGGGCAAAAGATGTGTCCTTGTAGACAGCACTAGGGGGGATTTCACTGGAAACCAGAAGTGCGGTCTTTGGTCTGGAGTCGCCCATATAGGCTGGGGTACAGGGAGAGGAGGGGGGTGTTCGAATTCTGAGAAGCGCACCTGACATCCGGTCGGCTCAGTACCCTCGCCCTTTCCTGCTGGGCTGGCACTGGCATGCCCTGTTCCCTGGTCCTCATCCTGTTCTCAGTCACAGAAATACCCCACAGGGTCTTCCGACTCTCACGCTTCTGTGTCTTTGTACATATCCCAGTTCCTGCATCCGAGAACCTCACAGCAGCCGACCCTCCCCACACAGCTATTATTTCACCTCTGGTGTCTTTGAGTGCGCCGGGTCTCCGCCCCTGAGGTCAGGGTCTGAGCCAGAAGCCCCTGATGTCTGTCTGTCTGTCTGTCTGCCATGCTGGCAGGACCCCTCAGCAGGTCTCCAACAGGTGTGGCCTCCCTGTAGCGCAGACTCTGTTTTGTAGCTGTTACTCCAGGTCCGGGGTTGGGTGTGAGCAGGGAGCATTTGCATTCAAGTCTTCAGGAAAGGCTGGTCCGAGTTGTCTCTTAACAGACTGTCCATGAAACTGGGATCATCCCCGTGCTCACCCCAGCCAGCCACATCCGATGGTGGTCAGTTCCCACCTCCTTTGGAACGTTCTGTGCTTCCTGAAGGGTGCAAGTGCCATGTTTCCAAGCAGAGTTCCTAGGAAGGAAAGCAACCAAGACCCCGGTGTGGCATCAGCTGGGTCCCAGCAGCTTCCTCTAGAGGCAACCAGGGGACTTGACCTCGTCAGAACTGTCATTTAGTTCCACGAGTCCAGCCCAGGTCACGGTGGGCAGACCTGCCCCTGGAGCTCTCTGCAGGGAGATGGGGGAGGAGGCAGACCAGCGCCAGCCAGTCCTGTTGGTTACACACTTACTATTTGTTTATGGATGAGGGCTACCCCTGAATGAACTTCCCCAGGATATTTTAAGTCTATCCGTGAAGATAATTTAGTGCCAGGATAGACTGCGCACATTCAATTCGTTGATCTTGTAGCAATAGGCACAGATCACATGGGTGCTCAGAGCGAAGCATCCCCTCTCCCCTCTCCCTCCTCCGCTCCCCCCCTGTGAGGCATACTTGATGAGGCAGTAGCTTCACAATGTATCAAATTGCAAGCAGCTGTCTGACTCAAATGTCAGAACAGTGGAGTGGAGTGGGAGGCAGTGCATCCCAGTGGTTACGAGTTCAGACTGGAGCTTCAGACCCACCTGGGTTCCTGTTCTAGTTCTACCGTTCAAGCTGAGGGTCCTCGACAAGCTGCTTTCCCTCGCAGAGCCAGAGCCGGTTTTGTCAAGTTCGAAAATAGAAATGGTAACAGTAGCCGTCTGAGGCAGCGAGTGAGGAAGCGTGAGCCCAGGACAGCACTTCCCACGGAGTGCAGGCACACCTCTAACACAGACAGCTCAGCGCGGCGGTGGCAGCCACAGGACATCAGTGGTCCCTCCCAGTACTGGGCTCTCCGTGCCCACCCATTTCTCCCCTACACCACTGTCGCCATGAAAGCGGTGGGATTGCGGCTCCTGACAGGCAGTTACATTGAGGTGCAATTCACACACACCAAGGGGGAGTGTTCCCATAATTCCCCGCCCCAAGGGAAGGTGAGCGGCATTCTGATCTGACTCAGCCAGGGGGTGGGGGCTGCTGGCGGCCAATCTGGATTCAGCGGAGACTGGTGCAACATCTATAGGGAGTATTCCTTCGGTTTATAGAGAGATAACCAGGTGCTGCTAGTCTAGGGAAGGCTCAAACTCCCTACAACTCACAGTTTTAATCTGTAATCTCCGTCAAATCCAGAGTGACTCTATAATCTGTGGCTCCTATCGAGAGTGAGAAGGGGTTGCTGTGAGTAGCTCTTCCGGGACGGGAGACCTACCAGGGACCGACCGTCCCAGGCCAAACCAGGATGTAGGGTCACCGTGGTCCCATGAGAGCTGCACAGATCAGCCAGGTGCTCGAAGTGTGAGAGACCCCCCCTCTCTTGTCCCCACCAAAGAAATCTAGTCATTGTCCTTGGTGTTAGTTAATTACCTGTTAATTGCTTAGTCCGGAAAAGTTTGTGCCCAAGAAATTTAGGCTCAAAGAGAAAACCCCAGTGTTTGGGGCCAGCTCACACTATGGTAATCGTGAAGACCAATAGTAGTTGAGGACGTAATGAACCTGTAAAAGTCATCTGTAATGAGCATATCAGTTGTGTGTGGATTCACGTGTGCTGGTAAAGGGCTAGAGAGGGCGCCCCCTTAACATGGAGTGAGCGTTTCCTTCCCAGTTCTCTTGGCAAGCTATTAATTTCCTTCGAAAAGCTTTTCTGTTCAGAATAGCCCAGAAGCAGGCTTCAGCCCAGTCCCTGCCCCAAGGGTCATAAACTCCAAACTATCGGAGATTTTACTGCATGAAGGGGAAAGAGGGCCACATTGTAAGTCAGGAAAAATGCTTTTGAACCATTTAACGCGAGACTCGCCTCCGTGCCAAGAGATCGGTTGGCGCGTTTGTGCTGACTCTGTCCCCAGGAGCGGCGTGGGGGGGCTGCGGGGACGTGACTTCCCGACAGCCTGCGTGAGGAGCCAGCACACCCGGGCTCACGGACCTGCTCGCCTCGCGGAGGAGCGCAGGCTTTTCCTCGGGAGGGTGTGCTGCTGCTTCCGTCCAGCCTCTCCTTCTGAAAGGTGCAATTTGTTGAGTGGCCTAGATGGGTGGGTAGGAGATCGTGTCCGCCGCCGCTGTGTCCATTTGGCAGCGTGCTGTTTCAGAGACCCGGGCTGCGGTGGGCGGACTGTTCAGTGGCGGTCGGATGCATTAACCGAGTGAGTAGACGTGGTCCAGACCCAGCAACAGACGAGCTCTCTCCCAGCGCCACTCCCGGTGCCGACGCGCCGGGGACTCGGAGCAGCGCCATCCAGGGACATACGCGTTGTACGTGGATTTGACTCGCACTAGTGTCAGAATGAAGCTCCCCAGACCCAGACGTCTGGCTGGCTGGGAGAGCAGACACGTCAGCTGGAGTGGGGGCAGGCGGTTGGACCAGATGCCCCCTGGAAGTGCTTTCTAGGCCTCTGTGACTCCGAGGGTCTCCACGAATGCCACCCCCCTGCTCCAAGCCACCGAAGGGGAGAAACCTCCTTAAGAGCTTTCATTCCCTTAAGGCGGATAGAAGCCTGGGTCGCATGCCTTCTGCTCCATGAGCCCCGCGGCGTGCTGCAGGGGCACAGGCAGTTTTAAGAATATTCTTTCTTCCGGATTTACCTTCCTGTGAGGTGCAAGAATTCGCAGAGGCTTGAAAAAGCCCGAGGTCTGTAATTGCTTCCTACCCAGGCTTTCTCTGAAGGGTCAGGAGTGTTTCTGAGGGAGAGAAAGCAGAGCGGTAAAAGGCTTGAGCTCTGGAGTCGGAACCACCCAGGCTGAAATTCCGCTTCGCTCTTTCCTGGTGTAGGAATCCACTAGTCACTTTGTGCATGCCTCAGTTTCCCCATCTGCGACAGGCGCAGCAGGCAGGGTTGTAGTGAGGCCCGAGTGAGGTAATTCATACAGAGAACACGGCCCAGTCCCCGGCACAGACCGAGCTCTCCATTCCCGGGAGCCCCAGCCTCCTCGCTGCGCCCTGAGCTGCCCGCCCAGACAGGGTCAGAGGGCATGCCATGCCCCCCACCGCCTGGGCCGCAGGGTTCCTATGCCTTTGCCGCTGGCCCACCCCACAGCTCTGGATTCATTTGGGAATATGCTTTTGGCTTTCCCCAAAGAGCCACTAGAGACGTGTAGAGCCTTTGAGAAAAAAAAAAAAAATCCAGCGGGCCCCAATGGCAAACTAATAAAAAAGTAATGTTTCCTTTCCCTCTTCGCAAATGCTTCCTGGCTCCGTGACTCTGGGCCAGCAGCTTGACCTTCTCAACCTTGCTTTCCTCATCCACGAAATGGGGCTAAGAATAGTAGCCACCGCCAAGAGCTGCTGTGAGGGTGGAAGGAACCACCACTGGGAAGTGCCGTTTGGCACACACTAAGGACTCCATCAGCGTTAGCTGTTTTATGAATAATAAATGATAGTTTTTATTAGTACTACATGTCAGGCTCATCGGGGCAAAAAAAAAAAATGAATGGCACTCAGTGGCTCCCCTTGAGGGCCTCGGAAGCGTCTTCCCAAGCACGGGGACATGGCTTGGAGTAGACAGTCCGCAGCACTGTCTCAGGCAGGTGGGAACAGAGATGCGGGGGGGAGTGTGGACATCCAGCGGAGGGGGACGCCCTCTATGGGGCACAGAGTCCCTTGCTTATAGTCACACAGTTATCCTTCGTCATCCATCCGTACGATGGCAGTGATGTGTCGGTTTCTTCAGCTTTACCTACAAAATACAAGGGGTGATCGGCACGAATAAGGCCTTTTTTTTTTAAAGATTTTATTTACTTATTTCTAGAGAGGGAAGGGAGAGAGATAGAGAGAGAGAGAAACATCAATGTGCAGTTGCTGGGGGTCATGGCCTGCAACCCAGGCATGTGCCCTGACTGGGAATCGAACCTGGGACACTTTGGTTCCCAGCCCGCGTTCAATCCACTGAGCTACGCCAGCCAGGGTTACAAATAAGGCCTTTATCGCCAGTAGAGTCTCAAGACAGATAGATCTTTGCATTTCCTAGGAGAAGAGCAGGTCAAACCCTCTGGGGGGACCTTATCTAGTGGGGGGCCGCAGTGCTAAGGAAGGGGGGCTGTGGAGGGGAACTGCTCGTGTGATATAAAATTCCCAACTTCCCGGTGGCTGGCTCAGGGACGCAGCCCCGACCGTTGCGGCTCGGTGGGTGGGATGTCGTGCTGTAGGCTGATAGGTCGCCAGCTGGACTTCCGGTCAGGGCACGTGGCCGGGTTGGGGGCCAGGTCCCCAGTTGGGGGGCATGCGAGAGGCGGCCCCCGACCGATGTTTCTCTCTCACATCCCTGTTTCTCTCCCTCTCTCTCTTAAAAAAGAAAAAGAAAAAAAAAAGCACGCAGAACTAGTGTGGGCCACTGGGTTTCTTGTCCTTCACGGTCCGGCTCTGGCTAAAAGGAAATCCAGGCTGCATTCCTTGAGCAGCCGCCGGCGGCCGGAGATCAGAGTGAGCACACGCGTGTCGAAGACAGACCACGGGGGAGTGAATGCATAATGTGGAAGAAGCTGCAGGTGGCTAAAAAATGAACTCGTACCTGCATTTATTTGACGATGTCATTGAGCTCCTACCGGATGTAGCAGTGAACAACATGACCTCCTGTTCTTGTGCAAGGAGAAGAAACAAACAAATAAGATTGGGTGGCGATAAGGGCTTTAGAATCAGACGGGAAAGTGGAGGAGGGAGGGGGAGGGGCTGCTGTGTCAGACGGACTGGTCAGGGGCCTAGATGGGGAGAGGGAGCAAGCCGGGAGGTTACCTGGGGGAGAGTGTCTGAGACAGAGCCGTCTGAGACACTCAGAGCCGTCAGAGTGTCTGAGACTGTGTCTGCTGCACAGAGGCAGCAGCGTGTGCAAAGGCCCGGGGGCAGAGGCATGCTGGGTGTGTTTGAGGAACAGCAAGGAAGTTAACGCGGCTGGAGTGGAGTGAGGGAAGGGAAGACATCCGTAGCTGTAGGCAGGAAACCGATGAAGCATTGCCTTGTAAGCCAGCGAAGGCCTCCTCGGGTGCGCAGCCCCTAGACTGGGAACAGAGGGGGGCCCAGGGGGCCCCTGCCCCCTCAGTCCGAGTCCTGGGTCTGATCTGCTTCTCCTGGCTCCCGTGTCCCGATTCCAGTGCAGCCAAGGATGACTTTGAACGGCGGTGTCGGAAGTTCAGCTGGGCCCTCCGTGTGTTCTAGACAAGCATGAAATTTACAATCTCTCTGATTGCGATCAATCAGATTAGGAAATTGAAAAAGACACTGTTTAGACTTCCAAATAGCAGTGGCAAATCTTGTTCCCGTGACGGTGAGAGTCGGGCGCGTCACTCATATCCGTGTGCACGAAGCCAGACTGTGCCCCTGGCCCAGCAGTCCCCCTCGCTGCACAACCGCCACACCCCGGAGGCCGCAGTCCGCTCCGTGTCCCTCTCTCCCCCACCCCCGCCGCCCCCCCTCTCCATCTGAGATTTTGCTGAGAGAGCTCCCATATGCCACAGCCTGTGCGCGGAACTCCATGAAATAAAACACAGAATTAAGATGTCACAGAGACAAAGCCAAAGCAAATACAGGAACAATGCCGAACCCTAAAACAGTCATTAAGTAATTCGCGTCTACACGTGCCTGTTCAAAACAAATATTAAGATCCTCTGGACACAAATGTGTCTCCTCAGGAGAATCCCCCAGTTGCCGGATTCCCAGGGCTTCCATCCTGCTGACAGCTTCACTGAGCAAAACGCCAGATCCCTGCTCCCTGGCTTCATTAAAAGTTGGGCTTACGCAAGGTGGCTGGAATGTTACAAGACCGTCACCGCTCCTGTGGGAGGAGAGGTGCCACTGGGCCTGAAGTGCGTGCACTCGTGGTGTGTGTGTGTGTGTGCTCACTCATGTAGGAACGTGTGTACTGAGTGCCTCACGTGCCCAGCCCTGTGCTGGGCAGGTTCCGTCTGTCATCGGATCCTGTCCTCACAGCCACTCTCGGAGACAGGTGTTTTTAAGACCCCATCTTGCAGATGGAGAAACGGAGGCGCAGGGAGTGGGAGTGACCTGCTCGCGGGCACGCGGCTGGGACGGGTCAGAACTGAGACAGGGGCCCAGATCTCGCAGCTGACATCTCTGTGGTTTGGTCCACTTTGCAGAGAAGGGAAAACTGAGGCCAGGGAGGGGGGTGCGGCTTGTCCAAGGTCACTCAGTTTGGAAGCGATGTAGGTGGGATCTGAACTCAGGTCTGCTCGGCCACAGCTAACCACGTCTTTCCCTTTCTGTCGCTGTGGTTTGGCTTTTAAGGTTGTGGGTGTTTTCGTTTTATTTTGCTCATCTTGGTTTATGTCCCTAATCTGGGCAGTCACCGTTGTTCCTGTCCCATCTCCCAGCGCTGTCTCCTTGCCCATGCGCCCCACTGAGCCGGAGGAACCCCTTTTAAAAGCCAGTCAGATACACGCCCTGCACCCACCCACAGCCCTCCCTCATTGTCCCTTGTTTATAGGATTCAGAGCCAGCTCCCTGCCAAGTTCCTTCACGGTCCAGCTCTTACCTGCTCCCCAAGGTCATTTCTGAAATCCTGCCGCTCACTCCCTCTCCTCCGGCTGCACCCCACACCTTTCAGGGACTCAAGCTTTCCACGACCTTCCTGCGCAGGGCCTTTGCACATGCTGCCAGGAGAGCTCCCCTCGCCCCAGCACCTAACGCACATCTGCTGCACCGTCAGATCCCAGCTCAAAGGCTGTTTCCTCAGGGAGTCCTTCCGTCGTGCTGAGACCGGGTCACACCCCACGGCACAGTGTGTCTGTCGTAGCCCGCTCGGCCCTCGGCACGTTCGTAATCTTATGTTGGCTGTGGGGTTGCCCTCGAAAGCGCCCCGCTCCAAACAGACTGTGAGCTTCACGAGGGCAGGGACCATCCGTGTGCTCGATGGTGCTCCTCGCTCACCCGATACCCGGCAGGAGACCAAGCAAATGTTGTCAGATGCATGAATTTTAACACTTCCCCTCGTCAAATCCCTTCCGCGCCTGGTAGTGTGAACCGTATGGAATGGCCAGTATCCAGACACAGCGATGTCACTTCCTTTGAGAACTGTTTGGACGGCCGAGGGCAGAGGCAGGCACCACGTTTGTCCCGTTTCTTGCTGTGGCTCAGCTCCTCGGGCAGAGGCCTGTGGTCGAGGTCTTTAAATGGGTGTCGAGTGAATGATTGATGGCAGCGTGCAGGTGTCCAAGCCCGTGGTACGGACGAGGAACCTCAGACATGTACAGAGGCGCAGTGTCAGAACGGTAGAGCCGAAGGGCTCAGAGACCCTCCAGCCTCCTCACTTCACACGTGGAGGTTATGTTTTATAATATGCGTGATGTTTTGGAACAACAGTGTGTATATGTAATTTGTAAGTAAAGACACATGTATGGGGGGTTTCATCCTTAAAATCTCCGCCTGAGTACAAGGTCAGAAGGTCTTTAGGGTCCCTGATCTGATTCGTCTCCTCATTTTGTGGATGTGGACGCTGAGACCCATGGAGGGCAGGGGGTTTGCCCGGGGTTTAGCCTGAGTCGGCCTGGGTGCATGAGCTCTGTGGTCAGCTGGGTGGTGTTTGCCCAACATCTTGTTTGAACTTCCCTGCTGTGGCCAGGTGACCAGATGCCGCCCTCTCTTGCCCCCGCCCCCCGAGAGATGTGGTGCCCCGCCCCGTGAAACCCTCCTGTGGCATATGCTGCCCGAAGCCTGGTCTGGAGATCCTGATGAGATGCCCATCTGTGCCTGGCCTGTGCCTCGCAGAGCAGGTGAGCGGCTCTGGCTGTTTCTGGGATCATATTTCAGAGCTTGCAGCTGATAAGGAGGCTTTTGTTTGGCCAGCCACCCTTCCACACCTGGTGGCAGGTGACTCCGGGCCCAGGCCCGTGGAACAGGGAGTAGGTGTTGGGGCAGTGGTGCGGGGCCGGCTCAGAACCACGACTGACCCTGGGCCGCTCGCTGGTTTCCATCAGGAAACCATTCTCACAACAGCACCTTCCGATGCTGAGCTTCTTATACACCGGCATCACCTACCTTGCCGTGGCATTCAGCCGGAAGGGAGCTTTGAGGAGTCTGAGCCCAGCTTCTTCATTCCGTGGATGGGGAGACTGAGGCACAGATGGAGCACAGGGCATTCTGTGGTGCGTCAGAAGATTAACATCAGGGCAGTGGCTGAGATACGGACCCACTGGCACCCCGTGCTAAGACACTGTACTGCTCAGAGTTCCTGGGGGAAGAAGGCAGAAACATCGATGCGTTCCCATTTTACAGACAGGACTGGTGAGGCCCAACTATGGGGAATAAAGTCTCATCGTGAAATAATGATGCATTGTCACTATTGCTGCTGTCCTAGTTAAACAGTTACTGCTGATCTCATTTGCTCCTCACAACAGTAAGGGCCAGTTTTATGTCCACTTTGTAGATGAAGAAACTGAGGCTCAGGATCTTATAAAGACCCCAAATAAACCTCAGTGCTCTTCACCGACTCCAAGTTCAGTGTCCCCATCCCACCAGGGGACAAAATCTCTGACCCCAAGAGCTCGTGCACTGAGCACGGACCCACCAGGCAGGGGCAGGAATGGCGTGGCCACCTCTGGTCATGGACCGACCTATACCCCCACTAAACCCCTCCGCTCCTGATGCCTTATCATGGCGGGTACCAGCCTCGTGCTCCTTTCGTCTGCCCCAGTGGGTGCTGTGCCTGTTCCCTAAGTGGAGAATCTCTTAGAGAAACATCTCTTCAGTGGTGATGAGCAGAGGGTGGGTAGGTTGGTGCGGGGCCCAAAAACTGAAAGGGGGACCCCGAGCTCAGGAGCCTTAGGAAGAAACATCATTGGAACCCATCCCTGCAGAGGCCGGACTGTGGGAAAACGGGCCCTGAGCAGCATGAGTCTGGAAGGGCACGAGGCTGGGAACCTCCCAGATTGTGCGGAGGGTTCTGTATGCCCCCACAGAGAGGACATCTTGGCAGCTAAAAGAGTCAGGGTTGGCCTTAAGAATCTCCTTGCCCTACCTTCCCTAACTCTTCATTTTGCGGAGAGAAGCCAGGAGCTCAGCATAGTTAAGTACCTTGTCTGAGACCTCACTGTCTATGAAAGCCACTGACAGAGGGTTCTAGAAAAGGGAAAACGAGCTAATAGGATTGCCGTCTACTGGCCGCCCCCATGCACACCCCAGGGCGCTGGCTGTTCCACTTGGATCTACTGCGTTGGTGTCCCTCTAGCGAATCGGCTGTCAAACTGTTCCTGGCGGTGGCTTGAAAGCAGGAGCTGGCAACTGGTGTAAGTGTTCCTGGACACCTTTGCTGTTTCTCATCAAAAACACAGGGACTTACACAGGTGGCTCGGGCAAGATACCATCAGAACCCTCCTCTTAGTGGCTGCTCTGCACCCCGCCCCGCCAGTCCTAAGGAAAGCATCAACCCCCATTCACCAGGCGGACGTTACTAGGACACATGCCAAGGCAGGGGTGTTACCTAGTTGGATGGGTTCCGGCTCTGTGGTTAATGAACTTGGGTTTGAATTCTGTCCCACCGCCTATTAGCTACATGACCTTGGGGAAGTGCTTTCCCTACCCTGAGCCTCAGTGTCCACATGTGTAACATGGGACAACATTCTCTAACATGAGTGATTGCTGATTCCTGGTGTGGCTGTTTGGCATGGTTGCCCTCAGACAGTCAGGCTCATGTTCAAACAAGAATCAGTTTGGTGTGGGGAGAGGGCGAAGAGGCACTGGGATCACTTCCCTGACCAAGAACCCTGCATCTCAGAGCTCGTGGGTTCCATTCCCCGTTCTACAGGTGGGGCATTTAAGGCTCAGAGAGGGAAAGGCACTTGCCCACAGTCACACAGGACATCAGAACCCAGGTCTCCTGACTCTCAGGGTTCACTTCTCTGCTTTTGTGGCCTCATGGATGTCGATTTTTCAACTTCATCTGTCAGCATTTTAGTAACAGCTACTAACAATAGTTTCTGAGTACTGACTGCACGCCCATCACAGAGCAGAAGGCTGTATCTGCAATGTATCACTCAATCCACTCAACCATCCTGTGAGGTGGTGAGACACTAGGGCGATTTCCATTTTGTAGACGAGAAAATTATGGATCAGAGAGGGAAGTAACTTGCCTAAACTTGCACAGCGAGGTGATGTCAGAGGTAGAGGATTTGAATCCCGTGCTGGTTAGGAATACCTGCTCTGCCAGTCCCCAGGCATGGGAAGGGAAGATGAGAAAAATGAGGTGCACCATATAGAGATAAGGAAGTTCTTGACAAGCTGGTTGTATTTCTCAGTAGGTGGCTCCCTCCTGCACCATTCCAGCGCCACCGTGCTACAGGCGAGAGAGCAGGGCTCAGGACCTCGGCCCATTGGTGCCGCCCAGCTGATTTATTTTAGGGCGAGCAGCCTCAAGGCAGTTTGATGCCACATGAATGTAGCAGCCTTCCCGGAAGCCAGGTTCCCTGGGAAGAGAGAGAAACAAGGAGACTAAGCCCTTCTTGGGTGAGAAATTTGGGCTTCTGATCGCAATACCTCCCCCAGGCTGACCAATGTAGGTGCACCCATGAGGTGATCAAGTTCATTCTTCACAAGCACAGACCTGGCCTGCTGCCCAGCAACTTGATTCACACATCCCTTCCCCCATCCACTCACACATTCACCCATCAGCCACTCCCTTACCCATGTATTCGTCCATCTACTACCTAATCATTCATCCACCCACCCACCCACCCTATGTCCACCCGTTGATCAAGGAACCTTGCATTCATTCTTCATTCATTCATTCATTCATTCACTATTCCAACCATCCACTCATATGTTCTCCAGACTTTTGTTTATTCACCCCTTCTCCAACTGTTTTCTTCTGCCATTAATCCATCCATCCCGCCCCCAACCAACCAACTGACATTTATCGAGCATCTACTTTGCGCCTTCACCGTCTCCCTATATTTATGGTAACGTAAGGCTTATTCAGTTCATTTAATAGACGATACGAAATAGCAGCTCAGATCATTTCTTTTGCAAGACCTTACAGGCATTACACTCGATTGAATTCGGCCTCCCAATCTCAGTTCTTTCCAAGGCACCGAGAACACGGTGGTCCCGGAGAATGTAGGCACCGTGGGCTTGCTTTTCTGCGCTGAGCCCTTTTGCTGTGGACACTTAAATGATTCCACATACTTGTTCCTATCAGAAACAAAGAATCCCAATGGCCAGGGTCCTTTCTTTTCTAACTTGTGTGGAAGGATTACATCTCTCTTCCGACTGCTCATTCATTTCTCCAGCCCTGAGCTTCTACTGTGTACAAAGCGTGATGGTGAAGAACATTTCCTCTGCCCTCAGGTTGCTTGCATTCCAGGAGGGGAGCCGTGTCTGCAGACATGTCTGCAGATAACAGGCCACTAGCAGGCAGGGCAGGAGCTAATGTTGTCAAAAAGAGAGCTAAAGTCTGAGCGGGTACAGTGCCCAAGGTCACTCAAGCTTGGGCACACAGCCTTGGGCACTATACCTGTTCAGACTTCGGTTGCACTACCGTGCAACTTTAGATACCCCCTACTCGTAAATTAAGCTCTATGGCAGCTTGGAGATATTATTCCATTGTATCTTCACCCCAACCCTTGGTGGTAGGGTTGTCCCCATGGTGGAGATGGTGGAAGTGGGGTCTAGGGAGTTCAAGCAACTTGGCCAAGGTTATCATCTCATGAGGGTCAGAGTTAGCACTGTAGCCCGGATGTGCTTGCTGCCACAGCCTTCTCTTTTGTCCAACACTTTCTGCCCCAGAGGCAAGATGTGGAGCATGAGGTGTCCCAGGCGGGGCCTAACTGTTCTGCCTTCAAGTCTTTAGATGATCAAGGAAGCTTTCCCCAGGGCTGGGCTCGAGTAGCAGGGGGAGGGTCTGTCTGGCGGTGAGGCTGACCTGGAGGGCTGGACGAGGGCTTGCCCAGGGTACTGATGGCTTTCTCTGCGGCTGGGCAACCACTCAGAGGAAGAATCAGCCAGCAGGAATGCCTTTAGTGCCACAAGTGCTCTTCCCAGCAAGAAGATTATCGAGCCACCTGCGAAGAGGAATAACCCTTCAAGATAAAGAGATGAGATGTCGGTAGTGATCCCATTGCACACGCATGATCTCCTTTAAGCCCCTTAAGCTTTTGAGATGGATACTATTACTCTCTCCAGTTCACAGACCAAGAAGCTGAAGTTCAGAAAGGTTATGTGACTTCTCCAAGCTGACACAGCCAGGAAGTGGATGCAGGATTCAACCCAAAGCTTGCAGGGCTCCAGCAGTTAAGATTTCGACCACCCTGTCTTACAAACACATGTAAGGGGAGGGAAATCAGAATGGTCCCGAGAGGGCGAGTGGCTCAGCCAAGGTCGGTCAGCAGTTCAGCAGAAGGGGAGCCGGGGCGGCCGATCAGGGGCACTTCAGTCCGGACCCACATTAATGGACACCACGTGCACGCAACTGGGCCTGCGCCCATGTAGTTCCGTCTCGAAGGATGTTACACTCAGCACCTGGGAATAAAGCTCAGAGAGGAAAGAAGTATTCCTTGGAGTGTCAACCTAATGTATGCAACTGAGTGGATAAGGGCAGGAGGCAAAAAAAAAAAAAGTTCCATAGAGAGTGTCAGCAGCTTCAATGGGTTGGTACAAACTGGGGCAGTTAGCGGTGGTTGCCCGAGGCACTGAGCTGGGATGGGTTCTCCGGCTCTCTCTGGGGTCAGCAGCAAAGAGTACATTGATCAGTTAGTGGCATCTGTCCTTGGGGTAGGAAAGGGAGGTGGCCGTATGGGGGCAATACATTTCTCTTCCCTGGGAAGGGAGCGCCCCAGCTTTTGGAAGGATCAGATCAAGTCCCAACTATTGAACACTTGCTATGATGTTGGGACCACGCCCTTGACATACATTGTTTCCACTCACATTCATCACAGGGCGCCCCCTCATTTTACAGGTGAAAAAACAAAACAAAACCCAGAATCTCAGAAAGGCCACGTGATTTGCCCAAGGTGAAGGAAGCTAGTTAGTGGCTAATCAGCTCTGATAACTACTGTTAAATACATAAACCGTTAGGTGGACGGATAGAAATGTCAATAGCAGAGTGATCCCGGAACCTTTTAATTAGCACGTGAACACATATATTTCTCTGGAGGGCTTCGTCTAGTTTATCTCCCTGCAGCCACTGACCAGCACAGCACCCAGGACACAACCGATGCCCGAGACTTACTCACTTAGAACTGTGGCTGGGCTCTGCTAGCTCCCCAGGAGGAGTGGTTTAGCGAGGAAAGAGATGTGGCTATGCATACATAATCGGAAAGCGGTCCAATTCTGTGCATGGCACAAACTAGGTACATGATCAGTATTTGTTGCATCAATCAGTGCTAGAGGACTTGGCTACCGGGTGGGATTCGGAAGACCAGACAGAGACCATCTTGGTAAAGGCAGGGCTCAAGGACCAGCCGGCCCACGGCCGAGTCACAGATGCCCAGCTTAAGAGGACACATTAGATGATCTCCTCAGGCAAGCCAGCAGCTGAAGCAGGGGGGAGGGGGCGAAGCGCGTGTCCTGGTGGTGTGTCTGGCCAGCAGGGTGTCCGGAGGCTGCAGAGCAGATTGGCTGCAGGGACTCTGGGACCCAGAGTCTGGGCCACGCCAGCTTCCTCCTGCCCCCGAGTACCTGAGCGCCACCCTGGAGCAGGGAGGCGGTAGGGACGGGTGGCCTCAGGGAGCCCCGTCTGCCCTCACCACATCCTTCCCCAGCTGTGTGTGGCCTCTGTGACGTTTGCGGGTGATTCATCGTATCTGCAGAGTAGAGTTGGCACGTTGTATTTTTAAAGAATCTCAAATTATGAAATCACTGGGAGCTGCACGGGCTTTTGTTTTTCTATTTCACCGATGAGAAAACTAAGACGAATGGAGTTACTTTTAATAACAGTGACAGCAGCGGTAACAATACCAACTATAGCAACAACAGTGTACGTTGGATGTTACACCAAGCATCCCGTACATATTCATGAAAGTGTCACAGCACCCTGTGAGACGGGGCATATACTTCTCTCTGTTTTGCAGGTGGGGAAACTGGGGTTCAGAGAGGTCAAAAGTTCATCACATCCAGTCCTTTCTGATTCCAGAGCCTATGCACTGGAGCTCCACGCTATTCCACCTCCTCGTCAATCTACTAATTGATTTATTGAGTAATAATTTGCATCTGTATGGTGTTTTTTCATTTTCCAAATGCTTTATGTACATTTGTGCCTTTGAGCTGTGCCATAATACTGTTCAGTAGGGGGAACAAGTGTTCGTTTTCCTTTTCACACACGCTGACGCGTAAAGTGTGGTGCCGGGGTTGGGAAGGTCCTTTGGCTGTGTTCTGTGCGGTGCTTTGCACAGTCTGTACGACACTGGACACTCTGACCAGTACGGCGCAGTGACTCCTGCACCACGCTGCGTTTCACTTCCTCCAGCCAAAAAACGGTGGGTGCGTTTGCAGTGGGGAGACCTGGAGCTCAGAGAAGTGACCGCTCTCATTCAAGGTCACGTGGCTGGGGAACTACGAAGCGGGATTTGAATCCCAGGCCCCTCACCGCTACCCCCCACTGCTCCCCAGCCCGTCTGTGTAACCCCATTTGGGCCCCAGGGAGGAAGGGAATGTGGGAGAGCTTTGTTGGGCCTGCGCTGCGGCCTGTGGTCAGGGACCAGGGTGAGCGGATTGAACCCACCCAACCACTTGGGCTGCCCTCGCGTCTCTTCTCACCCCGCAGCTGCCGCAGTGCTGCCTGGTCAAGGCCGCAACCTGAGTGGCTCCGCCCCCGCGTCGCCTCCAGCCTGCCCTGAGCCCCAGCCCCCAGGATGCTCTGGCCTCCTTGCTTCTGGATGCTCCCGGGGACACGCTGAAAAGATGGGAGTCAGCAATTGCACAAATCGCTGACTATCAAAAACGAGGGCAATTTTATATGTATTTTCAGTTCCCACTTCCCGTGCTCACTTTCCCTGAAGGGTTTGGCATTGGTAAGTAGGCAAGCTAATCGAGGTTATGAGGGGAGCTCACCGACCAGAAATGAGATGTCTTCCCTGCGTGGGTACATAGGTGTGGTGACGACAGCGCACCCCGCGGAGCCCCGGAAGGAGGCCCTCCTCATGGGCGGGGGAAAGATCACAGGGACACTGGCATGCCCCTGTCCTACCCTGTCCCCTGCGGGCTCACCGTAATGGCCTGAATTCAGTCACTTTCACGGATGCCCTCCTGGTCCCCAGCTCAGGGGGACCTTTGAACCCTTCAGCCCTGTGGCCCCAAAGTCCTGAGCAAACCCTCGCAGGGGAAGTACTGAACTGTCTCTCTGTTCTTTCTGTAGATGAGGGTATGGCGAAACTGTCCTATGAGGAGGCCATCAGGACGTGCAGCCAAGAAAAAAAAATCTAGGGAATATAAAGTACGAGAGTAGTGTTGCAGGCTGTTCATTTTTAAAAAGCATGTGTATGTTAGATTCTGGATTTGGGGATGTTTGTGGGTTTTCTCAGCTTTTGAAACTTTGTCCCAGGTTGCTTATCTGCTCGTTCTACATAAACGCAGGGTGGGGCAAAAGGAGGTTTACAGTTGTGAGTATGCAAAACACAGTTGATTCTTATATTCAGTATTATTACTTATTAATTATTGTATTATTTTTACAGTAACAACTGCAAACCTACTTTTGCCCCATTCTGTATTCACTCTGGCATCCAGTTTCATTTTTGAAATTTTATATTTTTTTTCTTAAAGGGCCCCTCCCCCAACAGAGCAAGCTTCAGGCCCCCACGTGGTTATTTCCCTGGTTCTAAGACTCTGACTGGAATCATGGGATGCGGTGGCTTTCGTGGTCCAAGCAGCCAAGTGTTGCCTTCTGCTGAGCTCTTCAGGGTTCCTCTCACATTCCTTGAGACATTGTCCTTTAGGACACTTGATTCCCAGGCTTCACAATCCTAGACGCCCCCTCTCCGTGCCCCAGACATTGGTAGACCAGCCGTGCGAATTCCCAGAGGCCCAGCACAGCCTTGCCGTTAGTTGCTGCGGGCGCTGCTGGACCCTGTTCCCGAGGGGGAGGGGCCGGAGCCAGCAGCTCCTCGAACAGGTGGCTTTTCGGGGCTTCCCCGTGCCTTTGGGCCTCTCCATGTTTCCCTCCCTTCCTGCAGCTACCAGACCTGATGAGAGGACTAGGTAGGTCAGCGTCAGCAGGGGCTCCGACCTCCTCACTGACAGGCGAGGAAGTGGGCCGGAGCGTGGCAGCCCCGGGTCCGAGCCCACAGCAGGGCTCCGCCCAGCGAACAGACCGCCTCCCTCCGCGCTGGGCCGGGCGCCGCCCCCCAGGGAAGGCACCTCGCTTCCTGCTGCGGGGAAAGTGGGGGATGATTTCAAAGGCCGGAGAGGAGACGATTTCCAGGGTCTGAAAAATACAAACAGTTCCAGCCCCGGTTTCGTTCTTTCAGGACCTATTTTCCTAGTTTCCTTGGCAGCACCCCGGCTCCCCTGCGTTATGATTTCACTGTATTTCGGGGCGGGAGTGGGGGGCGTCCAACTGGTTTCCCCAGAGAAGACGAACACACCGGTTGCCGTAGCGCAAGCGCGGTCCCTGTGGCTGCGGCTGCTGGTGTTTGCAGTTGCACGGAAGCCTAATTGGAAACAAACATCATAAAAGTTTTACAACAGCCTCTCCCGGTGTAGGCTCCTGAAACTCTAGTTGGCTCTGGGGAGAGGGGATGGGGCTGCCTTCTGGAATTCTCCGCTGCACGCGCTGGGGTGTTAACCCTTTCCCGTCCCGAGCCTGGAGAGGATGGACCCGAGTCCGGGAAAGCTGAAGGGGCTGAGTGTGGCAGATGGGGAAGCCAAGAGGAACTCGGCCGCCATTGAGCTCTTCTGAGATGATGAGTGGTTAGTCCCTGGGGACAGTATTGCAAGGGGGGGTGCTCCCCACATGGGCTGCATCGTGGAATCCCCTGGGGATCCTTACAAAATATTGATGCCTGCCCAACCCTCCCCCCCTCCTTCCACCGTCAGACATCATTCTGGTTTAATTGATCAAAGGCGGTCTCCGGGCCTTGTGATTTGTGAAACGTTCCTTGGGTGATTGTGGCGTGCCATGATGGCTGGGACCCACTTGCATGGGTGGCTGAGAAACAGGGAGACCAAGGTTTGCATCTTAGCTCCACCGTCTCGTAACTGTGCGCTTGAGCAAGCAATCTCATTCCCGTGAGCCCGTCTCTTACTATTGGTCTGTTAAACCAATAGTAATGTGCACCTCACGTAGTAGGGTCAGAGTTGGAATTAAATGAGATAATATACATTAAGTGCTTACAGCAGTGCCTGTCGTGTTGTAAGTGACCAATACATGCTGGTTTCGTTGTTGGTGTTGCTATTTTATTAGTAATGTGTACCTTCTTCCCAAGCCCCCCACCCATCCCGGGCTGAGAAATCACAAGTCCACCAACCGATGAATTCGTATTCAGGAGAACTGATTCTCTTTTTGGCTGTTCCGACAGCAGATGAGCTGTGTGACCTTGGGCGACCCTCTTAACCTCTCTGAGTGCAGTGGCCTCCTCTTGCCAGATGGGTGCCACAGCCGCTGGCCGTCTCCTGTCTGGAGGTGTCGTGACAGTCCAGTGAGACCGTGGGTTTGAAGGAGCTGCAGAAACGGAGGTGGCACTGGAGGAATTTGCGATGTTACGATTATGACGGCCGCCTCAACCCCCTCGTGCCCTGGCTGGCCCATCTGTTCCGGGAGCTTCTGGGTCTCTCTCCGCGGCCTTTGGCTGGCAGTGCTGAGCCGCTGGGTCTAACATTTGAACCGGTTCCAGGAAGGATCCTGCCCCTCCTCCATCTGCCCCTCCGTTTAACTCTTTTCTCTCCCATCTTGGGTCGCCCAGAACCAACATCAGGCTCCAGAGAGTGTGGGGGTGGGGGTATGAGAAGAGATGCTCCCCTTCTTCTCTCTCTGGGGTTGGGAATAACCAGAGATTTCCTGCAGTGGGGGAGCTGGGAGGTCCCTGAGATCTTCTAGGCCGGTGGCAGCTCCCTGGACCCCCACTGAGTGCTCTCCGGCCCCGCCTCCACCCCCACCCCACTGCCCTGGGCTCTAGGTCACGGGTTCTGGGATAAGAGCCTCCTGTGGCCCTCACCTTCTCTCGGGGGAGTTAGTGCCTGTGGGACAGTGTCAGGGCCTGTGGGGTCGCTGCTGCTGCCCCCGGGAGCCTGGGCTGTTTCCCAGGGAGAATTTGTGCCCTTCCCAAGTCATCTGGCCCCTCTGAGACTTCACTTCCCGTGCTTCCCAGTGGGAAAGACACCACCTCATCTACTGGCCCAACGAGACTGTAAGTGAGCAAGTTTGCAACCCCTGCCGCCTCAGTGCTGCTGCCGAGCACGGGGAGGGTGATGTGATGCTGCTGCTGCTGCTGGCCAGATCCTCTGGCCAGGGCCAGAGCCTGAGGCCAGGCAGAGGCTCCCAGAGCAGTGCGGCCTGGGAGGAGCCTGGGAGGGGGCAGGGCCTGCCTGGGATTGGCAGCTGCCAGCCTGCTGGCAGATGGCCTCCTAAGTGGGCCACCCCAGGGTCAGCTTTATGGATTTGCACATTAACCCTTCCCTCCCCAGCAGACCTCAGACGCTGGTTCCTCATGACTTTAACTGGACCCCAGAAAGGCTGGGTCTCTAACTGAGCTGTTGACTAGACCCCTTCGCCACCCCAAGGGACAGCGGCCCTTGCATGTGTGGGGTGTTTGCAGCCAGACTCCGGGTCCTCACAACACTCAAGGCTGGGCGAGACTGGTCATTGCGCCGGATAACAACCACCGCAAATATTTGGGGCATTTTTTCCTAAATTTCAAACTCCGCCCCCCGCATTTAGAAATGCAGTCTGAGTATCTTCCCATGTTCGCAACTGTCTGTCTACCTCATCATTTTTAATGTCTACATGGGATCTCACTACAGGCCTTTATCAGAAGAAACTTCCTCATCCTCCATTGTCAGGTGGCATCAGAGGATAGAGGAGTAAACAAATTCAGAGAGGTTCAGTGACATGCCCAAGGTCACACAGCTTGTACCTAAGCACTCGAACTTGAATGTTGACCTTGGGGCTTGAAACTCAGGTCCCTTTTTTTAGGGTAAAAGAAGAGAGAGAGACTAGGAGTGCCATTGCTCTGAACCAGTGGAGACCCACCCTCAGACCAAGGCGGGGTCCGGACCAGCCCTGCTATGGATTGTGAGGTTGGCTCAGTTCTGGGGCGGACCCTCAGCCCTGTCTTTACTGGCTGCGTGACTGTGGGTGGGCTCCCTGCCTTCTGGGACCTTAGGTTCTTCATTCATAAAACCGAGGCTCAATTAAATTAGGTAAGAAATTGACTGCCTAATGTGTGGCACATAGTAGGTGCTCAGCAATGTGACTAATACTAATCCATCCCTGTTGAAGTTTTTCGTATTGTTACTTCTAAGAATACTAATATAATTAATATTATCTAACACCTATTAACAGTGTTTAATATCTAATGTCTAATGTTATCCGATAATATTAGAACTCTAATAGTAGTATTAGCTCCAGTCTTATAGGGGCCATAAGACTTCCAGCAAATCTACCCCCCCCCCCCGCCTCAGTTTCCCCGTGTGAAAGCAGGGTGCTGCCCTTGATGATTTCTGAGGGTGAGTTTTCTCCTCTCACCCAGCTCCCTGGGAGGATGTACGTTAACCCCTTGTGGGCTGTGAGCCAGCCCTGGCCCCTCCTCCATCCGTGCTCTCCCCTCCCCCCACCAGCCAGAGCCAACTGGCTGCCCCTCCCCCACCAGCTCTCCGGGCCTTTGACACTAATTGATACGGAGTTTCCCCCTCTAATCCTGCCTCTGCCTCCGGGGCCCTTGTTCCTGGGGCATCTGCTCCGTGAGAGGAGGAGGAGGCAGGGCCTACCGCCACCCGCCTGTCTGCCATCTGGTCTCCTTCCCCTCCCTCCTCTCGGCAGCACCAAGAGAAATCTGTAATGAATCCGTGCCTCACCCCCCCCCCCAACCCCACCCAGGGGGGTGGGAGTGAGACCAGGCGCAGGCTGGCCGTGTACACACACACACACACACACACACACGTTGCAGACACAATTATTTGCGAAGCTTTTGTGGGGCCAGCCCTTCCAGGCCCGCTCCTGCTGAACAGCTGCTGGGAGGGCTCAGCAGCGAGATGCTAACAGGAGGGGAACTTTAATTATCCAACTGAATGGCATCTCTGGCAGCCCCAGGGGGCTGGGCGAGGTGGGGAGGGGGTGGAGAGAAGGACAATTAAATAGGGGAATCGGGCAAGAAAGGGATGGGACGCAGTGGTGGGGAGGAATGACAGGAGAGTAGCACCGCTTCCAGCCTCGAAGAGGCAGACCCCAGACTCAGGGGCTGAAGAAGCCGTTTGGGAAAGTTACAGTTTTCTTTTCCCATCCCGAGTCCATCTGCTCTGCTTGACTTCCTCTCACCCAGCCATCAGGGCTGCCTTCTAGAGCCCGGGGTCAAGAGCAGGACTTTGGGCTCTGGACCACTGGAGTCTATTTCTCCTCTGCTCCTTGCCGGCCGTGTGACCTCCAGCCCACGACTCCACCTGTCTGCGCCTCCAGGCTCTCTGTGTGGAGCAGAGTGGTACCACCCCCTCACGGGGTTGAATCGGATACGATCACTCATGCAAAGCGTGTATTGAGTGCTTGCTGTATACCAGGCACTGTGACAGCTTGGGGAGGAGGAGGGAGAGGGAGAGGGTGTACAGACAATAAACAAGAAAACCAACTAATAAAAATCACTGCGACTAGGATCCAAATACTGACTGCTTCGAGCAACTTTTCCAGATGCTTCCCCTTCTGCTCACGTCCGTCAGAACAATGTTCGCCCTTTCTCTCTCGGTTCCTGAGCCGGTGTGCACCCCAGCCTGACTGTGTGCTCTTGGGCTTGGTGCCCGTTTGCCCGAGGGAGGCTATTTCCTCTGTGTTTGCACAGCTTCAAGCTCAGCACCTGGCACATAGTCAGCGCTCAGGGAATGCTTGTCGAGATGAGGCACTCAGACACCTCGTGTGTGTACTATGCAGTTGGGGCTGGCAAGTACCGGCCTTTCCACGGGAGGCCAGAGAGGGGCTCATCCACGTTAAAAAGAATCATGAGTCCGCTGTTGTGAGACTGCCTCATGGGCTTGCAGGACGCACGCAAACGGATGACAGCGTCATTGCTCAGGCACGGGAGCAGGGGGTTGGTGGGCGCTTCGTTTTATCCCTGTGGCTTGCGTATTTAGTGAGACTTTTCATAAATTACAAGAGTTTCCCCCGTATGTGTTATGTATATAAACATTAATTTAAAAAAAGATTGGCGGGGAGGACTCCAATGTAGCAACTCCTGCCTTCCGATGGGATTAGGGAGGGGCAGTTGCAGTGGGAGGAGCCAGGGGCAGTTGCAGTGGGAGGAGCCGGGGATTCAGTCTCAGTCTCCTGGTCTAATGAAATAGGGAGACTAGCGCCTCCTCCAGGCGGGCCGTTGTCAGTCTTGGGCACCTTGGTGCAAATGGCGAGATGGACAGATCTGGTTTCAAATCCCACCCCCCCCCCCCCCCCCCCCCGGGCATTCTTGGGCCGGCTGCTTCACCTTCCTAAACTCCTTCCTCACCTGTGAAAAGGTGATGCTGGTGATAACCCCTCCTAGGTCAGAGGTGAGGGTCATGTACACAACAGAGCACTTCACCGTGTCCCGGTGGGGTTACGGGCTCAGCGGACGGTAGCCAGGGTGCCCTCGGTGGCGGCGTTTGTGAGTTGTGCCCGGGCCAGTGTGCTGCTCTGAGCCGACAGTCCTTACACGAGGAAGAGGGTCGGATGTTTCCCTTTTCACTTCCCTGGAAGGCCAGCTGCCCGTCCTGCAGCGAGTGGGCTCCACTCCCTTGTGCAGCAGGCCCCTCCCACGTGCTCACGGGGGCGGGGGGGGGGGGCCTTCCTTTGGACGGAGACGCATCCACCACAGAGTCCGCCCACAGGAGCTCCAGTTCCCCACCGTCCCCTGGCATCCGAGCTGGGGACTCGCCGGGTGTCTTCTGATCAGGGTTCCCATGACATAATTCCCAGGGGGCCATCCCTGCCTTAGCGACATTCCTCAGAGACGAAGCTCTCCGCCCTCCACTCTCCACGACTCATTTTTTCCTGCTGCCATCAGCCTGTTCCACCTTGGAAATGAAGGGCAAGTCGGCGAGGATCTTAAGGCCGCAGTTTTCTCTCATTCTCACTGTTTTTCAGCTTGTCTGCCACCGCTCCCCCCCTCCCCTCACCGCCACTGTTTTATTTTTTATCAACCAGCAGACTCCGCCGGGTGACCTCTGTCTGCCACTGCGGCCGTCTGTTCTTTGTCAACGGCAGTCCCGCTTCCTCCGCCAGCTCCTTCCTTCGGCCACGGCGGCCTCCCCGCCGCCGCTGCTATGGAAGGCGGGTTCTTTGTTGCTTCTCTGCAAAGACCCTGCAAAGTTCCTTTATTGTTCCGGGCAGTTGCCTCTCACTTAGGAGCTTAGGCATTTCTAGCTCTCGTGTGGCTCCTGATCATACCTCCCTCGCCAGTGATTTCCTCTGTTGGCATTTACCGTGTCTGCATTCCCTCCCGCTCAAGACGGAGACGGACCCAATTACCTTCTCACCTTTAGGGAAGGCAGGAGGGGACATAGGGATTTTTACCTCTACTCGGGAGGTAAGGCTCTTTACAGTCAGCATGCGGTGGGCTACAGGTGGAATTAACAGAAGGCTAGGTGAAAATTGGATTGCCCTCCAACGTCTCCAGGTACGCCTTCCTGGCGGGGAAGCCACATTATTATTTCTGTGACTAAGTAAGTGACATGGTCTCGAAGACGATCAGATCGATGCTTACGCATGACTTACAAACAAAACACATTCTGGAGCCAAGCAGCCGAGCTGCTTACATTTCTGTACCAGTTTGCCCTGCCGGCAGCGTAAAGAACATCGACCATGACAACACTGCCCACAAACCTGTAGCATCTCCAGCTCAGTGATGAGAAAATCAGGCCCAGAGAGGTTGAGGAACTAACCCAAGGTAACACAGCCACAAAGAGAACACAGACTGGGGTTAGGAATCTACTATTCCGATTTCCAGATTTTAGGTCCAGTACCAAATCATTTGTTTTCCACTAAATAGTCTTTTATTTATTTATTTATTTTTAGAGAGGGAAGGGAGGGAGATAGAGAGAGAGAGAAACATTAATGTGCGGTTGCTGGGGGTCATGGCCTGCAACCCAGGCATGTGCCCTGGCTGGGAATCGAACCTGCGACACTTTGGTTCGCAGCCCGCGCTCAATCCACTGAGCTACGCCAGCCAGCGCCCACTAAATAGTCTTTAAACAAGTTTTAATCGTAAAAGCAACGTATGGTAATAGTCTATCAAAGGCCCTGCAGGAGAATACAGAAGTGAAGGTCCCTTTGTGTTCATTCTCCACTCCTGTCTGACAGGAGAGACGGTATTGTGCTTCCTAATACATTCTCCCGGAAGCGTGTCGTATGCAAACACAGTACATGACGCTGGGAAACTGGCCTTTTCTTCTCGACTCTGTGCCTTGGGTTTTCACATCTCTCACTGCACTTAGAGCCGCCCTGGTCCCTTTTTAACCGCTGCCCTGGATTCTGTTGTGCAGCCGGATCACCGTTTATTTAACCGGTGTTCCAGGGGTTCACAATCAGGTGGTCTTCAGGACTTTTGCTATAACAAGACTACAGTCGGCACTTTCGTACATCTTTGCCCACCTTGGGGAGATGCGTGAGTGTGTGTGTGTGTGTGTGTGCATACATATACCCCCCCACACAAATATACACACACTCGTACGGTTGTTCCTCTGGAAAATAATACAATAACTAATAAATAACAATAATACAAGAATAGACTCTGTTTCACATACTCACAACTGGAAACCTACTTTGGCCCCACCCTGAGTGTGTATACGAGGTTCCTAGGAATGGAAGTGTTAGAAATCCCTGGAAGAGACTGCCCAGTGGCCCAAAGTTTGCCCCTCCCCTCCCTAGGGTCTGAGCATCTTTTCCCTGACCTCTGACCCAGCTCTTCCCTCGGTGTCATCCCGAGAGTTGGAAAGCAATGCACTCTGCCGACTGTCCCTTTCTGTAGTGATGCGCGAGGGCCCAGCTCTTTGCATGCTGGCGGGCCGTTTGGGTTGCTTTCCCTCTTCGTGTCCTTCGTCCATCTAGTGGCATTGGGTCATTTGTCTGTAGGAGCTGTTTGCAGATTAAGGACATCATTCTTCTGTCAGGTGTGTTGCTTCTTAAACTTTTTTGTTGATGTTCGTTCCTGACAAGGATAGAGTTTCAGAGCAGACGACAAAACCTGGTAGGGAGCCATTGGAAAAGGACCAGAAGGTGAAGCTGAATTCTGTCTCCCTTCCCAGTTCCCCTCTCTCCCAAGGATGGCTCTCTGTAACAGATGGAGGCTGTGAGTCAGAACAGGTACGGGGCTCTCATCTCCCCTGCTGGACTTGGGTTCAAACGAGGGCGTGCCCTTAGAGGAAAGAAAGCCCGTCTGCAAAGAGCATCATCCCGCCGCCTCCCAGATCCAAGCTGCAGTTGGCAGCCTGGTCCCCTTTGCCCAAATGCCACTCCGTGTGGTTGAAGACCAGACACAAGGTGGCGTATGGCCGCCAGGAGCCCTGCAATTTTTAAATTTAGGAAGGCACAGGAAGTGAGGAGGTGGCCCCGCCCCCCCCCAGGGACTGTTCGATCTCAGAAGACGTGGAAGGGAAGGGGTTTCTCTGCTCATCAAGGGACCAGCATGTCTATGGCCACTGGACCCGTGGGAACACATTTTGGCAAAAACCTACAATCCCATTCGAGCGAGAGTACCAACCACCCCACTACCCCCTTTCTAGCCTGGAGAAGCCCTCAGACGAGTGTCCGGGTTCTGCTCAAACCATTTCTTAACCTTGGCTGGCGTAGCTCAGTGGATTGAGTGTGGGCTGCGAACCAAAGTGTCGCAGGTTCAATTCCCAGTCAGGGCACATGCCTGGGTTGCAGGCCATGGCCCCCAGCAACCGCACATTGATGTTTCTCTCTCTCGCTCTCTTTCTCCCTCCCTTCCCTCTCTAAAAATAAATAAATAAAATCTTTAAAAAAACAAATAAAAAACATTTCTTGGAGACAGATGTAATTGGGTTAATGTTTATTGCAGCATTGACCTAACTGTGAGAAATTAGAAACCCAAGTGTCCGACAAGGGGGGAATTTATAAATATTGTAGTAACAAATTGTGAGCCATCCAAAATACAGAATGCAATGAAGCAATGAAAAGCCATGAGGCTGAAGTCCAAGTTCGGGCACGGAGAGAGGGCCAGGGAGTTGGTGGAGTGAAAAATGCCCGCTGCAGGTGGGGCCATGTGCGGAATAATCCTTAGGACTGCAGGATCGTTCTTTGCTTCCTCAACACATAATCGATCCATCCGCAAACCACTCAGTTGTAAATACGGCCTGAGTCCCCTCTGGTGCATCCCCACGGCTCCCGAGCCAGGCAGAGCTGCTGTCCTCTCTGCCCTGGACTCACAGGACAGTCGCCCAGATTTCCCGCTGCTGTTGACGCTGCTCACCGAGCTGTGCTGCATGAGGTCGCCAGGGAGATCACTGGACATCAAGCCGGCTCGTGTCACTGCTCTGCTCAAAACCTGCACTGCTGCACGATGAATAAAATCCCGAGCGCCAGCGCCTGACTACAGCCCAGCCTCGTTCTCCTCCCTCCTCTCCCCTCACTGCCCCTCCCCCCCACCCCCTGCTGCTCCAGCCACAGAGGTCTCTTTGCTGGTCCTCCTGCACACTGTGCTCGTGCCACATTCAGAGCCATCGCACGTCCCCCTGGACTGTTCCTCCCCCAGATGTGTGCAGAGCCAGCCCCTCCGAGTTCCCCAGGTCTCAGCAAAAACGACCCTTCCTCAGGGAGGCCCTCTCTGACCACCTCCACCTGGAATGGGCTGAATAGCGGCCCCTCCCCAGTTCTTGTCCACTGGAACCTCTGGGTGTCACGTGATTTGTAGCAGGGTCACTGAAGATGTAATTTAAGGTAAGACGAGGTCAGCCTGAAGTAATCCAATATGACTGCTGTCCTTATAAGAATTACAAGGAGAGGAGAGAGACACAGGCACGGAGGGAAGGTGGCCAATGAAGATGGAGGTAGACACTGGAGGGATGCAGCCACAAGCCCAAGGATGCTGGTCTCCAGAAGCTGGAGGAGGCAAAGAAGCATCCCCCCCTGGAGACTTGGAAGGGAGCCTGGTCATAGAAACCACCTGAGTTTGAACTTTGTGCCCCCAGAACTGTCACAGCATAAATGTCTGTTGTTTTAAGCTGCTCCGTTTGGGTGCGTTGTTATGGCAGTCCCGGGAAACTAGCACCCCCTCCCCCGGCCTCCCCTCACACAGTAACACCTTCACATTGATGTCTTTCAGGAGACCCTTCCTAGTGATGAGCAGGATGTGGCGTTTGCCCACAAGAGTTCAGGGTTTGGTACTCTGTGGGGGATGGGGGGATTAAGAAAAAAAAAAAAAGCAGATTGTGACACTTCCCCAGAAGAAACTAAGGTTTTAGATCAGAAATGATGAAATCATAGAACTCAGACTTTTTATTTTTCTTTGTCTCCCAGGAGTCTGAGACCCAAATTTGGGGTTCAACACTGGCAACCCTGAAAAAGGATATACTTACCAACTCCTGTTCTGTTTCCCCTCCCTGGCCTTGACTACCGAATGTCATTTATTGTTCTTAATTCTGGCTCTGCAGTCTTTTATCCGTATTTTTGTACCTATTTTGCTGTGTTTTGAGGAGCCCCTTGGTCATTTTTTCCTTTTACAATGCTGTGCTGCGGAAGAATGGCGAAGCGTCAGAGCTGTGCTGGGCAGCCCACGTCTGAGTCTCAGCTCTGCCGCTCCCTGGCCGTGCGGCCTTGGTCAAGTTACTCACGTCCTGTAGCTCCACTTTCTCAGCTGCACAGTGAAAATGATATAGTCTTTACCTCGCAGGGCCATGGTGAGGATTAAATGAGATAATATGTGTAAGTACCGTGGGATCCGGAACAGGGTGAGTGCTATTGTGCTTGTTAAAGAAATAGCCAGTGTTAACATTCTCATGAAATTTTAAAAAATCCTTGAGATGGGGGCCGTACCATCTATATCCCAGACTACCAGCTCCTTGGGGCTATTTTATTCCGTTTTGTATGTCTGGTTTCTACCTTCATTTCTTCCTTTATGTTGCCATACTCAAGCAGTTCTCTGAGCCTCCTGATCACCGTGTTTTGAACTCTGCATCTGACAGGTTGGCTATCTCTGTTTTGCTTAGTTCTTTTTAGGGTTTTGTTCTGTCCTTTCATTTGGGCCACGTTTCTTTGTCTCCTCAATTTAGCAGCCTCCCTGTGTTTGTTTCTATGTACTAAGTAGAGCTGTTTTTACTCCCTGTGTTAGTGGCGTGGCCTGGGTAGAAAGGGCACTTATAAATTGTGTGGGGCGGAGCCTTAGATAATTGTTAGGGTGGGGAAACCCAATTTACCACTTTGTGGCTGGGGGTGGGGCGGAGCTCAGAGAGGGGACATTGCCACTACCTGGCTTCTGGAGGTTCACCCAATGTTTGCCCCATTTCCAGTCATTTCACCCCCTTCCCATGTGGAACTGGTGCCCTTCCAGCTGCTCCCCCAGTGGTGAATCCTGGAATGGGTGGGTTTGCGTACCTTCTAAGACTACAGAGGCCCTTTAATCAGCAAAATCCAGCAGTTTCTCCCACTGTCCCAACCCCCACTGGTTTTTCCAGTCAGAGGTACTGGGGATCTATCTTCTTGGTGCTGGAACCCTAGGCTGTGCAGTCTGGCCTGGGCCTTGGATCACTGGCTGCCAAGGTATCCCTCCCAGTGTTCACCCACCATATGTGAACGTGGGACCCTCCACTTGCCACCACCAGCACTGCTGCCTCTCCACGCCACACCACCTTTCTTCCCGTCTCCGCAAACCCGCCCCTCCTGCCCATCTGGTGAATGTGTCTTCTTTAAATCCCTGGTTGTCGGACTTCTATACAGCTCCGTTTTCTGCTGGTTCTGGGTGTTATTAGTTTTGAGATCTGGTTGTAATTCTTTCTATGGGTGTGCAAGGAGGCGAAGCGTGTCTGCCTATGCCTCTGTCTTGACCGCAAGTCTCTGGGATCATTGGGTTTAATTGAAAATACTGGGAGGCCACCAGTGTGGCAAAAGCAACTTGTGGCCAATCCTCCAGAGTAGCAGGAAGAATTACTCTAATTTTCTTGACTATAGATTGGAATTTTCATGTCCTGGACTTATTTGAATCGGGGCATACCTCCTCCCAAGCCCTCCTAGGAGTCACGAGGACCCCACTGAAGATGATCCGGTGTCTGTCCTGCTCTCACGCACCCCAGTGCTGGCTGACGTCCGCGTGTCTCCTTCAGGATGACCAGGCTGCAGGAACCCAGAGCTGACTCGGTGAAGCTCACGGAGAAAGGGTTTATCACAGGGAAGTCTCCCAGACCCCGACCACGTCAGCTTGCCAGGTTTAGCCCCCAACTCTACCTCACCTTCCAGGTCTGCTCCCCAGAACCGAGGAACTGAGCCTCCTGCCCCAAGTTTTACACCCCTTGCAGAGAAGACCTGATTGGCAAAGGTGACGTGTAAATTAATTTGACATAAATCAAACCCTAATTTAAATGCTTTTAGAAACCAGCTTCTTACATATTTAATGGAGGAGGTTTTTTTTAAAAAAGGTTGAGCACATCCTTTCTGCAACGTGAATGTGAATCAGGGCCTTATGGTAGATGCGTTGACCCCGCCCTGAGTAGAAATCAAGGGTGTTCCGCCTGTGCCTGCAGAGCCCAGCCTACTGTCTCCTTTCCTCCAATCAGCTGGGGCAGGGGGAAGGGGGGCGGGGCTCTAGGAAACCCATAAGTTTCCTGGGATTCGAATTCCCCCAAGCATCTTCCTACCAGCCACCCACCTCAACCTCAGCTGCTCTGGGCGCTTTGTTGTTATTGTCAGCCCGAGACCCCAAGCAACAGCAGCTTTTTCGTCTTTTCTGGAAGCAGCTGGCTTTCACCCTGTTACCTCCCCGAGTAACATGTGATTCATTTTTTTTTTACCCCACTGTCACTTCTGCTCCTTCCTCTGCCCTTGAACATTCTGCCTCCGCCCCCGGGGGTCAAACTGCTTCACCGGAAATGCCACCGTTGCCCCAGCAGACGCCCCCTCTCCCGCTGTTCCACCTGAGGAGCAGGGCTGCGTGGTTATCGATCACTTCAGCACCAGAAGGGAGGCACTGGAAGGAGAGGAAATACCAACAAGCTCGCAGCCTGCAGGGAAGCCAGGGGCTGGAGCAACCCCGCTCAACTAATGGCTTTGCGTCCTTCCCGGGGACTGGGACACTCTGAGAAGCTGAAAAGCCACGGGCACTATTTTTCAGAAAAATCATGCACATAGAACAGCACCCGGGTTGCCGCTTAACCTCGACACACCTTGACTTAGGGAAGGGAGCCCTGGACCTCCCGTGACAGCGTGCACAGTTGAGGGTGATGGCACCCAGCACGGGCCCTGTAGTAGCTCACCCCTTCATTTTGGGGGTGCAGTGGCGAAGTGACACTCTCAAGGTCACCCAGTGAGCCTGTTACCTGGGATGAGGGTCTTGACTCTGTCTTTCGTTTTTTGCCCCCTGTTCCCCCCCTCCCACACACAGGCCCTCTCACCTGTCTCCTGATTAAACAGCCCTTCGGTTCGCCTCAGAGGCAGAGCGGCCGGTGCGGCAGATAAAAATCTGCTGTCTAAATATCTAAATTAAATCCTTGTAGAAGGTGCTTACTTACGTGGAGTGTTGGTAAACCCAGTGGCCCCAGGCAGGGAAGAGCTATTGCTCTTTATCAGCACAGTCCTGGTTGAATGATCCGTTTCCAGCGGTGCAAGGAATGAAATCCTGAAAGGGAAGAGAGTCCCGTGGAGCAGTGTGAGTCGCGGCCGGCTGGTGGCATTGAAAAGGTGCAGCTCAGGGGGGCGGCTGTCCTGAAGAGGACTGTTCAGGTGTGTCACAGACAGGCCCCGTGTGAAAGGGCAAAGGAGTCACCCAAAACAGATGAGATTCCTCTTGGTGATAAATGGCAAGCGGCGTTGGTGAAAGGTTTTATATGGAGAGCACAGGAAGGAAAAGAGCTAGGGAAGGAAAGAGGATTTTATTTTGAAGCCACGAATGAGAAAGGGCTTTTTCTTTTCCTTTCTTCCTTTTTTTTTTTTTTTAAAGGGGGGCTGTGATGCAAAGGTGGTCTTTTCCAGAGAAAGTGATCCTGTCCTGTGGCAGGAAAAGGAGCCGCGGGTCCTACCACAGGGGGGCGCTGTTCTGGCAACAGGAGAGGGATTGACAGAGACAGTGGGGAGGAGCCATGGGTCCCCTGGTTGTCGGGTGACCTTGCTTGTGACTCCTCTTTGCCCGCCTTGGTTTTCTGATCTGCACAACGGGGATGAGCGAACCACTCCCATCGGCACCAACAGTGATGGACCGTATGAATTTAGTGCTGAACCAAAACAACCAGGGACAAAAGGGCACCTACTGTGCACATTCCTTGTGCATTCAGCATGAAAGCAGGCAAAACTCCCCTGGGAGTCAGAACGTCAGGAAACAGAGCGAGGGGGTGGCCGCAGTGAGCGTGGGGTTGGGGATGGGGGAGCACGCTTTTGGAATATTGTGTTTCTTAATTTGGTAGAAACTCATTGAGCGTTACCTTGATGATTTGTGGACTCTTCTGTAAGGATGTTAAATTTTACTTAAACATCTACATTTAAGAAAAGAGAAAGAGTTGATGCTCTGCTCTTAGCTTCTTTGAGAAGATGGAACCAGTGGTCAGGAGGAATTAGGGAAGAGAGGCAGCATGGCAATCAGGAGAGACCAGCTGGTTAGTGGCTAGGGGAGGGGTGTGCGTTCATCAGCGTGTGGGCTCAGAGGGTATGGACTCCTGGGATGCCTTGGGTCCACTGTCCCCCATGAAGGTTAGAACTTCCCAAGGACCTGACACCTGTGAGGTGGGTACGCACCACTGCCCCCCAGTGGCCAGTGGTGTCAGAATCCCTTTCATAATAGGCTTGAGAATTCCTGCTGCCCTTACCCTTCCAGGGACCCCATGCCTGAACCAAGTTATTGGAAGGGGATGTGTTTGTGACACAATCAGAAGAGAAGAATGCTTGTTTTCTTTCTCTTATAAACGATCCTTCACTTGACCCCCTGATGAAAACTTCTTATTTATTTGCTCATTAAAAAAAAATAGGAAGAAAGAAAGGAAGGAAGGGAGGGAGGGAGGGAGAGAGAGGGAGAGAAAGAAAGAAAGAAAGAAAGAAAGAGAGAGAGAGAGAGAGAGAGAGAGAGAGAGAAAGAAAGAAAGAAAGAAAGAAAGAAAGAAAAGAAAGAGGAAGGAAGGAAGGAAGGAAGGAAGGAAGGAAGGAAGAGAAGGAACTTTCAAGACCCACTCTGTGCTGGGGGCTGGTGTAGATGCTGGAGATCCATACAACCAAGGTTCTCACCTCCAGGGGCCAAGACTCCCGGCGGTTGTTTAGGGCAAAGAGGGGCTCCCCACAGGGTTTCCTTCACAGGGAGAGAGAGTGGCTGAAGCAGCAGCAGAAATTGAAGCCAGAGGCCAGGCAGAACTTCCTGACTGCAATGTTAGCTGCATGTCTGCTTGGCGTGAAGGAGGGAGGCTTTACTAGACGTAGATTGCAGAAACCACGGGTCTGGGTCTGAGTTGCTAGCCCTAGCCTACCTAACGTCGGCACAGGGATTGTGAAGCTTGTAAAACATTATTCATATATATATATATGAATCAAACTGAGGCCCAGAGAACCTGCATCAGTTAAGGTGCTTTCATCTGCAGGTTCCAGGACACACGATAGAAAATGGCATAAATAATAATGGAAATGTATTCTGCCACTTAACGGAAGTCCTGGGGGAAGGTCGGTTAATTCGGCAGCTCCCCCAGACCTCAGGCCCGACTCGGCCGTTCTCATGGTGTTGAAGATGTGTCCCCACACCCCTGCCAGAGGCCTGCAGCCTCTCCAGCCATCGCATGTGGGCACAGTGGGGCACAGCAGCCCTTCTCGTGCCCTATTGTAGGAGCAAAGAAAGCCTTCTCTTTAGCCTCCCAGAACTGCATCCCATGCTTATTCCCAGGCCAGTCACATGTGAGGAGAGCGGACTTCCCATGACTGGGTTGGCCAATCGAGACTCTTCCTGTGGTGCTGCAGGAGGGCCCAGCCTCCTCTAGCAAGGCTCCCTCTTTTTCCCCAACCCAAATGTCTGAGCAGAATCAGGACCCTGGCTAACAAGGATGCATCCTTGGATCACAAGATGGAGAGTGACCAGATGCCTTTGCAAGGGTCCCCAGTGAAAGCTGAATGATCAAGGAAGAGGTCACAGGTCTCGGGTCACATGGCCAAGAGACGCTTGTGTCTTAGGGGAGCAGAGGTAGAGGAGCTCTTAGTATCATCCCCAGAATAGCCCACAGGCACTGAACCCACGGGCACGCCAGGCCCTGGTCCCTGAAAGTAGCCAGTGTGATCTCAACATGCGGACCTGGTCGTGTTGCACAGCTGCTTAAGACTCTGTTCCCAGAATCCTTGCTTCGCTGCCCAAGGTCCTACATGATCTGGCCTCCACCTCCACCGTCCACATCAACTCGTTCCATTTTCCCTCTCCTCTCTTTGCCGCCCCGCCCCCTCCCTGGACTTCTTTGCCTTTCTGCATGGCTCCAGCCCCAGCCCAGAACGGGTGCTTGATGAATATTTGTTGCATGAATAAATGCTGTTCCCCAGCCACAAATCTCACCCACCCCCCGCCGCATTCTAGTTAATTCCTATTTATGCTTCTTCTTTAACAATTTCTTCTCTTCTCGCCAATAAAGCCCTCCCTGTAATTCTCTTTCATAGGCCTTGAGACTTCTCCGCTGCTGTTTATCATGGTTGTTTTGATGTATTTATGTGATTAGTTCCTCAATGCCTGTTTCTCTTTGCCTGTTTGTGCATTTCAAGAGGACTGTTTGTCTTTCTGTCTTTCCTTGGCGCTATGTCCAGCGCCTGGTCTGCCAGGGGCTCAGACATAGCACCCGAAGCCCCGAGTAGGTGATCGGCCTGTGGTCATCCAGCACGGTGGGGGCCGAGGAGGGCCAGAGCCCGTCTCTGCTGGCTTCTAGCCTCCGGTTCTTTCCTGGCCCTGGCCCCTCCTCGCTCAGAGTTGCTGCAGGCTTGTGGTGCGTCCGTGTGCAGCTCCCGAAGGTGCCCTCTCTGGGTGGTTGAATTCGGGCTGGTGCAGCCTGCCGGCCAGGCACACGGGCTGGTGGAGGGATTGTGGGTTGGGTTGGGTTTCAGCCCCTACAACCCCCGAGGCTGCGTGCCCCTGCGCAGTTCATCCCCCGCACACACATGGAAGCCCGCTCTTCCCAAGCCCCTGCTTTGTGTGTATTCTCCACCACGCAGTTCCTTGTGTGTCCTGGCTTGGCCCCCTCTCCACCAGGCAGCCTGTCAGCTTTGATCTTTTAATCCAGGATTGGCCAGAGCATGACTGACGTGCATTTAAACTGGGCCTCCCTGGGGCTGCAGGGACAGGCGGGCCGGCCAGGTCTCTGAGGTGGATGTTGGGGCCTTGGGATGTTTTCTGATCCCTCTAAACCCAAACCGTACCAATGTTGGCGGGGGGGCTCATACCACGCACATCTTTCAGGGCTCCCTCAGGGACTCTCTGTGTCTCCCAGCAAGGTATCGCAGCCGCAGGGTGAGAAGGGGACCCTTTGTCAATAAGCACTTACTGTGAGTCAGGTCCTGTTTTGGGGGCTGGGCAAACAGGAAAAGTGAGAGAACCTCTCATGCCCCTCACAGAGCTCACACTCTATATGGGGAGGCCCCCGAGTCCAGAATTGCAGCGTAAACTGAGGAGCGCTTTGATGGGGGCCTGGGAAGAGTATTCTGGGCATGCAGAGCAAAGGCATGTGACACGTATGTGTGTGTGTGTGTGCGCGCGCACCCGCAGGGGAACAGAGGACAAAGATGACCAGAAGAAGCAACACTTGCACTGAGACTTGAGCCAAACCACGCATGTGGGGTGGGGGCGGGGCAGAGGAGCAGCGTGAGCAAAGGCCAGGGAGTACGATGGCGCTCTTCATAGTCCAGGGCGGGTGGAGTGTCTCGTGGGAGGGCTGAGTAGTGAGAGGGGAGGCTGGACAGGTGGGCAGAGTCTAGATCACAGAGGTGTTAACTCCGAGGGTGCAGGTCCTCCTAGAAGCAGGTGCCAAGGCAGGACTATGTACAGAAGGATTTTACCAGGGCAACGGCCTGAGAGATCAATGGCGGTGGGCGTGGGGAGTGAACAGGGACGGCGGGAAGAGCATCAGACCTGGAACAGAGGGGACAGAGAAGGAAGAAAGGTGGAGTAGAAGCATCCTAGCCTGCCATGCAGTCCGGGGAAGTTTTGGTAAAGTTCTTGGGGAGCCCTCAAGCCAAATTCAGTTGTCAGAGGAGGGTGTCCCTGCCTTAGGATTCTGGTCACCCAGCCATTGACTGGGAGTAGCCCGTGGCAAGTATGACCTTCCAGAAAGGTCAGAGGTTGGCCTTGGAGGTCTTGGGTCAGTGACGCTGCCTGTGGTTGAAGACCTGGGAGATCCATTCTCATGACCGCCACATCTGGGCTTAATTTTATTCCAGGGAGAATGGGAAGCCACAGAAGGTTTTAAGCAATTTTTGTTATTTAAAAAAAAAGCTACTTTCATGGTTGTGGAGAAGATGGGTAGGAAGAGATTGGTAATACTGTTTTTTTTTTTTTTTATTGTGGGGGGAGCTGCTGCAGAGGTTCAGGAAAGCGATGATGTTGACCCGGACCTAGAGGTGATGGGATCCATGGAGAAACAGACAAACTGAAATTATATAAAGAAACAGAACGTGTAGCACTGGGTGCTTGTATGTAGGAAGTGAGAGAAGGGACTCAAAGAAGAAGAGACAGGATAAGGGAACATCTACGAAGTGTCCTTTGCATGCTAGACATCGTGTGGGGCCCCATGACGGACCAGCCCCATTCATTCCCTCGTGGCAGAATGAAGGGCATGGTTTGAATATACGCTCACCAGAACCTGCTTCCTTATTCCCATTCTAATTTCCTTAATCAAAGCAAAAGACAAGGAGAGTGATTTCTCCTTTGTCACTGAGGGAAGAATGATGTTCTGTGATTGAAGGCACTGAAATGAAGCCTCAAGCAAACAGTCAGTGAAGACACAAAGAAAGGCTCACGTATTATAAGCGAGCATTTCAAAAACTGCGTGCAACAGAGAACAGGCTTGTTCTGCGTGGTGGCCGGGATTGCACGTTGGACCAATAGGTGGGAATCCCAAACTGAGAAAGAACGTGCTAGAAATTCTTGATGCCATCCACTAACCCAGTCCCTGGGTCATCTGACAGCCATCCATGAGGCGTCCACCATGTGCCCGGGCAGTCCTGGGTAAATCAGACATGCTTCTTGTCTTCATGGCTGGCCAAAATCCACCTTGCTACAATTTAGTCGTCGTTTTGAAGGTGGAGAATTTTAAGTCCTTTGTCGGTGACAGAAAATGTGGCTAGTCACCAACCGACACTTCTATCCCTCTATTTCTTCCCGCACTGATAGCACAGGCTTTGATTGTAATGAAACTTGCCAAATAGGCCAAAATCACTTCACTCCAAGCTTTTTCTCCTCCAGGGAGAGAGAGCCCTGAATTAAATGCAGACACCGCAAGGTCAGGGGTGCAGGAAGCAGGCTGCACCAGGTGAACCTGGTAGGAGCACGGTCTGATGGGGGGTTGCTTTTTGGTGAGGACCACCTCCCAGCTAACGGTCCTCCCCCCAGGGACCCACACAGCTGTCCCAAGGCCTTCCTAGAGCCTGGGAGAGAAAATCCGTCAGCCACTCACGACTAAGCTGGGGAGCGTTTCCGGTCTCTAATGGGGTCATCAACTGGGTAACACATGAAACTGAGCAGTGGCAGAAGGCAGAGGTAACTGCAACACGAGAGAAAAACACACAGTGAGTTTCCAGGTTCTTTCAGAACACGTGTTTCCCTCACCATCCCCTCTACTGCCCAGCGTCATGAAATGTCAGAAACCAGAGGATTTGTAACGAGCAATTCAAAGAACCTGCGGCGTGCCATAGGGTGGGAACGAACCTGCCCACCAGGGAGGGATGACAGATTTCCAGAAGACGGCAGGCTAATCCAGCCGAGCTGTTAATGCTATCACAGGGCACGTACAAACGCACCTCCAGTAATTCCATAAGCCCGGGAAATCAGGAGGCATGATTTGTAAGAAACGAGGGACCGTGTTCTAAGCAGAAAGTTTAGTTCTGGCTTAGGAGTTTCTTCCGGTGTTGGCTTGTATTAATTAGCCTTGCTTTCTGGCTATAAAAAGTAAAATACGAGTCTATCCATTGTAGAAAGTAGGGACGAAGAAAAGCAAAACCACCCCAAATCCCATAATTTAAGGATAAGCGCTATTAAATTTTTATCGTTATACCTGCAGTCTTTTCTCTATGCATATGCGTGCGCATCTTTTCTCTTGCAAAAGGAAAATCGAACTCTCATTATTTTAGAAATTGTTTTTTCTCACTTAACCATATATCATGTAATTTTTATGAGGTGTTCCTCCATATTGCCAACCATTTCCCACGAATTCCACTTCAGTGGCTCTCTCATATGAATACGTCAGGTTGAAACCTATAAAATTAGTGATGTTCAACCTTTTTTAACCGACAGAAGTGACAATTTCACATGGTTCACCTGCATTATAATTTATTTCTCTAGCCTGATATTCACTGACATTTAGACTGTTCCCAAATGTTCTCAATTATGAAAATTCTGCAGTGAACTTGGTTTTCAGATCTTGGCGCACATCCTCGGTTATTTCCTTTTGGTGAATCCTGACGCACGAGTCACATACCACTGTGTAACCAAGTAACACGACACAGA
Organism: Phyllostomus discolor; assembly: GCF_004126475.2. Lineage (NCBI taxonomy): Eukaryota > Metazoa > Chordata > Mammalia > Chiroptera > Phyllostomidae > Phyllostomus > Phyllostomus discolor. The sequence continues at coordinate 50,654,296 of NC_040915.2, forward strand.
CCCGGCCACTTAAACGGCACCCGTGTGGAGCCCACAGTTTCCATGGGTCCGGTTTAGCCAGGACTCCGCTCCACAGTCACTCGCCAGGCTGCGATCTAGATGGAGCCCAGAGCTGAGGTTTCACCTGAAGGGTCAGCTGGGGGCAAGATCTGCTTTCAAGTTCGCTTAGGTGCTTGTGGGCAGGATTCCGTTCTTCTTAGCTGACCTTTAAACTAGTACCTTCAGTTCCTTGTCAGGTGGGTTTCACTGTAGAATGGCCCACAGCACGGCAGCCATGTTCATCAAAGCCAGCAAGGGGCAGAGCCTGTTAGCAAGGTGGAAGTTACAGTTCAGTTATGTATGGGACTTCATCACAGACTTGACAGCCCATCAGTTTTGCCATATTCTGTTGGTCAGAATCACGTCACAAGTCCCTCCCACCCTCAGAAGGAGGGGATTATACAAGGGTGTGAGCCTCAGGAGGTGGGGTCCCTAAGTGTCATCCTAGAGTCTGCCCGTCACATTCTAGAGGGGGAATTGCTAGGTAAAAGATACGAATTATTTTTGGAGTTTCGAGATTTACTGATGAATCGCCCCTGAAATGGTTGTGTGCGCTTGTCTTCCCACTGGCTGTCTTCAGTCTCACCAATGCTGCCTGTTGTCATTGTTTCAAGAAATCTGTTCATTTTGATAGGGAAGTTGATAGGGAAAAGATGGCATTCCATCTTCATTTGTATTTTTTCAAGAACGAATGTTTTCCATTTTTTAACAAGTTATTGTATTTCTTCTTTCGTAAGTTGCCAATACATACTTTTGCCCACTTTTTAAATAAAAGGCTGCTCACTATTTTAATATAATAAGGGTTTTATTAACCATTTCTCTTGAACGCTTTAGATACTGTTTTTCAGATTTTGTCATTTGTTTTAAAATCTTGTGCACGCAGTTTGCAAAAATACTTAATATTTTACATGGTCAATGCCAACAATAACTTGCCTTGTGATTTCTTCCTTTGCCCTTGTTCCTAAAATTCCTCTTGCCCCCAAATCAGAGAGATCATCATCTCATGGATATTTTTTATATATAGTTATGTCATGGCTTTATTATTTATCTTTAACTCTGTAATTCAGTGGCTCATCTTCCCCTCACCTGGGTGACGGTGAGAGAGCACCTCACCAGCGGATTCCAGACTGGGAGCAAGGGGTGCTCCTGACAAGGGGTGTCAGTAGCTCTACCCTCAGTACGGATGGAAGGATGGGGGTGGAAATTCCGACCCACTTGTTCCAGTGTCCTGTTTTCTTTCATTGATTAGAATTTACAAGGGAAATTGTAAAATAAGAGTTAGTGTCTGTGTGTGTGGGGGGGGTGTCTTTGTCAATAATGTGTTGTATTCACCACGAAGCCTGATGTGCTTTCATTGGTTGGAAATAGAGATTCTTGATCAAATGAATTCCTAGCTCAGGAACATCTCAAGTACATCTGTACCGGCTGTTGGCCCCCGAGCAGGGGTCATGAACTTACACAACCCCAATATATTATTGGCATAAGTCTCGTTGGTTGCAGCACATTTATCTCTTAGTAAGCTTTTGGTTTCCATCATTAGTACTTAACTTAGAATTTTGACATTCATATTTAAAGTTATTTAAAGGGATTGTTTATTATAGTGTTACTATTATCAGTTTGATAGTAGAGTTATGCTAATCTGATTCAATACATGGGGAAACTTTTTTCTTTTTCCATGTTTTGGTATCATTTATAAGACACGACACTGCTGGTTTTTGGAAGCTTGAAAGATCTTTCTGTGGAGTTGCTTGGGTCAAAGGCTCTTAACAAACTGTACAGCAATTGTTCAGATTCCCTGTCGTCAATGGTCTAGTCAATTTTTCCGCCACTTGTGCTAATATGGTAACTTATTTACCGTGTACAAAAGGACCATTTCACTGTGAGTTTAAAACCTAGGTAAAAACTGTAATAATAGATCAAAAATACCTAAATCTAACTTTTGATCTATAATTATATTTCTAGTTACATGTATTCATTTATTTTCTCTTTTATCCTTGATTAGAAATCACAGATCATCTATTTCATTGTTGATTTCTCCAAGAATGAATTTGTGTACTTGCATGTCAATTATTTTGGTGTTTAATTTTTTTCTAATTCTTTAATGGTTTCTTTCATTTTAATACTTCTTTCTCCTCTTTTCTGTTTTGATTTTTTAATGAAAGTGCTCAAATGCACTCAAAATTAAGAACAGTATAAGTATCCTTATATACTCATCACCTATATACAGTAATTACCACTATTTTGCCACATTTGCTTTATCTTTCCTTTTTTCTTTATTTGTTGAGTTATTTTAAAGAAAACCCTAGAAATCATGTCATTTTCTCCCAACACTTCAGAAGGCATCTCTAAGAAATATTTTTTCTTACCTGCTTACATGTATTTCATGGTTCTTTTTCCATTTCATTAGATTGATTTTTCTTAGCTTATTGATTTTTCATTCTTCCTTGTGTAATAAGAAAAGCATTTAAGACTATGAATTTGCTTCTGAGTACAGAATTAGCAGCACCTATTACTAAACTTAGGATGTAATATTCTCAATACCAATATTTTAAAAGTTAGCTACAGTTAAAGATTTTACTTTTTGTCTAACAAGCTATATAGAATAAATCCATATGCTCCTATATGACCTTCTGACTTTCTTGTTTACATGTTTAAGAAGCAATGCTAGTTTTGTAACAGGATGGTCTGTTTGCAGGTGGGTTCCCTGGGAAGCAAGATCTGAGACGGAGACTGGCATGCAGGGGGTTTGTGAGCAAGTGACCTTGGGGTCAAGTGACATTTGCGGAAGGGACGGGAAGGAAGTAGGGTCGGACAGAAGGAACAGTTAGTCTGCAGAGTCTCTGTGGAGACCTCAGCTGACCACACGGAGAGCTCCGAATCCGGGAGGAGCTGGGTTCAGTTGGGGGCTTGAGGACTGGCATTCAGTTCCCACCCTGCAGGGCAGGCAGCCCTGGCCCCGGTGGGCTGACTGTTTGCTGGGCTGACTGTTTGCCAGCCTGACCCCCCAGGGCTGGGAGAACCCTCTCTCCAATCTTGAAGGTGAATCTGGGCAGGGCATCCCAGCCCCCACCACACGCAAAGCAGGAAGAAAGGTTATAGAGGGTCAAAACAAAAAAATGTAAAGATAAGCTTGAGAAAATCTCTAATTCAGAAACAGGCAAATGAAAAAGGGAAAAATAAAAGACATTTTCTTTTCTTTAAAATGTACTGATTTCAGAATTTCTTTTTCTTCTTCTTCTTTTTAATTTATTAATTTCAGAGAGAGCAAGGAAAGGAGAGACAGAAACATAGATTTGTTGCTCCTTGTATGTTCCCTGACCGGGGATCGAACCCTCAACCTTGGTGTACTGGGACAATGCTCTAACCCACTTGGCTACCCAGCCAGGACCACAGTTGAGAATTTCTAAGTTTGGAGACGTATTTTTTGTAAATGTTCCACCTATGTTCGAGAATCATATTTATTCTTCAGAAGGCTAAACATCTCATACATCTGTATTACTCAAACTTACTAAATTTTACCGAGTATTTGGTTTCTTGAGGAGTGTTTCAGTGTTCTTATAAAATTACGATTTGGCCATTTCTTCTTGTATTTTTTGCTTCCTTTTTTTCAGCTTTGCTTTACACCTTTGGAACTGAGCCATTCAATGCATAGGTACCCACGCTCCTGTGTCTTAGTGACGGCTGCCCCCCTGCCCGTGCAAAACTCCCTCTTTCAGTCCTGTTTGCTTTTCGATTTGCCTTGAATCCCATGTTTATTGCTGTTTTCACCCCCGGTTTCCTTGGCTTTGTCTCACATCTCTTTGGCCATCCCTTCGTTTTCAGTTACCTTGTCATTTTCAAGGGCTGTCCCTTGTAAAAAGCACTTGGCAAATGTGGATTTTAATTGTTGACCCACTATGGAGAACATTGGTGTTTTAATAGTGGGATTTAACTCCTTGATAATTATAGTCATAACTAGTAGAACATCTTGTTCTATGTCATCTTAATAGTCACTTCATTTTCTCTCTCTTACTATGTGAACCACACAAGTAATTATTTTGATTAATTCCTTCCTTGGCTGTGATATATTTTTGAATATTCTTTTCAGATCATATAAATTATAAAATTTAACCCTTGCAATGTTAAATAATGGACTTTTTTTCTCTTCAGGTGGAACCCTAGCTCACAATTCTTGGATCACGTTTTTTTTTTCCCTCAAACCTTCACTGTTTATTGTATTTTGTGTTATAGAGAAGCCTGAGGCTGCCTGGTTTTTCTGTGTTTGAAGTGTTAACCTTTCTTCCTGCTTTGCTTGTACAATCGCTTCTTTATTGAAACTGAAAAAAATGGCACTAGATACCTAGGCGCCTGTCTCTCCTCGTTTCCCCACCCTGGAGCTTGCTAAGTTTGTTGGATTGGCAGCGCGAGGTAATGATTCAGCCCAGTGATGTTTTATGTATTGTTTCCTGGTGCTCTTGCCTCTTCTCATTCTGCAGTATTGGCTGTTGTGGGTCTGTTCTCCATGCTTTTTATTTTTCCTTCTTCGTTAGCCGGTTTCTGAACTAGAGGCAATTTTCTCGAGCCGATCTTTACATTATTTTTTGTTTGATCCTCTATAGTTTGCAACGGACGGTTTAACGCTCCTGTTGCAATTTGATTTTCAACCCAGCCAACTTTTTTAACTTCCAGGGTATCTTTCATTTTCATGTGATCTCTCCAGGGATCTCTCCTAAGTACGTGGATGCAACGCCGGTATCAAGACAATTTCTGAACTTCTCTCCATGGCAACTCTGCACTAGCGCTGAGACTTCTGTATCCCTCTCGTCTCAACTTCGAGGCGGTTTTTTTTTTTTCCTATGGCCCAACTTTGTTCCCTGCTGGCTCGTGCTCACAGTGAGGCCGTGAATATTACAAATTGGAAGCCGGTGTGGGTTCTAAGAGGGACGGAATAGATCTTTGATTGGATATTTCAGGCCAGATGAAGGGAAGAGGGAAACAGTAAGTTTATTGTAATTTTCCCTTTCATAGATTCAGCTGCTCGAAGAGATAAGAGAAGGTAGCCGGAGCCAAAGATATCTTTGGCAAGGAGACATGCCTGTGGGAACGGTTTCCCCCCTGGTCTGCGGGCGAGCCAGAAGTGGCCGCGGGCGGCCTTGGGTCAGCCAGGTCCCAGGAGTGCCCCGGCTTTTTCCGAGCGTGACTCAGCGCCACGGCGGGCGGGTTGGTTCCGCTCCTTCTGGCCGCTGGCTCCCCTTCCATTTCCAGACCTGCTGTGGGCTTCCAGAGTTGTCCCTTGAGGACTTCACGGCCCTCCCTGGCTTTCAAAGGCAGGTGTTTGTGAGTGCCAGCCGGGGCCTCTTCCATTGCTTCCAGGCCCAGCGTTGCGACTCGCAGCGGCTTGCTGCTGAGCGTGGGCTTTCTCCCACGCAGGCTGTCAACCCTGTGCCTGGCTGATAGTCTTCAGCGCTCCTCTGGCTTCTGAGAGGGGCCTGTCCTTGGCTTCCAGGGCACACAGAGCGTCCTGTGGTTGGATGAAGGAACAGCACAGCTGTCTGCTCATAGTCTTTTGATCACCTCAGTGACAGTCTGGGGGCCACAAGCTAGGAGGGAGGTGGGTAACACCTCTGATTGCCAGCTTGATTCTGAGTAGTGCCCGAGGGAATAATTGTTCAAGGTTTAAGGGTGAAGGAAAGGGGGAAGGTGCAGTTAAAGGTGGAAAGGCAAGGAAAGAGAGGGAAAGAAAGAAAACACAGAACAGGAAGGAGAAGGAGCCCACAGATGGTCAGCGTGCCCACTCGGGCCTTACGATGCCCCCCAGGGTGCAGCCGATGGTGCGCAGCGTCCCTGGGGTGGTCCCAAGTGCTCCGGTGGTTTTAACATCTGAGGGTCATGATTGATGCTGAGGGTGCTGTTCTGGGTGAGCTCCCTGCTAGTCCCCCTCACTTCTGCCACCCACTCTGCCAGGATAGTCAGGCACCCAAAGGATTTCTTTTTTGGTCTCATTCCTAAAAGGTCTTAGAAACAGGTAGTGATGGGAGCAATAGGGGTTAGCAAAAGCAAGGCCGATACCCACGCCCCCTGCTGGTGAAAAGAAGCAGCAACTTCCCCTCTTGCTTCCCCCAGTTCTCCCGTAGGTCTTTGGTTTGGCTGCTCTTGCACAAACAGGTTTGGGAGAAAAGTGGCAGAAGGGAAATGTGCAGGAGGGAGAGACAGCGAGAGGCAGAGGGATGGAGAGAGAGCACAGAATGAACATCACCCAGACGAAAAATCGCCATCCCGTGTGAGGAGAAAAAACACTCTAGGAGTTAAGGACCATTACCAGAAAATAGATTTTCCTGTCGGAATGCAGAACAGACAGTGGGGCCTTGTGGGTGGGGCTGGAGGGGAGGCTGGGGGACAAGGAGGAGACAGGGCACCAGCGGCCCTTCAGAATAAGGACTGGATCTCTGTTGAATTCTTTACAGATGTCTGTGTGCCTTTCCCACCACATTACAGTCTGGGTGAAAAATTACCCCAGGCCCACCAAGGAACACAGGCCGGCGTGAACCAAGATTTCGTTGCCAAGGGCCACGTTATCACATGGAATTTCTGTATGGGTCACCATGGCTGATTTATGTATGTGTGTTCCCTGCGGGTGTCTGTTAGGCCTCCCGGGCTGCGATCGCCACGGGGACAGCTGGCTTGTCGCGTTCGTGTGGCTTGGGCACATGGCGAAACCCCTGTGACACATCACTTAACAGGAGGAGAAGGAAGGCACGGCAGTACATCTGTGCTGCTTCTGGGCACGCAGGGCGTGAGGCTGGGGCTGGCATCGAGGCACCTGGGCTCGCATTCCATCTCCATCCACCAAGGGCCGGTCCATAAATGTCATGGGATAAATGTCCATAAATGTCATGGGGTAATGACACCGCCGGCTGAACCTCGGTTTCCTCCACTGTGGAATGAGGTGGTCCTATTCCCTGCTGGTGCTGACAGCAGGTCAGCGAGGCACCATCATGGCTGACGTACTGTAGGAGTGACTAACACGGGCAGGAGTGAATAATGCTATGCATCTACTTAGTCATTCTGCAGACATTTATTGTGGAACTACTACGGGCTGTGCACTCGGATGGGTGTGGTCAACATGGGCATCATCGCTGCCTTTCCTAGCAGCAGGAAGTCCTTAAGTGATAGAATTATGGGTGACCTCAGTTCTCTTCTGTTTTTCTTTTTTTTTTTTTGCATGTTTCAAATGTCCCATAATATCACGTTTTACCATTAGGATGACTGGTATTATCATTACTTGTTTAAGGAGTTCATCTTATCACGCAGTCATCACTGCAAATTGCAGGATGACCAGCTGGTCCCGGCTGGCTCAGAACTCTCACCCAGTTTTATATGGAAAGGCCCACATGTCAGGAACCACCCCGAGTCCCGGACAAACCGAGACGCTCGGGCAGCCTGCCAATGGGATGCAGAAGCAGCGTGGCAGATGAGCAACCACATGAGAAACGGAGCGCTGACGTGAACTTGGGGAAGCGGCAGTGGAGAACGAGACCTGAGTCTGCGGCTGAATGAGGACATTGGCCTTGGATGCCTGAACTCAGTGCTGGGACTTGGCACCCACGAGTGCAGATGTGGCTGGAGAGCCAGAGAGCGTCCCTCACCCACTGAGACATGGGGCGTTTGACAGCGAGGGGAGCGTGTTCGTTCCCTTTGAGCACAGTGACCCCCACACCACACCACCCCCCACAGGCACACCAGCAAACGTGGCCCAGTGGTAGCCATACTCTGGCCGGTTAGACTGACAACCTTCAGGTGCAGAGGGGTGCACAGGGGCGTGAAGAAACCAGAAATGAGAGAGGGGGTGGAGGTCAGCTCCCCGCAGGGGCGCGGCATCAGTGTGAGGAGAGGCGGGAAGAGGCACCTGTCCCCACACCCACGGCAGCAAGAACACCAGTGGTAACGGCGCCGCCCTTCCTCTGATCGCGCATTGGGATGCCGGCATCACAGTACGCTTCTGACCTGTGTCGGCTTTTGGGATCTTCCTAATGATCCTCGCGCCGTGAGAGGTATTCATATCATCTCGACTGCTGCAGTGCGGAGACTGAGGAGGCATGGACAGGTGCAGCCACTTGCCTAAGACACTCCGCCAGCAAGTGCGAGCTGGGGTTGAACTCCAGTCCTGTCTGGGTCTGATTAGTCGACATGGGCTGTAGTCCCAAATCTAAACCTTCATGACTTTGGACTTTGGTTAGGCCCCTGAACGGGCCTCTCTGCCTCAGTTTCCCCAGCCTTCAGGCGAGGATGATGCCCCCTGACTTACCCTTACAGAGGCATATGGAGACCCAGCAAACGGGCAGACCTGAATGTACTTCAGTGACCTTACTCGTGTACATTTTTATGTTGCATCTCTAGTATCAGCGACGCTTCCGTTTAGGAATAAAAGAGCAAAGCACAGACGTCCGAAAGACGGCGGCGGCATGGAGCCCGTGGGCATTTCTGTTGGGCCGCCAGACGGGCACGGTGCTCGGGTGAGGTCGGTCCCAGACCCCACTCTCCGTGTCCTCTGGCTTCTGTGGGATGCCTGTGTGGGGGGCCAGGGGCCGGGGGGGGGGGCAGGGGGGAGGAGAGAGAGAGAGAGAAGAGTGAGTGAGAGGAACGAATATTCATGCAGGTGGGGCCGGGGGAGGCAGCGAGATGGAGAGACAAGGCCGCAGTCGGTGTGAGGGGTGCTGTGGCCGTGGCTCTTCCGATGCCATTCAGTCGGTCTGTTCGTGCGATTCGGTTGCAGTCTGATGTGATCCAGACCTCCGATGTGTGTGGTCCAGCGCCCACCAAGGACACGGGCCGCCTTCCCGCACGGCGACACAGGCCTGCATGAGAGGAGGACGTGCTGGTGGGAAACGGAGGAGGAGAGGGAGAGAGCATCGGAGGGGAGGGGAGGGAGGGGAGAGGGAGGGCAGAAAGGAGGGCGAGGAGAGAGAGAGAGAGAGATGAAAGCCAAGGAAAGAGAAGAGAGGGAGGGAAAAGACAGGAAGAACAAGGAGCAAGGCCGGAGGGGGAGAGGTGTGGCAGAGCGGGTGAGAGGGCAGCGGGAGGGGCAGATGGAGGAGAGAGAGAGAGGAGGAGAAACGCAGATACGGTGGAGGGGAGGTCAGGAAACCACGGATGTTGGGAGGCCCGGAGTGCACATGCTCAGAGGGTGGAGAGGCAAACACACAGAAGGGCAGACGAGGGCCCAGCCCATGGGGAGGGAAGGAAAAAGTAACAGTGAGTCACTCCCACTGCACACACAGCTGTGTTGTGGGCACCTCCCAGGGCCCTGGAGGCCCCACTGGCTGGACATTCTCCAGACTCCTGACACTGGGATGGCATCGGGGACTTACTACCCCTCCAGGCTACGTCCAGTCCCCTGAAAAGGAAGCCCTTGTATGTCGTTGCCACTGTCCCCATCTGCATGACAGGGATCAGTGCGTAGATGAGGAGCTTCTTGAGGGCGGAACCTTGGGTGACCAGGGGAGCGGGGATGGGGAAGCACATACAGGTAGCACCTCAGAGCTAGAGCGACCCAGAGTGTTTCGCTGGTCGGGAGACAGGGGCCCAGGGAAGAGAAGAGAATCCGAGGCAAAGCTTCCAAAGCTGCTCATCCTGCTTCAAACATCGAGGTTGGGGCCCTGGCCAGTGTGGCTCAGTGGGTTGGAACGTTGTCCTGTAAACAGAAAGGTTAAAGATTCATTTCCTGGTCAGGGCACATGACGAGGTCCGGTCCCAGACAGGGCTCGTACAAGGTGGGGTGTGGGAGAGGCAACCGATCGATGTCTGTCTCTCCCTTGCTCCCCTCTCTCTATGAATGAGTGAATGAATGGATGAATGAATATCTTCCTAAAAGATCACAATGGAGCCGCACAGCAGGCTGTTGGAGGGCCCCGGCTGTGAGCTCGGGCCCCGGCCCCAAGCTGTCTCATCTGTGCAGCCTTGGCCGAGCCCTCTCGCCTCCATGAGCCCTGCTTTCTGCAAAAATGCAGCTCAAGGTGGTCCCAGTGACCTGACCTTTGCCCATGTCTTTGATGCAAATGCCTCCCGTTGAGAGGGAGGGAGGACAGTGTAGTATTGTGACCCTGACTTTGGAACCCCGGGGCCTTTGTCATTGCCTCCCACCCCACCTACCTGTAGTTTTACACTCCTGGCACACACACAGACACCCCCATTTGCAATTACAGAAGCTAAGTCAACGTGGCCGACGGTCAGCGGCAGGGACACAGGCTGGATTTCTCTCTGGTGCTGGTTCCAGGGACCCGTAATTTTCACCAGAGCCACCTGACTTTTTATGGAACTGAAAAATGCGCCTACAGCTAATGAGCTGTAATTCTGGGCAGCACCTGTCTTGATTGGGACTGATTAGTTTTACAAAGAAAAGAATGAACAATCCCGGCGACCTGCTGATGGGGGAAGAGGCCTGCTTTGGGCACCGTTCATCATCCCAGGCCTGGTTTCCAGGACCCACTCAGCTCCTCCCCCCTGGACGGAGTGAAAGGGGAGTGGAGACCCTAGTCACCAAACCGCCTGTGCCACGGCCCCTGGGGTGGGGGCAGGAGGGAGGAAGCGCAGGCGTGAGTGACCCCTTAGCCAGCAAAGGGAAACTTCTCGGCTTCTGTCCATGCTGAAGCTCACTCGGGGAAACTCAGAGCCGGAAGGGACCCTGGGATAAGTCTGGAGGTGCCGGCTTGGATTTCCGCTGTGAGGTCTTTAGGGTTAACTTCTCTGAGTCTCAGCTTATAGGTGGGGCCGGGAAGGATCACGGTATGGATGAAGTGAGAAGCTTGAAAACACTCTAGAACTTAACGAACATCTCATAAGTGGTGGTCATATGTGACTCACAGTTCAGCCTCATCATTGTGCAGTTAGGGCCCAGAGAAGGGAGAGAACTTGACCGAGGACACACAGTCAGTTTGTGGCCAAGCTGGAGTCAGAACCCAGGTCTTTTGGGGGTCTGCCATTGCTGTTTGTGTTTGTGTTAAATTTCAACATGGTGCTTAAAGTCTTTATCATCTAACCCCTCTTGAAATATCCAGAACACTGGTTATGGCATCTCTTTACCCTGAGTTGTCTGGCTATAATTTGGTCTCTGTTTCATAGATGTAAGGAAGCAGCATAGTTTAAAATGTGGGGATGCTGTACATGCAAAGTTTGATGTTAAGGTTTGGCTGTGCCATTTCCTTGCCGCAGGACCTTAGGCAAACTTCTGAAGCTGTCTGTTCTCTGCTTCCTTATCTTTAAAGTGGAGACAATAATGGAATCTATCATATAGTTCATGAGATAATGTCCATAAAGTGACATTTAGCAAATATGTATATCAGTCAGCTGTTGACAGACTAGTGCTGTGTAACAAATCACCCCAGAACTCAATGTCTTAAGACACTCATCACTTATTCTCGCTCACGCGTCTACAGGTTGACTGGGAGCCAGCTCGTTCAGGCTGAGTTTAGCTGGGCTTGGGTTCTGACCTGCTTCACAGCATTCATTTCTTTGGATCAGGTGAGTGCTCAGGACAAGCCCTCATGGGACGGTGGAAGTGCAGGAGAGATAAGCAGAAATATTTAATGCCTCTTAAGCCCTAGGCTTGCAACTGGCTCGCTCTCACTTCCACCTGCATTCCATTGGCCGGAGTGAGTTGTATGGCCAACCCCAACACCAATGGGGTGGAGAAATCCTCCCCGAGTGGGAGGAACCAAGAAGTCACATGACAATGGGTGTGGACACAGGGAAGTAGGGACAGAGAACAATAGTACAATCTGCCACGATACACGGAAATGAGTGCTAACAGTTGTTTGTAAGAGACAAATGGTCGAACTCAATAGCTTGAGAACTAACACAGCCCAGTGCGGGCATAGCCCTTGACAGTTTTCAGAGTTTCCCTTTCTCAGGCATTCTTGTATGTTGCCCTTGGCACAAGGCTGTGAAGCAAGAATTGGGAGCCCCATTTTATAGCTGGGGAAACTGGAGATCGGAGTGGTGATGAATGAAGCTTGTTCCCAGACCTCACACCTGGAGAGTGTGGCAAAGTGGGGCCAGAATCGGGGCCCCCCTACCCGGCCCCAGGTCAGAGCTGGGTCCGTGACCGACAGGAAGAGGATAGATCCCAGTGTTTTTCACCTTTCTTCTTTTTCTTCCTGAAACCACAACAAGACGTGTCCAGCCAGCCAGCCCGTGTGGTGGGGGCGAGGGAACCGGAAAGGGCAGCAAGAACGAGCATGAGCTATGGGGGTTATTCTCACAAACTTCCGCAGTGGAGTCGTGTTGGATTAGGGCTCGCCCATGTGACCTCATTTTACCTCGATTATATCTGTAAAGGCTCCAGAATCATTCCGAGGCCCTGGGGACTAGCACTTCAGTATGTGAATTTGGGGAAGAAACAATTCAGCCCACAATAAATAGTAACAGTAAAAGTAATAACCAATTATTATTATCCTTATGGCCCCTTTAGAATCTCTCTTACCTAGTCCAGTCACATGCTCTTCATATGTGAGCAGCACCCCCAGGGACTGATACAGGCTTCTCCGCTCCCCCTTCCCCTCCCCCCCATTGCTAGTCAACGGGCAGTTATCCTGCACATGCTCTGTGCCAGGGTCTGGGAGACCGTGCTGAGCGAGTCCAGTCAGGGCGCAGTTGACCTTGACATGACAGGGCATGCAGACCCGTCTCCTTCTTCGACGGTCTGCTCTCAGTCTGTCCCGGCTCTCCTTTCCAGAAGCGTTTGCTGATCACCCACACATGCCAGGCCCTGTGCCAGGCTTTGGTGACAGTAACGATGGCAAGGCAGGGCGCTGCCATCAAGGAGCTCACGGGGCGGGGGATGCTCAGTGCAAGTAATCACATAAACAAACCCGTTCCGGCACATCGGTGGGTGTTAATAAATTTTCCTCTTGAGATAACATGTGTCTTTTGGAAACCTTGTGATTCAGGGGAGTGCAGCGGCAGGATTTTAGGCTGAGTAACAAAGCTGTAGGGGGTTCTCTTTCGGCACGTGAGCCGAAACACCTGTTGTCCGGTGTACCAGCTGACTCGCTGGTGTCTGCTGGTCTGGTGAGAGCAGGAGTCACGTGCTCCCCGTATATCCAGTATGTGGTATCGTGGCAGGCACATAGTAGGTGCTCAGCAAATATCTGTGGACTACGTAGATGACCTCAAGCTGCACTGTCAATGTAGCAGCCACTCACCACCTCTGGCTATATATATTTAAATGAATCACTCAGAGAAATTACATTGTATGATTACATGCATTAGTCACTTATTATCAAAATGAAAAGTCCATGTCCTCGCTCAGGCTAGCTGCATTTCCAGTGTCCGATGCCCACGTGTGTCCGTGCCGCCCTGTTGGGAAGCACGGAGGCAAGACCCTGAATGTCTCCGTCCTCACAGAAGCTCGCTGATCGGCGACAGTGCTTCTCAACCAGGAGCAGCGTTGTCCCCCAGGACACATGTGGGGGTGTTACGAAGTGGTCTTGTTGTCCCACTCGGGGGCTGCTACTGGGATGTAGTGGCTGGAGGCCCTGGATGAGGCCCAGCATCCTACAGTGCACAGAACAACCCCCAGACAACAGTACTGAGGTGGAGAAGCGCTGTTCTGAATCATCTGTCTCCAGGAAGGCCGCTCCCGAGGGTTATTACTGCCTGAAGCAGTTTGTCCGTACGTACGCGAGATCGTGCTGCTCCTCCCTGGATGAGAGCATGCGAGTCTGCAACACTCGGCAGTGTGCAAAGTTGAGTCATCCCGTGTGCTGCTAATTCCCCCCGCCCCCCTGTTCTGGGAGGCAGTGAGGGCCAGCATCACCGCCACTCTGTGGGAGGGGAAGCAAGTCTCAGAAGTACTCGGCGTCTCAGGAGGGAGCAGAAATGGAGCTCGAGGGTGCGAGTTATAGAGAGGCTGTTCCTTGGTTAAGAAAGCTGTCGCCCGCCATCAGTCTTCTGAAAGTGGAAGGAGTGTTTCTCCTTGTCGGAGGTACTCTGACTGAGGCCACCCCACGGAGCGTCAGCCCACTGGGCCACGACCAAGGCTCTGTGGCCCCCAGTTTCTTGAGAAAGCCTGCCTAAGGCATTCCTTCCTGGGCCTTCCTGCCGCACTGAACACGGCACAGGCTCTGACAAGTCCTGCAGCGGCAACACCGGGTCCTCTTTGTTTACCCCAGTGCCTCTCAGTCCCCGCTGAGTGCACGGTTCTCCATGCCCGAGCCGTGAGCGCGGAGCGAGCAACTCCGAATGTGTGGCGCAACCAGTGTGCGATGGAACCCATTTTGGTTAAACATCGCTTCCCAGCATAGTCGGACAAGGAATGAAATAGCAAATACCGTATTTTCAGGACTATAAGATGCACCGGACCATAAGACGCACCTAGGTTTTAGAGGAGGAAAATAAGAAAAAAAATTTTTGAAGCAAAAAAAATGTGGTAAAATATTTAATAACCCGTGACCCTGTTCCACCACCGCCCCCCCCAGCAAGCCAGGTAAGCTACATTCGGACTATAAAACGCACCCCCCTTTCCTCCCCAGTTTGGGGGAAAGTGTGTCTTATAGTCTGAAAAATACGGTAATCCCTCTGTCCCTTGGATCTGTTGGTACTTAATATCTGTGCGACCATAGGCGAGTCCTGCTGTCTGGGGAGAGTCATTCGGTGGTTCTGAGTCTGGGCTGCGTGACTCACCCAAGGCCACTCAGCCGGAGAGCCCGTTTCAGGGCCCGGCAGGTGTTCCGCTCACTTATTCACCCTCTTCCTGTTAATAACTCTAGAGAGTCCTTGAGTCATTGTGAGGTCTTTCTCCCCAGGAGCCTGACTCAGACGCCCTGTGCCCCTCCCCCCCCATCACCTGTTTGATACCACATTCCTAAGGAGAATGACATCACCTGCCTTCTTTAGAACATGTCACCGTGGCAACCGTGGCTGCTCTTGTGGTGCAGACCTGGGCGGCTCCCGTGGGGCAGTGGGAGGGTGCTGGCTCCTCCAGAATGTGCGGGGGGGGGGGGGGGGGGGGGATGGGGGGGCGCGCTGGGCGGTGAGTTTCGGCTGGCGAGGACCGCGCATGCCTGTCAGGCAGCAGCTGAGTAGACGTTGATGCCAGCGTGCAGCACGGTGTTTCCGAGACTCGCGTGGGGAAAGAACCTTATGAACTGAAGACTTTTCCTTTTCTTCAGCTTAGCTAGATTCCAGCCAAATACTAACAGAGGGATCATCCAGACCGTGGAGAGACAGAGACAGAGGACACAGCAGAGACCAGAAAGAAGGGTCTTTGGAGAGCAGATAGGTTGGCGAGCAGGGCACCGTGTTTCCCCGAGTGCCGGGTGCACGTTACTACTTGGGTATGTTCCGGGGGCTCGTAGACGCGGCGTGAACTAACGCGGGGAGAAAGCAATTGCCCTTTTCGTTTGCTTTCTATCCCACTGGTTGTCAGGGCTGTCTCACTCTGGGACCGCTGTGTTTTTAACACCTCTCGACACGTGCTGATCTTCCTTTCTTAACAAGAGAGGGAGCCGTCGGCAGGCCCAGGGCCCGGGGCAGGTAGCAGAGCATGGTGGGAATTTCATCGTGTTCCTGTGTTCTCATCAGCTCTATTTTTAGGGCTGTCTTCTCTTTCCGAACAGGACACTTCTTTTCTGTTGACAGTCGTGAGGTGAGGTTTCTGTTTTTAACTAAATATGTGAAGTCAAAAAGCAAGTCAGCTGCACGAATAGTATTAAGCAAATGCTCTCACAGGGAACACAAGTGTGCTTGGACAGAAGTCACAGCTGGTCGCAGGTGAGCAGCCGAGTGCAGGAAGCAGGCTTTGAGGGCGGCGTTGGAGGAAGCCAGCCTGCGTCTGTGCCCGTGCCACCATGCCCCGGCTGTGCTGGGTTGAGTGGGGCTTTTCGACTCTCCGAGTCTCAGTTTTGCTGTCAAGGAAGTGGGGAGAGCAAATTCCCTGTCTCGTGTGGTTCACGGGAACTTACGTAAGGCGGATAGCAGGGGCTCAGAGACTGGAAACACACTGTGCTTGTTCTGTGGGTAACACCAGTTTTTATACCTGGTGCCTCCAAGGGTCCCAGGTCTGGGGTCAAACAGTTTCTTTCTCATCAACATTTACTGAGTTCACTTGAGCAGCATGAGGCTCAACTGTGTGGGTCCACATACACCCAGATTTTTTTTTCAATTGCTCCGCATTGTTCAAGGGTCAGCAGGCGATTGGGAAGTCACGTGTGCAGAGGACGGAATGTAGTTATGTATGGATTTTCAACCGTGCGGGCGGTCCGTGGCCCAAATGCCTACGTTGTTCAAGGGTCAGCTGTGCTCACCCTGTGCCGGGTGCTGTTCGAGCTTTAGCCATATATTATTTCTCCTTCTGAGTCACTCAGCAAGGAAGGGGACAGTACCCTGCTTTGCAGCTGAGGCACAGGGAGGCAACCTACCTTACAGAAGTCACACAGCTGGAGTGCAGCAGAGGCAGTCCCCACACCCCGGCAGCTCGCGTGCAGGCTCTTAACGACTCTTATTGGCACCCAAAGCGCCTGCATCTTATAGAACGACAGTCAAGTTCTTTGTTCTTGTTGATAATGAGGCTGATGAGTGGGTAGTCCTTTGGTTACCAGGAACAGAAACCACGCCAAGGTAGCTCCAGTAATAAAGAGAATGTATTGGTTCTCATAACTGAAAAGTTGAATAGCTTCAGGTCTAGCTGGATCCAGGAACTAAAAGAGTGATGGCCCCCTGTTCGTTTCTTAGGTAAACCTCTCCCTGTAGGGTGACAACAAGTTTGCCAGGAGCTCCAAGCTCTCGTCTTACCCTTTTGAGCAACCTCTAGCAAAGGAGGTCCCTTCCAAATAGTTTCAGAGCAGTCCCAGAAATGAGTTTCATCGGCTCGGCTGGTCTGGTTTGGTCAGTGCCTATTTAGGAGCCAATCCCTGGGGCCAGGGGCATGTGATGCTTTCATTGGCCGGGACGGATCATGTGCTCATCTCTGGAGCGGGGGTGAAGGCACCATTGCCAGAAACAGATGGGCAGAGAGCGGAGAAGGGAATGGACCCCTCAGAGAAGAATTTGTTACTCATCTCATAACAGCAGAGAACAGACGCTCGGCAGGGAGAATTATGCCCCGTGAAATTTACTCTCTGTCTCCGTGGAGAAGATTCACGGGCGAGGGGCCTGCACCCAGAGGGAGCAGACGGCGCTTGCGTCGCTTCTGTCCCCTGATCTACTCCGTGACCTTGGGTAACCCCATAAATCCCAGTGTGTATCAATGTCTTCACTTGTTGCCCAGGACAGTAGCTTCTTGCCACCACACTTTGCAAGACTATTTTAAAGAGCACATGCAATAGCGTTATTTATAAACGTAATGAACGTTGCAGCCTTTTATTCTCCTTGGTTTCTGTCAAAAACACACTTTAGTCCCAAGTCCCCCCCCCCCAACAATGGCTAATACCCCTCTCCAAGTCCCCGTTGAATCAGCCCCTGCTGAGGTTTTAAGACCTGCCTGACCTCCCCACAAGAATGAAGTGGCACACACGACCAACTGCCTACTTCCAGGTAAGCAGTTTCAGAGAGCACTCGTGACCTCGAGCGATACCTTACTGAGCCGTCTGCAGGCCAAGATACGACATGACAAAGCTGTGCTATTTATATATGTGTGTGTGTGTATACATACACATACATACACACACACACATAAATCCTCATTCGAGGATATGTTTACTGATTTGAGAGAGAGAGAGAAACATCAATTGTTTGCCTTTGGTGCATGCACCGACTAGGGATCAAACCCACAACCTAGGTAAGCGCCCTGACTGAGAATGGAACCCACAGTCTTTTGGTGTATAGGGCGATGCTCCAACTGCCGACCCACCCGGCCGGGACTGTGCTGCCTATTTTGCACCCGCCATCTCCCTCAGTTGTCCTGACAACCGTTTTGTTGTCGGGGATCAGAGGCTGGGAGAAGAACGCGGGTCAGACACTCTGAGATTTGGGGAGCTGAGATTTGCAAACACTGACTCTGCCTCTCACAGCAGGACCACGGCAAGTCACTTAACCTCCGAGCTTCCGTCTCCTCATCCAAAACATGGCGACACAGAGGCTCTGTCCTAAGGCTGTGGGGAGGACACACGAGCAGATGCATAAAGGGTACTTGGCAATGTGCCTAGCACCCAGTGGGCCCCTCCCCAAGGTCACACAGCGGGCGTCAATCTGGCCCATCTGCCTCCAGGACCCATGCCGTCCACACTGCCTTACGACAGAGTGCATCTCTTCTCGGGCCATCTAGGGATGCCCTTTGGCTTCCGGCAGTGCAGGTCCCCGGCCCCTGTGGTCTACCCAGAGCTGCTCTGTGTGCTCAGGCTACACACTGTCTGCTGCAATGTCCTGAAATAACTCTGCTTTTCCGGCCAGCCCCCCTCCCGCCTCCCTCCCACCAGGCCCAGAATAGCCACATGCATCACGCTCCCAAACAGGCTGCAGGATGCTTCCTCCCCTTTGATAATAGCTCAGCCTTGTCTTAGTGCTGGCATAACCGGGGCCACCGGGCCTGGTGCAGTCTCTGCGCGGCTTCAGTGCATGGTGCTGTCCTGGAGAGATGTCGCTTGATTTCGCTTGATTTCACTTGCAAGGAGACGGCACACTCGTCTTTATCCCTGGGTGGGCGTGGCAGGAGAGGTAATGTTATCTCACCTTGCCAATGGAGAAACCAAAAGGTTGGTGGCAGCGTTGTTTTTTGACAGCTGGTGACAAAAGGCTATGGCCTGTGACCTTATGTGACATTTCCACGCAGTTTCACTTTGTATTAGGAGAACTGACATTTCTACTCTCACTGATAATCTCCTTGCCGTGGCCTGCAGAGGTCTGCCAGTCCTGGTTTCTGCTCGCCTGTCTGGCCTTATCGTACTCCTGGCCTCCCCTTTCCCATTGTGTGCATGTCTCTCTCACCTCTCTTCAGTTCTTAAAACCCGCTCAGCGTTCTGTCTGCTGCCTCAGGACCTTGGCACATGCTATTTGGGCTTCCTGGGATGCTCTTTACCCAGCTTCTTTTGAATAATTATTTCCTCCTTGCCGTTCAGATTTCAAGCAAGCCACTCCGAATTTTCTCCCGCACTTCCTTTCCTTTTTTGCATATATTGTAAGTTATAATTACCTGTATTTTTCAGAAGACATTTCTTTAATATCTGCCTCCTGTAGTAAATTTTGAGGTCCATTATAGTAGCAACTTTGCCTATCTCATTCGCCAGAGGTTTATCCAGGGCCCAGGGGAATTGCCTGATCCTTCAGGAGAGTTCAGGAGAGATTGTTGAAGGACGGACATGCTGACAGCGATGTTACATGATAAGCATCATCACCCCTGTCCACTGGATGACACATAGAGATGCAAGGTGTCGAGGGCTTCTCCAAGGTCATTGTCAAGGTTAGGAACAGAACCTAACTAAAAGCCCTAGACCCCAGACTCTCTGTCCAGGATTCTTTCCACCTCTCACAGATGTTCACAGAACAGAGAAATGACCACAATTTTCCCTCGGGGGATGCCAGGAAGCACTCCTTCGGGGAAGTAGACCCTCCGAGCTGAGTCTTGACTTACGGACGGGCAGTCACCGGGTGAGAACATGGGGAAGGGTGTCCCGGGCAGAGGGGACAGCAGACACACAGGCGTGTGACTCTCTCCCACGAAGCGCTGAGCAGGTAACAAATGTTGCCTTAATGTATGCATTCACCTATTCATTTGTTTCTGCTATATTTACTTGAGATCCGCCATGCGTCAGACATTTTAGGGGTGGTGGCACTAGAAATATATGTGTAAAAAGGAACACAAAGTGGTAATAATACTAGTAAATCGTTACTGAGCCCATATCTTGTCCAATAGGATGCTGAATTGAGCGTCTGATGTGGACTCTCTCCTTTTTGACCCTCATACCCATGAGACAGATACACCCTGAGACTGGGACAGGAGTTCTCCCATTTTACAGAGGGATAGGTGGGGGCTTAACATGGTTAAACAACTTTCTCATGTTACTCAGCCCATAGGTGGCAAAGCTGGAATTGGAATCTAGGCAGCTTGAGTCCAAAGCCCAAGTCTGCAATCCACAGGTCACCTCGCCCCTCCCGTAGCTGTTCTACATAAGAGGGCCCACCATCATACAGAAGGTTTACAGAAGTGACACATGCGCATTCCTCAGAAGTGTGAGCTCCTGTCAGGAACCCTCCCCTGCTCTCCTCACGCTCCCTGGAGTTGGACACAGCCAGCAAGTCCCTCTCCCCTCGGAGCACACCCTCCAGCCCGTTCTTCTGCCTCTCCCTTCCCCCTCCTGCCTTTTCTTTCTTCCAGAGACTTTGTCCCCATCACACCCTTCACTTCTAAGATTGTTCCTGCCCAGGGCAGCCAGACTCAGCACCATCCGCCCCACCTGCAGTGTCTCTGATACTCCGCGGGCTCCCCAGACGAGAGGTCTGTGACCCCCCTTTCCCCAGAGCAGAGCCAGACACTGGAAAGGCGCCTTCAAACCCTGCCACTGCCACTCCCTGGACTGCAGGGATTTATCTGGAGACACCGCCGCCCAGCCCTCCTTGCCTGGCGAGTACAAGGCCTGGGGACACCAGGGCAGCATTTGGGAGCCTCTGGGGCATCCCTCAGCCCTGAAATCACTTCCGTTTGGCTCCTGACTTAAGAAGCATTGATCATACCGACTTAGTGTCCCCTTACCTGCCCACTCCCCAGGGCTGCTCCATCACGTGCAGTCCCTTGCCGAGTCTGTTGAAGAGACGCAGAGTGATGTTCATTCATTCATTCACTGACTCACTCATTCACTCACTCATTCATTCACTCATTCATTATAACATGCACTGAGCTAGACTCTGGGGCTACAGCGCTGGGACAACCAGGTAAAGATACCAGGTAAGAACTTAACCTGTTTCTCTTTCCCTGAGTGAGGGGGCAATAGAAGAGAGATGCTTATCAAGGACTTGCAGAGCCCAGAAAAGCTTCCAGAGGAAGTAATGATTAGGACAAAACTTGAGGGATAGGCAGGAGTTGACCAGAAAAGAGGAGATTCATGTAAGGCATCCCCGGTGTATATGCGAAGGCAAGAACGGGTCCAGCCTGCCTAGGGGAGCGCCAGCCCGGCTGGAGTGTGGGGTAGGGGTCAGGAGTTGAAGGGGAAGGAGCTGAGAAAGGTAGAGGAAGGGATGGGAGGAGAGAACGTAATTCTCACTTGTCAACCAAGTCCTGGCCCCCGGCTAAGTTTCTCTGAGAATGGAGCTGTGCATTCATTCCATCCGTGCACCCCCCCACCTCCCCCTCAGGACACCCTGCTTCCTGGTCCCGTCTGAGCACGCCTGTCCCACCCCTGCACCTCTTCGTGGGGAGTGTGTGTGCAAGCGTGTGTATTTGCATCAGCATGTGTGGCAGGGCCATGTACTCAGTGGAGGAAAAGTCCTTGAAGGTTGAAGGAATGAATAACGGAAAGGAAGAAAATGGCCACCTTGTCAAGCCCTAGAATGAAAATTCCTCTAGTCGGACTCCAAAATAGCAATGTTTCCCACATATTAATTAACGTGTTCCAAAGGTGGGGTCAGAGTGTCCTTGAGACGTGGAGGCGAGATGAGAAAAAAGGTGTAGCCTGCGTGTGCACTTGGGCGTGTGGGCAGAACTTCCGCTCAAACCCCGGGGCTCTGCTGATTCAGGTCCCCGGAGGCCGCCAGTGGCTCAGCACCAAGGACAGCGGCCGCTGGTTCCACAGCAAGGCTGTGGTGAGTCCGACCTTGCCCCACTCACCACTCCCCGGCTGCAGCGCCAGCCACCTCTACCTACAGAACCTGCTAGTTACATCCCCTCCCCGGTGTCCCTGGCTTTATGGGACATGTATGTTCCTGATAAGTTGTGTGTAAGCCTATATTTTATAATGTGGTCAATTCAGAAACACATTTTTTCCCCCAGTAAATCTTTCGGGAGGATGGGGTGGAAGTCTCGATGCTTTGGTCTCCCTGATTTCTGAAAAGTCGATGTGTACAGAGACGGCGTAGCTTATTGGCTAAGAGCATCATGGGACTAGGTCAAGGGCCCTTGGCGTTGGAGGCCTCTGGGGCTGGATGGCTCTTCATCTGAGAAACCGCCCTGTGCCTTGTGTGATGTTTGCAGCATCTCTGGCCTCTACCCACTATTGTATTCTGCAGTCATGACAATCTGGACATTGTCAAATTCCACTCCAGGGCAAAATCTCCCACCTGCATTGGAAATCTATGAACTAGATGTATCTGAAATTTGAATTCTGGTTCTACCACTGTTAATGGTTCTGGTCAATTGACTGACTTGCTTTATGGTTAAGCTTTCTCATACGCAAAATGAAAACAGCTTTACCATTTACCTTACGGGGTTTAGGTAAGGACTGAATAAAGTATTCCCTGTCAACTTATCTAGCATAGTGCTAAGCCCATGATAACCCTTCGAAAGATGCTAGCATCATCAGCGAGGTAGTTGCCATCATCATTACCATCATCATCCTCATCTCGGCCATTTAACTCCAGAAATTATACTGGCATATTTCTAAATTGTTCACTCAGAAAACACTACTGAAACCCACTTAGCAGTTGATACTCTGCTAGGCAATGGCTGTTTAAAGATGAAGAGGCCATTAGTCTCTTTCCCCAAAGAACCAGGAGTCCTGGGTCTGACATCAAGGTCATAAACACACATGTGACTCCCACGGTCATGTACATGCGATACTTCAGCTCTATCTGTTGGTAAGGATAGGCTCAGTGGCAACTAAGTGCCACAGTAGCAACCAGCCCCCAAATGTCAGGGGCTGGGAAGAACAAAGGCTTCTGTCCACGCTCACGCCACTGGCTCATCGTGGGTTGATGGGAATCTCTGCTCCATGCTGTCCTCTCGCAGGGGCCCAGACCGAACGAACCTCCACTGTGGGGCATGTCTGTAGTTACCAAGGTGGGGAGAAAGGGAAGATGCTGAGCTGCACACTTGCCTTTAACGGTTTTTACCCAGAAGTGACACGCATCAATTTTTTTCACACTCCGGTGGTCAAGGCAAGTCATGATGTCATAGCCAAGTTCAAGGGTGTGGGGAAGTGCCATCCCACTATGTGCCTGGAAGAATTTCTGTTCATCAGCGTCAGACCTCCAGGGTGTAACATGTGATGATGCTGGGCTTAAAGCATCATCAAAAGAGCTCATGCTTTCTGAAAGAAAACAAGCAGTAAAACAATGCCCCTACATCTTGTTGTTCTTATTATCTTCTGAACATAATTAGCAAGGAAATTTTAATGGGAGCAGCGAGAGACCAACCCTATTGATTTATAGCTCAAATCGGGATAATCCACATCAAGGCTCCATTGGCCATTTCACTTTGGCTTCCAAAGGTTCCGTTATTAATTCATTTCCAAAGTGATCTCTCTCGCTCCCAAGGGGTATACCCAAATAGCTGTGTGCTCACAATACTCTATTTGATTAAAAATTAACAAGCTACGTTATTGGCAAATAAACTATTTATTTCAGTGCTGTTGCCAGTGCCAAACAGAATGGCTTGAACAAAGGAGTAGAATTGACACACTAAAGAGATTGTCATTAATAATTCACACTAGCCAAAAATGCAGGCATATACATTTTTTTTTCTGTGATGGCTCTGGAGTGTAAAATACCAGAGGAGTCAGCCAAAGTTCTCTGGTTTCCTATTTATTAAAAGGGGGGAAACCAAGAAATTGAACTTAGGTTGTTATGACCTATCGTGAAAAGAACACTGAAGACAACCAGCCACACCCTGCAAGTGACTTGCTGTGTGACCTCAGGCAAGCCACCTAACCTCTCTGGGCCCGTTTCCTGTTCTGGGAAACGAGACTAGGAAAACCTTGCTTCTTGAATGCCTGGGGCCTTATCAGGATGAAATGACAGGAAAGATACAAACAGGCTTTGGAAATGCACAGAGTACTCTATAAATATCAGAATTACATTGATAACTGCTTCTTTGCTTTACTTCTCAAGCCAGATACTGGCTTATCTGGCAGAGGTCTGTAGAAAATGGAGAAAATTTTTTAGACTTTTTCTCATTTGGAGGGGTTTATATGCTCAGGGAAAATGCTCAAATTTGGCTGCAGCTGATAATGAAGACATTGATCTGAGCAAATTGCCCCATCCACCCTCATGAGCCCTGCTCCATTGCTAACAATGATAGTTAAAGATTTGTTTAGCATTTAATTAATATATACCAGGAATCATGTCATCCTCTTTATATATATTACACATTATCTGCCAACCATCCCCCATGACATGGGCACTCTTAACACTGTCATTTTTCCGGAGAAGAAAATTGGAGCTCACAAAGCAGGTTACGCCTCTAAGACCACTCATGTCAAAATGCTTGGGCCAGCTATCGGGAGGCTGCTTTAGCTCTGTCGCTCTACAGAGCCTCAGTTCGGCACCGCCTCGCTCCCCTGGGTGTCTTGTTGGTGGAGGACACGCTGTTCCTCCACCGGGGTGTAGACTGCCCTGGGTGAGTCAGATCTGCCAGCTGAAACGTGGGAATATGAGCCAGATTTCCAGAAGGGCGCAAATGCTACATCCAGTTAACTGGTCTACCTAGGACAGGGGTTTAGAAAACTATGGATCGGTGGTCACATCGGTGGGGGATAGATGGATGGATGGATGGATGGATGGATGGATGGATGGATGGGTGGATGGATGGGTGGATGGATGGATGGATGGATGGATGGGTGGATGGATGGGTGGATGGATGGATGGATGGATGGAAAAATGGAAAATGGATGAATAAATTAATTTATCACCTCATGGGTGAATAAATAGACAATCCGATTTTGCAGCTGTGAAGACACGGCCTCCGATTCCTGGCCACCTTTGAAGTCTCACTTGACAAAGAGTAACCCCTCAATGCATCACCAAATTTTTGTCGTTATTCACCAGTATTCGCTGCTCGTCCCTGGAGAGGCCCTAGGCTCTGGGTGCTCATTGAAGATACCATTTTTTAGCCTGAGTCCTAATGTGTTATTGACTAAGTGCTGGTTTAAGCTCCTTCTCTGGGTAATAACAATAACAGTGACTATTATTTATTGAGCCTCTCATGTGCCAAGTACTACAATAAGCCTTTTATCTGATTTACTACAAACACACCGCTAACTCACCCTGTTGATATCACTGGCCTCATTTCACAGACGAACGAAAATGAGTGTCGGAGAGGTCGTCCGGCTCCACCCGGGTTAAGTAGGGGCAGAGGCCTCTCTTGGATGTGCCTCTCAAGGATGCAGCTGCACATTGGGCGGCTTGTATGCTGCGCCCCTGGTTCCTAAAGCTGGCCCCCACCTCAGCAGGAGCAGCATCCCCTGGGAGCTTTTTAGACATGCACATTCTTGGGCCCCAGCCCAGACTTACCAGACCAGGCGCCCCAGGAGGGGGGGCCCAGCAAGCTGTGCGGTGACAGCCCCCTGCCAGGTGTTTCTGATGCAGAGTCCAGCCTGGGAACCACAGCTCTGGTTGATCATGTTGCTTGCCTAGATGTCAGGGATGCACGTGTGCGACATCACCCACACCCCTTCACGTGATGTCACCTGTGACCAGCCACTCCCCACTGGGTGCCCACCTAACGCCCTTCACTTTTCTCCAAGGTCTGTCTGATGGCATACCTTTTGCCTCTTCCACTGAGCTGTGATCTCCATGAGGGTAGAAACTGAATCCGTTTTTCTCACCATCCTATCCCCAGTGCCTAGTACTATGCCTGGCACATAGTAGATGCTCAATAAACATTTGTACAACTAAGACCTGGGCACCCTGTGCTTTCTATCATGATACGCCTTATTGTGACTGCCCTGATAAGGTTCATTACCTTTTTGTGTATCTATTGGGTCAGACCTTAGGGTTCTAGAAGCCAACAGGCCTCCACCCACACTCCGTATGGCGTGGGGCATGTGACAGTCTCCCTGAACCTCAGGTTCCTTACCTGTGGGGGTAACAGAGTAGTTGGGGCCATTAAATGACATAGTACACGGAAAGCTCTCAGCCCAGTGCCTGGCATTTTAGAGCTAGGGATCTGTTTTTATTAAATCCAACCTCCCCAGGTGTACTTATTGCAAAGTCTTCAAATGGCTGGTGGCACACACCTGTCTCACAGATGTTCACAAGCTACGGGTCCACTGGGGATGGCCCAGGGGGGACAGAGCCGAAGACATTAAGTGGCAGATAACAGATTCGGACTACAAGGTGCCTGGCTCCTCCTCCTCCTCCCGGCTGCATGAGCTCGGGCGAGTTTCCGAACTTCCCAGGGCCTCGGTTTTCTCACCTGTAATCCCACATCGGTCACACAGCACCTACGTTGCAGCCGTGGCAGTGACCGAATGCAATCAGAGTGTGTAGCGCCGTGCCCAGATTGAGCCAGCTCATGGCAAGCCCTGAATACCTATGAGCTGTCATCACCATCGTGACCACCCTCATCGCTATTGTGACCCGGCCTGATTGCGGGGCGACCAGAGGGCAGAAAAAGCAGGCTTCGTGCAGACTGCTTACCCCGCAGCCCAGTCCTCTCTTCCACCGCTGTCTCCGTTCTACCCTCCCTAAACCCGCCCGTGGACAAACACAGAGAAAGCCTGGGTAGCCGCAGTGGGGGCGGCAGGGTGGGGGGTGCCTCATCCGAACTCCACTGTCTTTCCCTTTTGTGTGTGTGCACAATCACCTTGAAGAGCCGCTGTTTCCATGGCTCTGAGAGTTGTAGACAGTTATCTCCCATCGGCGCGGGGACCCCTGGGTGCGGCAGTCCGCACTTGGCCTGCCCCGCGGCACCTATCACTGTGGCTCAGGACCGGCTCCTTCCGAGTACCTGCCACGCCACGGGGAGGGAACAAGGTCTGGAGCCTGGAGGGGAGGACCACG
The DNA here is from genome assembly GCF_004126475.2 of Phyllostomus discolor. Taxonomy (NCBI): domain Eukaryota; kingdom Metazoa; phylum Chordata; class Mammalia; order Chiroptera; family Phyllostomidae; genus Phyllostomus; species Phyllostomus discolor. The sequence continues at coordinate 50,681,173 of NC_040915.2, forward strand.
CCTCTCCCCGAAGACACTGTTGCGGGGTGTCTTTCCTCCTGACCTGTGTATCACTGCGGCACTGGGCACTGGGGGGTCTGAGCCGAGCCCAAAGACGTAATTCAATTGGCTGAGGGAGAAAATGAGCGAAAGCCATCAGGCTCAGGAAGATATCTCTGGGGGAAGTTCAAGGTGGGGCAAAAATAGGAAGAGGAGCGCCCCAAACAGGGAAGCCAACGTTTAAAGAAATGAAGGCAGAGCAGGTGCAACAAGGTGAGCGGTTTAGCCTGCTACCTGCGCTTCCCACTGCCGGCTGGCCTGAGAACTGCCCTCCAGCACCCTCCTGGAGAGCCTCCTGTCAACACAGAGAGTGGAGCCCACCCCTCCCCCACCAGGACCTATTGGATCGGAATCCCCAAGGGCTGGCCCAGGAATCTGTATGGACAGAAAGTGCCTTCTGCGATTCTGCAGTGGCCCGATCAGCACCGGCTGTGGGGACACACATCTGGGAGTCGTGGATGTCGATGCTGCAATGTAATCGCAGCTGCCAGAGCCCACAGCCTCGGCGTCACGGCACTCCCCAGACCTGACCGGGGCGGGGCCCGCACGTTGGAGCCTGGGGGCAGAGTCCTGTGTGAGAAAGGAGAAAGTGGGTGGCTGGTTGCATCTCACGTATGAGGCAAATGAGATCCTGGGTGCTGGCCCATGCAGACAGTTCCTGGAGCACCGCTAGCCAATGAGATGTAAATCTACCCTCCTGCTCCCTGGCTGGGAGAGAAAAGGACAGACCTCCGTCTTCCGGTGCAGGCTTATAGAGGTCGGTTCATTTCTTAGGTGTCTGGATTCACAAAGCCACCGCCGGGCTGCCAACCATCACCTAGGTGACGGCGGCCTGGCAGGGCTGGCCCAGGTGTGGCTAGCTCCATGCTTCCCCCCACTTTTGAGGAGAACAGAAGAAACTAGTCTCTCAGCCAGGGACTCACATAGTTAGATACCCACCACGGCCATAGGGACCACCATAAATGGGTGAAGTGAGCCAGGTGGGGACTTGGATGAGGTAGGGACCACTGCAACCTAGATCCCGCTGAGGGCCACCTTGGGAGGGCAAAGCAGGTCTCTTGTCTCCAATCTGATCTTTCGTAAAACTAAAACGTGTGCACGCAATGCCTGGCTTTGAAATGTCCACAATGAGTTTGAGCACTTGAGAAGTAACATGCAAGCACCGAGCCAAGCATGTCCGCAGGCTCCTTCCTCAAGGAGCTTCTTTGCACAAGAGGGAAAAAAAAATCCATCCATTTTCTGCCTGTCCATTAAATGAACGGGCTTCGGAATCACCCGTCCACTCGACAGCCACTGATGGGGCCGGGAGCTGTTCTAGGTGCGGAGGGTTCAGCGGTGAGCAAGAGAGAGCACTGCTCTCCGAGGCATGGACTCCTCACAGTTCGGAGCTGGGATGCCTGAGAGCTCACTTATAGGTGTGGTTTCCGCACTGCGTGCTGCAACCCTCTCCCCGGGCTTGTCTTGCCGAGTGGGGGGGGGGGGGGCCGAGTGGCTGGGTGTCCAGTCACTAACCCTGCTCCAAGGAGAGGAGCTGTGTGTGTATCTGCTTCTCGTGGGGCAATTTTAGGCGGCCACCAAGTCTACAGGTGGGAAAACTAGGGACCAAGTGCCGTGAGCAAGGGAGCATCCCTGAAAGGGGCCAGTCACACACACCGTGTCTGCACGATGCCAGGTGTTCGAGGGGAGACTCCCCAGTAAGCCAGTAGAGTCACATGCAGGTCACACACGGTGGGGGGAGGGGGGGCTTACGGGACGGAAGTGAGCAGAGCGAACACCCGGTGTACAGTTCTGGTCACCGGCGCCCTCTGTAGGTGGAGCAGTGGGCATCGGTCTAAAGCCAGGTGGCTGCAGTGGCGGAATGTGTCCGGTGGAGTGGAGTTCAGCAGGGCTCCAAGTGTGACCCAGGGTACCGCCAAGTTCAAGCACTGAGTGGTTGGAGCCCTGAGTTCTCATGGCTCCGCCAGCGGGGCAGCCCCACTCATGTCAGTGTCCAGATGGAGTCCTTATCCGAGTGTCCAGACTTGTGGTTTGGGGGTGTTCCCATTACACCCCATTACCTCAGTCAGGACCTAGCACTTGACCTGACTGCCATGGCTGACAGTGACACCATACTGGTTTGTCAAAGTGTCCAAATGTCCACTCCGCTCTTGCTCCGTACACCAAGACGATGATGTGATGTGTCTTAGATCACACACAAGCAGTTAGTCCCAGACCAGCAAGAAAAGCCTCATTCCCTGGTTTCGTAAGAGCCAGAATGGACTCAGAGGCTGTTGCTTTAATTCCTACTGGGACCATCCCTTTTTCTGGCCCAAACCCACCCTTGGATAATCCCCCCCCGGCCCCCCCCACCCCCGGGGTCTGACTCTGCAGTGGCTCACCCACACCTGGAACGAAAACCAGATGGCAGGAGACAGTGGGGGGTTCTGGGGACTCGTCTTCCCTAACCTGATTTCGGAGACATCAGGCCCACCCCTCCCCCCACTCCCTCTGCCTCTCAGAGCCCAGAGATGAAACGGAGGGGCAGCTGCTAGGACAGGCTGCAAACTGACGAAGCAGGATGCTTGGATATTGCCTCTCACGGGGGGCTCGGGTGGGTCCTCCTCCTCAGGACTCAGGACGGGGCTGGTAGCTTCATCGGCTCAAGGCCTGGGGTGTGTTGTGATCACAAGGTTCTGAACCCAGCCCTGGTGCGTGGCACCTCAAAATCCGATTGCTGGAGCCCTGGCAGTTGTGGCTACGTTGGTCGGAGCGTCGTCCAGGAACCAAAAGGTTGTGGGTTTGATTCCTGGCCAGGTCCCGTGCCTGGCTGTGGGATAGGATCCCAGTCCAGGCACGTACAGGAGGCAGCTGATCGATGCTTCTCTCTTGCATCGATGTTTCTGCCTCCCCCTTTGTCCTTTTAGAAACGCAGTGAAAAAATGTCCTCGGGTGGGGATCAAAACAAATGTATTGATTGAGTGAGTGAATACATAAGTAAATGAATATGAATCTTGGCGTGAGAACTGCGGCGAAGGGGAGGCAGGATGGACTCATCCATGGCTGGGAGCACGGGTTTTCGTGTCAGAAACAGATCCAGGTTGGACCCTGGCTCTGGCACTTACGTGACTGTGTGATCTTGGGCAAGTCGCTTGCCCTCTCTGAGCCTCGATAATACTGTTACTAGAATTAAATCTATGAATGCTTGTCAAGACTCAGCATGTACTAAGCATGACTGGCTAACAATAGACTACGCTGCCACCAGAGCTATTTTTGTTTATTTTGTAGTATTTGTTGGCAGTATACTTAGGGAGAATTCATTACACACAATGAAATGCACAAATAGGGCATGCGATTCAGTGAGTTTTCACGAGCGCACATCCCCCCCCGAAATCTACGCCCCACCAGGAAAGTCCCCTCGAGTCTCTCCTGAGTCAGTCCCCACCTCCCAGGGGCAGTGTCCGTCCTGATGACCTGTGTGACCCGTTAGCTTTGCCTGCTGTGGGACTGCATGAAACAGAGTGCGTCTCCATGCCATCTCCGTCTTTCCTGCCTGGCCTCAGTTGCGCAGCGAGGTGACCGTGAGATTCATCCGCGCTCTTCCGCTGCGATCACTATTCGGTGAAGGGCTGGCCGTGTGTCCTCCCGTCAGACTTAGCCCTCCTCGAGGGTGGGCTCCAAGGGCGTAGACCTCTGCCTCCCTGGCTCCTAGCCACCATCTGGCACATATGAGATGCTCAGAAATTACTTGATGAGCGGATGGCCAAGTGACAGGGAAGAAACGAGGGGCGAGGGCCGCGGAGGTTCGCTGTGGGTGGGAGGAGCCATGCAGATCCGGCAATCTGGTTGGGGAGGAGCAGAGGACAGAGAGCTCGGCTTTCAGAGGCAGCCTCTGAGCCCTGTGCCAGATGGGAGGTCTTCAACCTCCCCGAACCTCAGTTTCTTCATCTGCCTAATGGGTCCTGACAGCAGCGCCTTCTTCATCGGGGCGCTGTACGACAAAAGAAGAGGGCACCCTGGGAGGCACCAGAGTAAGCACTCAATAAAGTACAGCTGTGAGTTCTTAGTGCTGTTCTGTCCGGGCACCCTTTAAAAAAGTGGGCTTCCTCCCGCCCCCTAACGTGTTTACACGCAAACTCAAGTGACAGTGGGACTTACAAGGTAGGTGAGGCGTGGCAGCTGTCATAGAACCTGAGAGGCTCCTGACCTAAAAACAGGCCCCCTCCCCTTGTCTTCCTCCCCCACCCGCTCCCCAGGCAGCCTTTCGCCCCGACTGTCTCAGTCCCCATCTCACGTTTAAGGGAAAGATAAGCCAGGGAGGCAGAGTGGGGAGACATATTTTTTTTTCCCCAGGCTGTTAGGGAAGGGAGGGCGAAGCTGTTCTCTCCGAGTTGATTGATGTTGCGCTTGGGGATCTGAATTCTCTGATGTAATTACACTGTGTGCTCCGCGCGATAAGGAGATTAATCAGTCCATTACGCAGGGGCTGTTTCGCCCACAGATGGAGGTAATTGAATGGAGACGTTGGACATCGCGGGGTCCCTCCCAGCCAGCCAACCACTCTGCCCTGGTTACAGACAGGTGGCTGGCCTCCGGGCAGCTGGGTCGTCTTCTCCGAAGAGGGACACCTACCGTTACTACCACTTACGAGCTGAGCTTGCTTTGGGTCCCCCTTAGGTTCAAGGCGCACTGCCTGCGTTAGCTCATCTGACCCTCCCCTTCGCCCTGGGAGGGGCCCCATTGCACAGGAATACCCGAGACTCCGCCGCTGTAAGACATCTATCTGCCCACGAGTCCCAGAGCGCGTCCGGGTTCGGGTTTGAATCCAGCTCAGGTGCATGCAAAAGCGGGTCCCACAGTTGTGGTTGCCTCCGACAGAGAAGAAAGAAGTGAGAAGGTCCCGGCAGCTGACAGCCAGCCAGTCTGCTGTCTGGTGATCTGAGTGAACGGGGGGGGGGGGGGGGGGGGGGGGGGGGGACAGGAGGCACTGCGTCATCTCAGCTGAAAGAATGTGGCTCCCCAAGGAGAGCCGTGAGTCCAGGAGCTGGTTTGCAAAAGGAGCCGCCTGTCCCTGAAAAACAGGCAAGTGCAGGGATGAATGTGAGGGCCATGGAGAAACGCACGGGGTTGGAACTGGCCTCCACTGCAGCGTCATGTTGCAATACAGACAAATATCAAAGCATTACGTTCTATGCCTGAAACTAGTACAATTTCATGCCAGTTACACGTCTAAAAAAAAACAACGAGCTCTAGGTTTGACCCTGGCGCTGCTGCTACTTCATTGCTGCGTGACTTGAAGAAGATAAGTCACCTTCTGGGGCCTCTACTTTGTCATCTGAAAACTGGCACCATAATACCTACCTTGTAGGGCTGTCCTCAGCTTATTGGAAATAATGTAAAGTGCTTTTTTTTTGTCTAAGATTTTATTTATTTATCTTCAGAGAGGGAAGGGAGGGAGAAAGAGAGAGAGAGAGAAACATCAATGTGCGGTTGCTGGGGGCTGCGGCCCGCAACCCAGGCATGTGGCCTGGCTGGGAATCGAACCCGCAACGCTCTGGTTTGCAGCCCGCGCTCAATCCACCGAACCACGCCAGCCAGGGCAATGTAAAGTGCTTTTAACAGGAGGCTGCACAGAGTCGGGGCTGGCTGCCACTCCTGCTGCTGCTGCTGCTGCTGGCTGTGTCAGGTGTTAAGGACGTTCCCTGCTGAGGTCGAGCATGCTTCTTGCCTTCCTTTCCTCTCGCTGCTTGCCGTGGGACTTGGTAAAGGGAAAAGGAAAAAAAAAAAGATCACACTTCGTGGGCATTTCTGATATTCCTGGCTCCGAGTTGGCCCCCTGTCCCACTTTATCTCATTCCATGCTCGCCATAAATAGAAATCAGACATGTACGTTGTTCTCACCCTCAGTGTAGAGAGATGGAGAAACTGGGACTCGGAGGTTAAACAACTTGGAAGCACCGTCCTCATGTGCCGGCAAAGGTCACAGTGTTGAGTACAAAAGATCGTTGCCACTCAATTCAGTAACTGTTTAGCAAGTGTCTATTAATCCCCGTGTGGAAGCTGTGGATGCGGAGATGAGGGAGACCTGCGTCAGTGGGCTCCCCGTCAGGGAGGCTAGAAAATCAAACACATACATTATTGAAATGGTTTGAAGCAGGCTCTGGGAGGAGGGAGGGGCTCTTAAAAAATATCAGCGCCACCCTGGCCAGGTATAGCTGGATAGGATGGAGTGTCGGCCCGCACCCCGAAAGACCGCAGGTGCCAGTCCCCCATCAGGGCACACACGGGAGGCAACGATCGATCGATTGATTGATGTTTCCCTCTCACATCAGTGTTTCTCCCTCTCTCTCCTCCTCCCCCTCCCTCCCTCTCTTCCTCCCTTCCTCCTTCCCTCCCTTTCCCTCTCCCCCTCTCCCCGCTCTCCCTCTCTCTCCCTCTAGAATCAGTAAATATGTCCTCGGGTGAGGATTTTTTAAAAAATTCACAAAATTTAAAAAATACCAACACCCAAGCCCCTGCCCTGGAGATTCCACCTAATTGGTCTGAGGTGGTCTTGGAGAATGGCTTTTTCATCTGAAGCCACTGGTCTCCAGACCCAGCAGGTTGTTTAATAGTGCTAATCCTACAAACAAGCCAACGAGTTCCCCCGCTCACCTGGGACGTGCCGACTAAGGGGAGACGGGCGGGCCTTGAGTGAGGACAGCGGTCTCCCGTGGGGCACGGAAGAGAACGTCTCCTCAAGGCCAAGCCGTGGGGGAGCCCCTCAGAGAAGGCGGGCTCGAGGAAGACCCCGGTGGAGGGGGCACTTGGGTGCGTCCTAAAGGAGGGGCAGGGAGGGTGTCCGGGTCCCTTCTCTAGAGACGGGAGCCCGTTCTCTAGGGGGTGACGGGTCGTGGGAACAGTCACCCAGCGGTCCTCACCCCTCGTCTCCAGTTGAAGCGAACAGGAGGTCGATCCAAACCTCGAATGCGGTGAGTCATTTTGGGTGTTTCTTATTCATTCATAAAATATCCCACAGATATTTGTGGTTCCGGCCAGGCATTGTGTCTTCTTGACAAACAGAAAGGGAGCGGGGCTAAACAGATGATCACAGTTTTCTTTTCTTTTTTTTAAGTGTCTTTTTTTAATTAATTAATTTTTTTTAGAGAGGGAAGGGAGGGAGATAGAGAGAGAGAGAGAAACATCAATGTGTGGTTGCTGGGGGTCATGGCCTGCAACCCAGGTATGTACCCTGACTGGGAATCGAACTTGCGACACTTTGGTTCACAAGCCCACACTCAATCCACTGAGCTACACCAGCCAGGGCTGCAGTTTTCTGATGTTAAAAACTGCTCGTTGATTGACATGTCGTGTCAATAACAATGATGACAAGCTGCCCTTTTGTGGGGGTTTACTCGGCACCAGCCATGGTGCTGAGTGTTTTGCATGGACCGTTTAATGCTCACGACAGCTCTTCAAGGTGAATATTATTATCCCTGTTTTACGAATGAGAAAACCGGGGCTCAGCGAGGTGTCGTCGGGTCCTGGGCCAGCACGTGGTGGAGATCAGTACCCCGGGGGGAGCAGCAGCCCGGGGTCGCTGAAGACCCCCGGACGCTCGAGCACATGCCTGGGCTCTGGCCCAGCGCCGTGACTCACGTGCTCGGTCCCCTCTGGCCAGCGATACTCCTGTTGTCCTGTGCCTGTGTCCCGGTGTCCTCCTCCGTGAACGCTCAGGTCTTAACGTGGTTCGATCCAAAGACGTAAAGTACGGAAAGATGAGACAGGTTGGGAGGAAGGAAGTGGGGGCAGGTCCTGCCGGTGGAAGGTTTATTTTGGGAAGCCGTCGAGGTCTGGAATCCAGCCACCCCAAGGAAGCGGAGAAGGGTGCAGCTGGCACTTTGCTGATTCAGAGCAACGGCTGGCAGGGAGACGGGAACCAAACGCACTGAGAATCTGTGTAATCAGAGAAAATGTCTCCGTGATTTGCTATTATAATTCTCGGTAACAAACTCTGGGACTCCGGCATCAATACTAATAACTGATTGAAGGAGGTGGGGGTCAGGAATGAATTCAAGTTTTCTGAAAAACCGTTTTTCGGTAAAGCACTAGGAAATATTCTGGGCCCCTCGATTTAAAGTGGGTATTTTTAGCACCTGTAATCAAACCGACATAAACACATCTGCCAGAGCGCTGGCATCCGGCTGCCTCTGCCGTCTTCATTTTACATCTCGGGCAGCCCTCCTGGGACCCAGGGAGAAATTCACTGATTTCCCTCCTTTCATTATGGTTCTCCAAATCAAATGAGTGAGAAAGTCAAATGGAATGTTTTCTTTGCCATTGAAAGCGGCTGGGTCCCTGCCTAAAGAGTGACAACAAAATTCTCAGACTTCAGCGAGTATAAGAACCACATAGGATTCTTTCCTATAAAATGCCAATTCCTGGGCCTTGTCCTCAGATTTTGGAGGTCTGTGAGGGCCCGGGATCCTGCATTTTACACAAATGTCCCTGGTGATGCTGGTATGGGTGACCCATGGACCACGCTGAGAAATACTGGACTTGGGAACCAAACAGACCTAGGATAAGATTCTGGTTCCATCATGGGCTCTGGGCGGGTTACTTCACCTTTTTAAAAAAATATCAATCTGCCCTGGCTGGCGTAGCTCAGTGGATTGAGCACGGGCTGTGAACCAAAGTGTTGCAGGTTCGATTCCCAGTCAGGGCACATTCATGGGTTGCAGGCCACAGCCCCCAGCAATCACACATTGATGTTTCTCTCCCTCTCTCTCTCTCTCTCCCTCCCTTCCCTCTCTAAAATAAATAAGTAAATAAATAAAATCTTTAAAATTTAAAAAAAATATCAATCTCCTCCTGTAAAATGGGATATTAATGACATCTACCCTGAATTTTTGTTGTTAGGATTAAACTCAACATACTAGCTTAGCACAAGGCCAGGAATGTCACGAATGATCCACAAACGTCCATTATTGTTGTTATTGTTCATTATCACTATCTGGGAAACTTCTACCCCTGACTCCAGGTCCCCCATTGGCAAAATGGGAATAATCATAATAGTACCTTAAAATCAGATTTAATTCTGTATCTGGAATGAGAAAATGCCTGCAACGTTCTTAGTGCGCTGCCTGGCACATAGTAGGTATCCCATGATTATTTCTTCAGTGAACGAACGAGTAGATGGATGAACAAGTGAGTGAATGAATGAGTAGATGGATGAATGAATGAAGTCAGCTCTTGCCTTCCACCAATTACAGTCAAGTGACTTAAAAAGAACTTCGCTCTCCAGCACCATGCATGTGGTGGGCCTGTAGCAGACACTGACGACGTTTGCGTGCTTGGTGTCTAGACCCTCACTTCTCGGAGCCACTGGCCTCTCGCTGACTCTAACCCTAATGCTACTGGAAACCTCACCTGTCCCCAGGCTCACTCTGGCTCATCTGTCTGAAGAACAGCTCCTAGATCTGGCTCATTGGGTGGCTCCGAGACTCTCCCCCACCTAGACGTGACGTGGGGATCTTGACGGGAAGCAGGTAGGACGTATGCTGTTCATACGCTGGCCAGGTATCACATTTGCGACTTTAGAAAGCCACAGCGCTTCTCTGGGCCTCAGTCTCCTCCTCAGCAGGAGCCTTTGAGGAGCTGTGCCCACTCCCTCAGTCCTGGTACTGTAAGCATCCATCCGCTTGCACACCTGTTGTGCACTGAGCTGTGAGATGCTGTGGGGAGAGGTCTCGCCCTCGTCAGCTCTCCGAAACCCAGGGGCCCAGCTCAGTGCTGAGCAAGGACGGGTGTGCAACGAATGGGGGCTAGCTGGCTGAGTGATGGAATAACCCAGTCAGTGGTGTCCCCGAGAGCTCTGGTCACTCACCGCTGCCCACGCCCTAAAGGGCCAGAAGAACAAGCGAACGCTGGGCCTGTCGCACTCACTCATAGTCACAGAAGCATCCCAGCTGAGAGGTGGCGTTTTCGATGCCTTCACTCGTTCAACGGAGCCTTTACGCAGGGCAGGACCCTGGGCTAGGTTTTAGGGAGAAAACAAGTCAGCAGAACTAACACCCTGTCCCCGGTGAGCTCACAGACCACCTTTATTTCAGGGAATGCTTGCCAGGACAGGAGAGGCATGGAAGAGTGGCTTCAGACCCAGCCAGGGGAAGGAGGGGCCCAGGAAGATGGGATGTCAGGAGGGAAAGGGAGGGAAGGGTGTTCTAGGCAGAGGGAACTGCATATGCGAAGGCATGAAATCAAGAGTACCTGAAAGGTTTGGGGGAACTCCATTGGGCTGGTATGCTTGGGACTGAGGATGTGCCGGGAGTGGAGAAATGGCAGACCGGGACCAGATCATGTGTGGCAGCCTCCTGAGCCGTGGTCAGCAGCCCAGACCGCTCTCATCTCCATGAGAATCCAGTGAAGGGATTTCATCAAGGAAGTGACTCCGTGGGGCGTGCTTTATAAAGACGTCCCTGGCTGTAATGGAGGAGAAAGATGGGAAGGGGAGAGATGTGAGACAGGGAGACCAGTTTGAAGGCAGGCACTCCAGGGTCTGAGTGGCAGGGACACTCGTCAGAGTAATCTCTTCCAGGCATTCGCTGCTGATAGCCGGCGCTCTTCCCCAGCCCCGTGTGTCTGCAGCAGCTCCGAACTGTGCAGGGAAAAGCCATTTAATCACGTCCGCCTGCTGCATTGCACACTCGCCCTGCCCGGTGGCCACACTCTTTGTCAGCAGCATTGTGACTGGTACTGCAAGGAAAGGGGGCTCTGGAGTCAGCTACCCCCTGATAAGCCCTCAACGCGTCCTGTGTTGTCACATCCTTAAAAAGCTCCGGCTATTATGCCTGATCATTTCCACCCATGATACTGTCAGGATCGCCTAGTCAATTACTCGTCAAGTGGGGTAATGGACATTTCATTAGAGCCTCTCACTGCAGATACACAAGCCTGTGTATGAAATGAAATGCGCTGGAGTTATTTTTTTTCCCAGCCAGTGATTAGTTGCTATAATTAAGAAGGCATTGTGCCTGATTTCCAATCTTTTTTCTTTATTTAAATTTAATTGATTTTTCTCCTTGATTCAATCAACCCAAATTCAGCTACCTAGCGCCTCTCTCCACTCAGATGCTCAGGAGAACTCTGGTGCTTCAAGACGTGGGGTGTCTGTGGGTTGGTCCTAAGCCCCAGCCTCTGTTAGCTGGTGCGAGAGGGTTAGGATGTTAAGGAAGCAGGTGGTGCTATTTGGGGCTAGAGAGAGGAGAGGGAGGAGGGACTGGTTTTAGGCCTTTGACACCTGGCTCTGCTCTGTGACCTTGAGTGAATTATTTGCCCCCCCCCACCATGCCTCAGTTTCCCATCTTTAGAACAGGAGAAATCAGAGTGTTGTCTTGATAGCATCCTGATGATGATCGGATGAGTTGTATGGATAAAATATATCAAAACTTGGAACGGGGACTGGGGTGTAAGCACTAAAATCTGACACCATATCATGTTGACCATGTCATTGTCTACCTGGTAAATCGCTTGACCCTCACACCATTTCTGGGGGGGTCAGGCTCCCCCTGTTGAAGGTAAAGAACTGGAAGTTCATGGCTAGCGAGTGGCTGAGCCAAGACTCAAGTCCCCACCTCGGTTCCAAGGCTCACAGTCACGTGCTCTGTCCCCCCCACCCAGTGGCGTCTTCCCACGGTGCAGGACGTGGGGTGACAGGAGCTTTGGCATGAACTTCTCTCCCCGAGGTCACTCAGCCAGCGGTGGCAGGACTGAGGCCCGAGCCCCGGTGCTCTCGGCGCAGGGCTGACCCGTTGCTGCTGCGCTGCCTCTCAGAGAGGGCAGGCAGCATCCCCAAAGCCACACAGCAATGAACAGTCATGCAGTCCCCGAAGTCTGCACATCAGTCCTGCTGTCCTCCACCTTCTCCTCCCCCAACAGTCCGGACGCGTATCAGACGTGTGAACGTGCACCCTCCTGCCCCCCCCCCCCACGGACCCACGGTCACGTGATATTAACGTTCTCCGCACGCAGCCTCACGCCACACCTTTCGTGCGTGCTCAGGGAAGCTCAACAGAACACAGCTTGGGTTAAAGGGCTCTGTAGCAGGAAGAGTCTGGGATCCGTTCTCTTATTTATTTTACAAACGTTAATTGGGTCTTACTGTGTACGAGACCCTGTTCAAGGGTCTTGGGAAACCGCTGTGAACAAAAGGGACACACACAGAAAATTCCTGACCTCACGGAACTTAGATTCCAGTGGGGGGTGGGGACTCACACAATAAACAATATATATATATAGGCCATAGTTCTACTGTATTACAAGGCAATACATACTATCGAGAGAAATAAAGCAGGAGGAGATAACATACAACAGGAAGGGGTCCTGGCTTCACATAGGGTTTACGCAGGGTCATCAGGGAAGAACCCTCACTGAGCATGTGACACCTCAGCAGAAACTTGAAGCAAATGAGGGAGGGTGTCCTGCGGCTGTCTGTTGGGAGGGAGACTGTTTCAGGCGGTGGAAACTGCATGTGCAAAGGTCCTGAGGTTGGATTCTGCGGGTGGGTCAGAGAAACAGCAGCAAGGCCTGTGGGGCAGGAGCGGAGAGCGAGGGAGGAGAGTGGGCACAGGGGCCAGGTCGGGTGGGCCTGGGCATTGCTTCGGCATCAGGGAAGCCACTGGAAGGCTTTGAAGGGCGGAGCGCCATGACTTGGCTTGAGTTTCACCAGGGCCCCTCCTGCTGCCCTCCGGGGGACAGACCGCAGGAGGGCTGGGTGGGAGCAGCAAGACCTGTCAAGCGCTCGCGCAGTAACGCAGGTGAGAGAGGATGGCGCCCTGAGCCAGGCTGCTAGCCGCCGGGGAGGAGGGAGGTGATTGGATTCTAGATGCGTTTCGAAGGGGGCACCTGGATTTGCCAATAGGTCAGACCGGAAGTGTGAGAGAGCCAAGTCAAGGACAATGCCATGGTTACCACTTGGAACAGCCCTTCGCCGAGATGACAAAGATCCATGCATTCATACGTTTATTTTAATTGGAAACTGCTCCCCAACGTTCGTCTTTAATAATCATTAGTAACAAGTCCATGGCAGAGCTCACCATGGATCACCACAGACCCGCCAGTCACGCGGTGGCCGGCAACCGCCGCGTCATTCCGCCGGGCGAGCTGGTCGTGGCTTGCTGGTCTCAGGATCAGCCTCGTGAGTCCACAGGACTTACTGAGGGTGGACTGTACTCCCGGGGGGGGGTCTCTGAGAGCTCTGCAGCCCCTCGGAACACGAGCCAAGACCCTTCACCAGGAGGAGAAGCCCCCCCCCCCAGCCAGTCTCTGTCCCCACTCCTCTCTTTGCCGGGCGTGAGGACAGACAGCAGGGCCCCGCCCTGCACCCACTGTGGATAATTCCACCCCTCCCCAGCTTTGTCACCCCTTTCTCCGTCTCCCCCATCTTCCTTTCAGCTGAGACAGTTTGGGAAAATGTGGACCCGAACGGGCTTTGGCTGAAAATACTTGATTGATCTCCAGTGGGCTGCTCTGGCGAGAGGGAGAGTGTGTTTGTGACTCCCCCCCTTTCTCTTAAACCTTCAACAGAAAGCAAACCCTCTCTTCTCCCCGAGACTGTTCCAGTGCCTACGGATGCACTGGACACGCTGAGCCAAGCCGACCTGGCCTGGCGACCCCGCCCAGGGCCGTGGAGGGACAGAGACTTCCCCGGCTGCCAACTCTGAACACAGCAGCCCAGCCTGAGCCGGGCCTGGTGCCAGCCGCACACTGGGCCTCTGGCTGCAGGGGCGGGGGCCGGTTTCCAGGGAGAGCCCTCGTCAGAGCAGCCCGAAGCACAGGATGTCGGGGTCCCAGGTTCTGCTTACCACTCTGCCACTCACTGGCACCATGACCTGGAGCGGGTCAGCTCTCCTCTGGGTGCTTGCTCGGGGGAAGGGCACGACTGGGGGAACTGGGCTGCCCCGTCTTCATGCTCTAAGAATATGTAGCAGATAAGAAGCTCAAAAAATACCTGGGGAGGGAGAGAAGGAAAGTAGGAAGTGAGGGGAGAGACGTCATTTCTTAATTAGTAAACAGAGCACTCTCTTCTATGTGCCAGGCCCTGTTCCAAGAGTTTTGCACACGGTATGTTCACTATTCACCCCTGCAGCGACTCTGTGGGGCAGGCACTGTGGTTTTCCACGTCTTACAGGCGCAGGTCTGGGGCCCAGGGAGGTGAAGGCGATGGCCCACGGTCAGAGTGGCAGGACCAGGGTTTGAGCCCGGAAGTCCAGTCCAGCCCGTGCCCTTGAGTTCCCACTGGGCTGCATCTGTCAGGTTCAGGGTTGTTTAGGGCCCTGCAAGAACGTCAGGTGGTTTGATGTCCAAGAGAATAACACAGCTGGATGTGTCAGCAGATGCCATGGACCCAGAGGGTCGTGAGAGCCAGCGGAAAAGGCTGGACTTGCTTCTTGAAACTCTGCAGAAGGGCGTGACGTGATCAACTTTGCATTTTGGAAAATAATGCTGCCTGCTGCTTGCAGAGTGGGCTGGGCGGGGCCAACAGGAGGCGTTTGTGTCGGTGAGAGAGGATGGTGGCTTGGACTGGAGAGGGGACAGTGGAGATGGAGAGATGGAAATGATGCTGAGGTGCCTGACGTGAGAATGGCCGAGATTTGCGGGTGCGCTGGCCATGTGAGAGTCAGAGAAAGAGAGGGTCCAGGGCGAGGGCCAGTGGCCACTTGGGTGAGGAGGGAGCCAGTGGAGCTGGAGGACAGGCGGGCGGTGGGGGCAGTGACATGCTGAGCTTTGAATAGGGTGAGGAGTTTCAGCTGCCCGTGCTATTCCCGCGAGAGGAGCCAGGGGAGGCAGTCGGGCACCGGAGTCTCGAGGTCAGAAGTGAGAGACAGCCAGGCTGACCACACGCCCTGGGGGCTTACTCTCAGTGCCCTTTCGGTCCCCCAGGTGTCCCGGTGGGAACACTGAATAATGGGATCACCCCAGACCTAAGTGGCCCTGCCGCGTGACGCCTCTTGACGTTGAGAACATTCGGGTCCAGGTTCTACCCCATCTTGCACATACACATCTGGGTAAACACTATCCATTCATGTGGACGGTCTTAGGTGAACACGAGCAAAGGTGTGACCACAATATTTGTCCCTAGGGAGGCAGTTTCCTTGTGGTCAGAGGGCTGGACCAGTCTAAAGACCTTTGCACCAATCCTGCCGGCGCCCCCCACCCCACCCCATGCTCGGCTAGGCCTGGGGTCCCACCGCCAGGGAGACTGATAAAGGCAACGAAGGCTGTGCCTATATCATACCAGCAAAATAGGTAAATAGGTAAGCGGTAGAATCAAGCCATGCTGATGAATTTTTTTTTCTTAATGCTATGGGTTTTATTTTCCCCTCAAGTTGTATTCCAAAGTCACCCAAGTGGCCAACACCCCCCTCCAGGTACAGAGTGGCGCTCTGATGCAAATCCACAAAGGCAAGTGCATGCTGGGCTTATGCAAAGGGATGCACGGGGCCTCTGCGCAGGAAAGGGGTGAGCGGGACGGCACCTCGCTTTCCAGTCGTGTGTTTCCCCTCCCTGCCACCGGCGTACAGCAGAAAGTCTGTAGGAAGAAGCCAGAGCTCGGGTTAGACGGTCAGTCCCTAAGGGCAACCAACCCTCTCGCACAGGATTTGGAGCCTAGAAAGGCACCTTCTCAAATCCCTTGCCACCCGTTTCTTGGGACGGTTCTGTGCCTCCCACTCAGCCGTGATCCCGGGGACAGACTTCACCGGGCAGCCCTTCCACGGCTTCCAACTCCTGGGTCTCCACAGCAGTTATGCAGCTGTGGAAGGTCACGATGGATTCCCGTCCCACGGCCTGGTGCTCTCAGAGCCCCAAAGTAGGAGGCACTGTTGGGGTTCAGAGGACCCACAAGTGGTGCCCAGGCCAAGAGGCGCTGGGGTGCAGGGCATGGACTCTGGAGGCAAACTCGGTGGGTTCAAATTCCATGCCCACCACCTGTGAGCGGGACCCCCTGCTTGCCTCAGTTTCTCCATGGGTGAAGTGGGTGGGTGGAGAACGGCACCGGGTTCGGATCATGGTGGTGGAGCACAGACAAGTGCAGAACACTCAGGACAGCGCTCAGCACAGAGCCGGCGCTCCGAGAATAGCGCCGTTATTATTAGCAGCGGCATTAGCATCTTTAATGGTGCTGTCAGTTAGCAGGCGGCATAAACAAGGATGCAGGTGGGAGGCACCAGGGTAAGGAACAAGGGGGAAAGGAGTAGAAAGAGGGCGCTGCAGCCGCCAGGACCTCGCTCAGAAGCCCCCAGGGGTCCGCACGGTAACATTCCATTCAGACTTTCCTTCCGCGGGAATGAGAAATGCAGGTTCCGTGTCAGAAATCATTGCAAATTCCAAATTAGTGAGGTTTCACGGTCTGCGGAAAGGCGCTGGAGGGAAAATTGGTCGACGGGGTGTTTTTTAGCTGTCGGAGCAAGCCGGCTGATGGATTGTCGGTAGACTGTGCAGCCGGCAGCCAGGGAGCCGGGCCCAGGCAGGGGGGCAGGGAGACGACGGAGCGCCAGGCAGCGTGGAGGTGGCGGAGGTGAGGCCAGCCGCAGAGAGCGGCATCGTCACCCCACAAGCTGGGTGGACGCAGTCTGGGCTGCGTGGCCGCACTCGGTCCGGGGACCAGGGGCACCCAGCCACCCTTCCCTGAGAGCCCCGGGCTCCCTCACTGGCTCACTGTGTGTCTCTAAGCAAGTCACCTCACCTCTCAGAGCCTCTTCTGTTCTCCCCTAGCAGCAACCCTTGCCATATCTCCTCCAAGGGCTTCTTAGGGGACCTGAACGACATAATGGGTTTTAAGTGTCTTAGGAGGTTTTGGGCACATTGTCGGTGCTCGGTGAACGTGAGGTCCCTCTACTCAAGTTGGGGGAGGCCATGTGCCCAGGCATCAGCCTAGGAGCTCAGAAGCTGCGTTTGGAGGTGATAGCTCTCATCCTTCAACTGGGGGCTGATGAGCCCTGTGTTAGGTTGTGGGCCCTGCTGCGCCACCCCTGATATGTTCAGAAAGAAGGAAAAAGATGGGGATGACTTAGACCCAGAGAAGATTCTGACCCACAAAAATCTTGGAACTGGACAGGCTCTTCAGAGGTCGTTGGGGCCAATCCCCTTATCGTTGGGGTCCCAGGTACCCCAGGCAGGTTGGGAGCTGTGCATCTCCTTGAAGATGACTGGGACAGGATAATCCGTTAGGCCACTCACCAACCAGAAATTCTTTGTCACACAGGAGCCACCAAGCCCCTTTCAATAGTCATTGCAGTTACAATGACAATAATGGGCATTGTGCTTAGCTTAACAGGTATATACTTCCCACAGCCACCTCAATGCATAAGGTATTATACCCATTTTAAAGGTGAGAAAACTGAGGCAGGCTCACATAGATGAGGGGCCTCGCTCAAGGTCATGCTGCAGTGTGCTGGAGGGACTTACAGAGGGCTGTGGGAACATGATGGAGTAAAGAATGTAGTCCCACAGAGAACGGGGTGGCGGGGGTCAGAAAAGGCGGGCAGGGTAGTTGCGCTGAGCCTTGGAGAACCAGGGAAACCTCTCCTGGCAGAGAAGGGAAGGGAGGGCCCCCAGAGCAGAGGGGCCAGCCCGAGCAGAGAGCAGAGCAGGGAGCGTCTGTCCTAAAGCCCGTTTTACAATGAGTAATTGCAGTTACGATGGCAGCTAACATGGATTAAGCGCTTGCTGGGCACCAGGAACGGCGCGAAAGTGCTTTACGGGCATCATCTCTCCGCGCCGGACACCGTCATTAACCCCGTTTGGCGGAAGAGAGATGCAGTGACTTGTCCAAGATCACAGCTTGAAAATGGCAGAACCAGCGTTTGAACTCAGGTCCGCCCGGTCCCAAAGCTCCCGGTGGCTCCTGGCTGTTCCGTGGCTGCCGTTGTCAACTCGGAAAACCACAGGCTTTAGAGAGACCTCAGCCCGTGTGGTGGGAAGGGGCTGTCCTGAGACCCCCCAGTCTGTTCCTGCCACAGCCACCCCCCCAAATCCTCCCCGGCGCCCAGGGGAGCCCATCAGAGTTGGGGGAGATAACCGTGGAGCTGAATGCCTGATAGCGGTAAAGCCCTCGGGGAATCCCCAGGCCTGCGGTGACGGGCTTGGCTGTTCTAAGGCAGATAAAAATCCCGGCGGAGGGACAGAGCTTTCCCACCCACTCCTCAAACAGAATTACGGTGGAGGAGCCGTTTCCTACGGGTGGGACGGCACAGCTGGATGCCGGGGCCGGAGCTGAGAACTGGCCAATCCCGCGTCAAGCCAGACGGCCAGGTCCGCCCTCTCCAGAGACCCCTCCCTCCCCCAGGGAAGCCTCAGTCAGAGAATGGTGATAATGGCAAGAGATGGGGCCTCTGGGACGAGCCTCAGGGAGGGCGGATGGGAAGGGTGTGATGGGAGAACTCGCTGGTGATTGGTGCTGGGGCTGCAGGGGCGGAGTCCTCTGAGAGTTTTCTGCTGATTGGTGGAGTTGCAGTGGAACAAACTCTCCATGCGTTCTGCTGCCATCATCACCATCATCATCATCATCACCATCTAACATATATTGAGCACTTACTGTGTGACCGGGAAATGTGCCAGGTGAGGATTTTACAGTTACCTCACGGGGCAGGTGGTCTCAACATCTGTGCTAACATCCCACAGGACAAGTAAGGCCTTACTGTTTTCAGGAGAAGGGGGCTGAGCACGGGGAGCACTGGAATGTGACCTGCACCTTGGAACTAGTCCTACCTTGAGGGAAGGGGGCGGTCTTTTGTGAGCCTCTGTCACGTGCTCATTGACCGCGGGCTGCTCTTCCTCTCCCCGACCCAGAAGTGGACAGAACCTTCTGGAAGCGGGTACCTGGGAGGCATGTGCAGCCAACACTCACACCTACCTGGGACCTGACGCACAGCAGCCACCATGGCTGCAGGAGAACTGAGCGGTGGCCCCTGCTCAGCCCCCAGCTCGCCGAGTGGCCTTGAGTGTAGCACCCGACCGCTCTGGGCGTCGGCTTCTCCGGGCGTGGGTTCGATGTGCCCTGAGGGCTGGCCCAGCTCTGATGCGCTCTGACTCTGAGATCTGGTAACGCAGCCGCTGCCCCGGCGGGCAGGCTCTGTCTCTGTAACCCCCGGGAGGAGAGACAGGCCCCCTCAGGTGGTTCCAGCAAGTGTGAGGCGGGATGTCTGGCTGCTTCCCCGGCGGAAGCCCTTTATCTCATTTCCCTGCTGTGTTATTTTAAAACTAACGAGCCCAGACCTCAGGAGCTCCCTGCCTGCCATCGAGATTTGTGGCTCGTCTGTTCTGTCCTCTCTGTAGGTTTGAGTGGCAGCTTGCTCTCTGCTTGTTAGGAATTGTCTTCCAGACCTCTGCCTAGAGAAGGAGGCATGTGTGTGTGTGTGTGTGTGTGTGTGCGCGCACATGTAGGAGCCTGAAATCCCAACTGTGCCATATTCTCAGAAGCCCTGCTCCCTAGCTGACCACAGGGTCCAGTGGGTCATTCTGGCAGGACAATGGGACACAGGTCACCCCTGGACTACTGGGGGAGAGAAGGAAGCAGGGACACAGCATGGGATGGGAATGGACCATTGCTAGGTTCCGAAGTAGCCACTCAGCGTGGCGGTGGGCAGCCAAGGCCCCAGAGCCCCCGGACACTCAAGGGCACTTCAGTCTCCCCGCCCTTCCCCTTCCCAGCACCCCTTGCCTTGGCTGTTTGTGCAAAGGGGGTCGGAATCAGCAGTATGTGAGTCCCCAGAGGCAAGCTTTGCAAGTGAGGCTGGAGAACAGTGTGGCCCGTTCCTGGAAAGCGTGGATGCTTCAAGTGCTGCCGTGTGCCAGCAGCTGTCTAGGTGCCAGACACGCACCACGTCGATCCATCCTCCAACAGCCCCATGCGGTGTGTGCGGCTGGCGATTCCACCAGAGCGGGGGAGAGACTTGCCCAAGGTCACTCGGCAGATGAGTAGGCGATCGAATAGCTGACGAATGTATGGATAAGCGAATGCATAAACAATTAGTGCATCGTTGCATCTAAATGAATAAATGGGAGGCGTCAGACACTTGGTGGGTGTATTTTAAGAGCCAGCCCACGTGGCCGGGACACTTCCATTGAGTGGTCCTGTTACCCCAGAGCCCACTGGTACAATGCCATCAGGATTTACCTGCCTCTCGGGTTCTTGCCTCACTCTAGCCAGGCACTCCATCCTGCTGCCCAGATGGGCCACTCTCCTGGGTTTAAATACGGTCTGAGTACTAACATCTACCTCTCAGGTGCATTCCCCAGTGCCGGTGTCTTCTCTGATTTCCTGTCTCACGTACCCAACTGCCCACCTGCGGACTCCACACGGGCGTCTAATTGGCATCTGAAACCAGCCTGTCCAAAACTGGGCCCCAGGGAACCTTTCCGACACACCATTTTCCCCCGGCCGCCGACCCAGGCTCGCTAATTGGCAGCTTCATCCTCCCGGCTGCTCAGACTAAAATCCTGGGCGGCACCCTTGACCCCTCTCTTTCATACCCCACATCTGAGTCAGGAGCAAACGCTGCTGATTCCAGCCTCCGTTCGTGTCCAGAGCCTGACCCCTCTCCCGCCGCGGCAGCCTGAACACTGATCCCAGCCCCATCGGGGAGTTGTCACGGTCACCTCCGGTCTGGTCTTCCTGCGCTGAATCCAAAGGGAGTGCAGACTCCCTTGCTGTCTACACTCAGCAAGCTGCCAGGAACACCCTTGAGACCTAAGTCAGATTATATCTCTTCCCAGCTCAGAACCCTGCCATGGCCTGTCATCTCATTTGGAGAAAAAGCCCAGTTCCTGCCCTCGCCTGGCAGACGGGCCGTGCTCTCTGGTCCCTCCTCCCCTCTCTGGCACCACCCCTGCTCTTCTGCCCCTCGCTCCCTCAGTTCTGGCCCCAGTGCACCTAGCATGTTCCTGTCCCAGGGCCTTTGCACATCAGCTGGTCTCCCAGGCACGCACGAGGCTCACGTCCTCTCGCCTTCACATCTTGCTCCAATGTGACCTTCCCACTGAGGCCGTCTCTGTCCCACCCCATTTAAAGTTGCAGCTCCCTCCCCGCTTATCCCGCTTCCTTTCTCTCCTTGTAGCACCCGTCGCCTTCCGATGGCGTCCATGTCTACCACTTACTTCTGCGGACTTTCTGCACACCTCTTGCCTCAGCCCCATCCCAGACTGCAAGCTCCCCGGGCAGGGATTTCCTCCCACTTTATTTCCTGATGTGTCGCCAGTGCCCAGAACAGTGCCCACATGCAGTAGGCATTCCATTCATGTTCGTTGAATCCATGCCTGAATGGAGAATGGTCCCTGGCAGCACTTTTGGGGACCAGCTTTTACTTTCTGAGCTCTTGAACCAAGGCTCCTCCTACCCCGGGCTGAAGGTCCTGCCCCCCCCCCCCACCCCAGCAGACCCGGTTAGCTTGGCTCCTCCCCCGGCAATGGCTATGATGACGCCCCAAAGGGACTCACGCAGCACAGCCTTTCCCCACGCCGAGGAAACACAGTCAGCAATGAGCCCTCCCAGTTCCAACGGACTCAGAGGTCCCGGGCTGGAGCGAGAGAGGCTGTTCCTGCCCGTGGTGACACAGCGTGGCAGGATCGGGGCTGGAACTCAGGTCACTGACACTCTGGGACCTGGGCACATGCTCAGCGTCCTTGTTTGCAACCAACCCAAGTGGAAAACCGAAGCATTTTGGACTCCAGCCATCTCCCGAGGTGGGGCAGCCGCATGTCAGGCAGTCCCCAAGAACCCAAAGCCGTCTGCCTCTCGGCACTTTGGTCCCTCGCTCGGCAAACAGGCAATCCGCGGGCCAGCCTGTGGACGGAGAGATGGCGGCGTGGGTGTGGGGTCGACGGGAGGGCAACGGGTGGACGTGTTCTGTGACGAGAGTTCAAAGCCAGGCCGGTTGGGGGGCCCGACCTGCTTGGCCGAGCTGGGTAAGAAAAGCTGAGTTTATTTTTCTCCATATGGTTCTTTTGTCCTTTGACCTGAACTTGGGAACAGGGCAGTTTTTGCCATCCAAGAGTATCTGCCACGCGCGCGCACACACCTGTTCACACACTCACACACACCCAGCCTTGAGAACTGACCTCAGCCATTTGTATCGATTGCCTGTAGAGACAGCACGCTGCAGGGCTGTGCCCGTCCGGCTGGGCCAGCCCTCAGGGTCAAGTGCAAATCCTTTGTAAACTCTGCAGTCTGGCTGCTCAGAGTGTGGTCCAGGAACCAGCAACAGCATCTGAGAATTGCTTAGAAATGCAGCGGCTCAGGCCCTACCCCAGACCTGCTCCGTCAGCACCTGCATCCGAACAAGGTCCCCGGGTGAGACGCGCACAGTGAGGCGGGGAAAGCACCTGTCCACAGGGCTGCGAAGGGCCCAGCCCCTGTCTCCCTTCCTAGTCTGTATTTGGGGTTTTTTGTTTGTTTTTTTTGCCTCCCATGTTCATTGCACGGAGCAGGTGCTTGGTACATGCCAGCTGCTGCTATGATCAAGTGACGGGGGAGGAGCACTTGACTGGGGGTCAAAAGGCCACCATTCCAGCTGCAGTTGTAACATGAGTCACCTCTCGGGTGGCCTTGGGCAAGTCCCCTTACCTCTGGGCAGCGGGGCCTCCATTACCCCCGCACTGTCAGAGGTGGGCCCGGGCTGGGGGCCCTCCCTGCCCCCTGCTCTCCTGCTACATTGTTCCATTCTGATCTCCCAAGTCGTTAAACAGTTCAGTGCAGGGGGCACCAGGACCTGCACCCAGCCGCCGGCTGAATAAGCACTTTGTTGCTAGAGAGAAGCAGGGGAAGCGGCTGGGGAGTCAGGCATCTCAGAGAGTTTTGCAGAAAGTTCAGCTCTGGTTCTTATCAGAGGCTATAAATCTGCCGGTTGCCATGACGACGGAGAGCAGCAACTAAGCTCCAGGTCGCTGATTAGCAGGAGCTGAGCGGGGAGGCCTTGTGGAATTCAGCGCTCGCGGCTCCCTCCCTCCCTCTGTGAAGTGGTGCATGCGGGCCCTTGATTTCACTGTTTCAGCCGTCCCCTGAAGATCTTGCCTTCTTTTAAGTATATTTTTTAATGGAACTTTGAAGGGCTGTGTGTGTGGTGGAAAAGCGGGCAGCTGCCCGTCCCGCTCAGCAAAGGTGGAACATGGAGTTTTCCTTCAAAGACTGCACAGGTGGTGCCGAGCTGGAGGCGGGGAAGGGAGGTGGGTGGGGCTGCCAAGGGGGTTAGCCTCCCATTGGTCCTTCTCCCTGGAACTCTGCTTCCTTACATGTAAGGAGAGGTTGAATCTGACCCAGGGTTTTCACGTGAGGTCGGCCATCAGAATTCATTCATTCATTCATGCATTCATTCATTCCCCAAATGGTTATTGAGCCAAGAGGCACACTCTGTCAGGCACCGTATCTCTGGGGATTCAGCGGTGAACAAAGAAACTGGATCCTGCTCTTCTGAAGCTTGCCTGCTAGTCCAGAAGATCAGCACTCAAAAAGCAAACATATAAGATAGTCATTTCAAACGGGAACAAGTGCTCTGAAGGAAGCCACAGCGAGCTGTTGTGAGGGCGCCGGTAAAAAGAAGATTGATTTCATAAGGGGGTCGAGGAGGGCGTCTCTGAGAAGGGGGCATTGGAATGAAAGGAAAGAGCCGGCCATGTGAAGCACTGGAGGAACAGCATGCCAGGTGGAGGGAACAGAAGGAGCAATGGCCCTGAGTAAAGACCCGGTTGCATTCGAGGAGCAGCAAGGGCTAGAGCAGAGTAGGGGAGAGGGCTAGGACATGGGGTCGGTAGCAGAGCCTCCTAGTCCTGGTAATCAATTTGGATTTCATTCAGGATCCAACAGGAGGCAGAATTACTGGGGTGTTTCTTTAAGATGCAAACTCCGTGTTTCACCCCTTTGGCACTCTGATTTATTGCAGAGAAGGTGGGAACTAGGAATCTGTATTTTTCAAGGCCCCTTGGAGGCCAGGTTTGGGAAACCCCAGACTACACACACTCCCTGGGTTTCTTTCAGTTTTGAGAAAGCTGAGAAGCGAAGTGTTGCAACATCCTGAAAGGCTATAAATGTTAGGTTATGGAGGAGCCCTTCCTTCCACCCCCCACCACTCCCTGCCTGGGCGAATGAATTATGTTCCTGTTTGTTTTGTAATCTCAGAAGGTGAAGCCAGCGCTACTGGCAAAAAGGACAGTGTCCACCTCAGAGCGGGGGTCATGTTATAAGTTGGCATGAGACTCCATGATACCCGCCCTCATCAAAGCATTGCCGCGCCTCTCCAGCCCTGGCGCCGCGCCCTGCTGAAGGCCATGGTGGGTGAGCCATCGTCTTCAGCCCAGCCCTGTGGCCAGCGCCTGGCAGTAGCATCCGCCACCTCCGACCTGCGGGCAGCCCCTGTCCCTCCTCCCTCTGTGAGCACGTGTCACCACTAAGCCCTCCCGCCCAAGGCCAGGACTACTCCCCTGGTCTCTATCCACTGCCACGTTCCTCACATCAGCTCTCAGTGTGTGCCTGTCGCAGGGTCGCCTCTGGCTCCCTGGAGTGACTCTGAGAGTCGGAGATGCCAGTCTCCTGTGTGAGTGGCCCAGCGCTCTGCCGGGTCACACACACACACACACACGGATCGATGCCCGCCGGTCGCTTTTCTAAGAAACGGTGGGTGGACTCGAAGGGGCATCAACGGAGCCGTGTGAGTGGTGAGGCCTCGGCTGCTTTACCTCTGCCAACTGCAACATGCAGGGATCAGCGCAAAGCCTCTCAAGCCAACGCGTGCGCGCTCTCAGTTACTCATCCAGCAAATGCTGCTGAGTGTTTCCTCAGCAGCAGGCGCAGGGAGCCTCGCCGTTGCGTGTGAGAGAAGGCAGTGAAACGGTGACAACGCATGTGAGTCGGAGCCGCGGTGAGCGTGGCAAACAGACCCTCATGTCCCAGGGACGCGGTTCGACCTCCCCAGGAGTCCGCTCCCTGCGTCACCCTCTCTGCCATGACCCCACCTGGCCCGTTGCTCAGACCCAACGCCTCAGAGTCCGCGGTGACCCATCCCTCCCCCTTAGTCTCTTGCATCCCATGTTGAACGAGTAGCGCAAAGGACGCAGGTTCTACCTTCAAAGTTATCAGCGCCCGGCCTACCGCCTCCATCACCGCCCACTGCACCGTCTGCCCCTCTGTCCTTCCCTCCCTATTGTCTCGAGCCTTCAGCTGGTGGGGCGACCCTCCCGAAATGCGAGCCGGACCAACCACTCTTCTGCTCTGGAGGCTTCCCCTCCCAGTCGCGAGGACCCAGAGCTCTTCCCTGACCCACAAAGACCTGGGCTCTGATCTCCCCTCTTACCACGCTCACCCTTGACTCCTGTTCCTCGTATGTGCTGATGGTCTTTGACCTGGCTGTTCCTTCCGCTGGGATTAGGTGAATGTGTTCTGCTGTCCTCCCTTCAATACTGAGTGGGCATGGCCTGCTGTCCTGGCAGCCCCCAGGAGCACGGGGCTTATCGGATGCGTTCATCCTGAGCCATTAAAGCCGTCTGATGCACTGGCTGCAGGAGCCTGGTGCCTGAGAAATGCCACAAGGTACCCTGATCTGTGTGGCTTAAAACAACAATAAGAAGTAATTGCGTCTCTGTTTCTGTGGTTCAGGAACTGGGCGCGGTGACTGGCTCACCCGTCTCCTGTGATGCAGCCGGATTGCCAGCCAGGGCTGCAGTCTCACCCGAAAGTCTCGATGGGGCTGGCCCGCTTCCAAGGCGGCCCACTCGCACGGCGGCTGGCGCTGGCTGTCGGCCGGGGGCCTGGGCTCGGCTTCACGCTGGGCCTCTCCACACGGCCCCTCTTCCCTTGGGGTGGTCCATTCAACAGCGTGGGCAGAAGCTGCCTTTGTGGCCTGCTCTTGGAAGTCCCACACTATCACGTCTCCGAATTTACTCTATCCTCCATAATGACTGTATTCATCAAAAGTGAGTCACTGAGCCCGTCCGACACTCGGGGGAGGCAACTGGACGCCATCCTTTGACGGCAGGAGTGTTAGAGAATCCGTGACCACGTTCTAAAACCAGCACGAACTCCAGGGTTAGTCCCTCATCCTTCAGGTCTCCGCTGCCCCATTACTTCCTCAGACAGGCATCCCCTGATCGCTGCTACACAGTCACGGGCCCCTTTCCTAGTCCCATTGCCCTGATTTAGTCTCTGCATCATTTATCGCCACCCAATAAGCCCTATCATGACTTCCTTGTGTCTTATTACCAGCTCCCCATTCTGGAACGTGAGCTCTGTAGTCACAGGGCTATCCCCGTCTTGCTCATGGCACCCCACACCTAGAGCTGGCCTGGGCACGCTGCAGCCCCTCGGGCATCGGAGTGCGTTCCTGAGCGCAGGCTAGCTGAGGCCGAGACGAGCATGGGAGCATGGGAGGGCAGCCTCGCCGGGGGCTGGGCGGCAGCTGCAGGCCCTGAGTTGTCTGAGAGGAGCCAGGACGGCATCCACACAGAGAGATGGGCCTGGGCCGAGGCCAGGAGTGGGGCCCTTGTAGTGGGAGAGGCCAGGGAGGTGTGGGAAAGCCGAGGCTGAACTGGATGGAGGAGAGTTCTGGAAGCATGGAGCTGGCAGTGAGGAGGGCTGGAAGCCCTGACGGGAATGTTTGTTGCTCCTGGGCTTGCGGTGTCTCCTAGCTCTGCTCCTAAGGGGGCACCGTTAGCAGCTGACGGAGACGGATGTGTTGCGCTGTCTTTCCTCCGATACTGACTGGGCGTGGCCTGCTCTCCTGGCCGCCCGGAGAAGTGGGGGCTTATCAGATGCGTGCGTCCTGACTCGTAACACCAATCTTGATGCACTGGCTGCAGGAGCCCGGTGCCTGAGAAATGCTGACGTTTCTAATCGATGCTGGACCAGGGTCTGCAGACAGGTGAGCAGGAGGGGCGCTCGCTGGTTGGGGCCAGATCCACCTGTGCCTTTCAGAGCCCTGGTGCCTCCCAGCTGGGAGCCAGCGGACTCTTGTCTTCAAAGACAGAGTCACTAGGCAACTTCCTTTCCCTCTTTGGGACTCAAAGAAGGGCAGGGGTGGGGTTGGGGGCACTCAGGCAATTTCCCTGTGTGGTCGGAGCTCATCTTAGCGGCGGAAGAGGGAACTGGGCCTTCGTTGGGAACTGCGTGTGTCTCAAGCAGGTGGCCTCACACCTGCTGCGGACGCCAAACAAGAGGCTTGGTTCACAGGGAGTGAAGGGAAAGAAAGGGAACTACACTTTTAGGTCTTCTGTTTGCTTGTTTTATCTTACAACAAACCCACAGTATAAGGTCTCATATTATCTCCTGTTTAATAATTGGGAAAACCGTGACTCAGAGAGGTTGAATGTGCGGCCCCAGACCCCATAGCTACTAAAGGGTGAAGTGGTATTTGAATCAGGTATCTCTGTTCCATACACATAGAAGGTAGAAAAATGGAATCAGAATGGCAAAGGGGAGTTGGAACTAATCCCATCATGCTTTGGCCTCTAGTTATGTCTCGAGGCGGGTAAGGAGATGCCGGTTTCCAGCCTCTCCCTGTGAGTTAGTCAGGATAGGGTAGGCTGGGCTGCAGTAACAAATAAACTCAGTCTCAGTGGCTTAACCTAACCCAGGCTTGTTTCTATCATGCAAAGGCCAATGTGGTTCAGGCACCTCTGCCTCACCACAGGTCTTTGCTTTCTGGATCTTAGCATCACCTTTCAGAGTACGCAGCCTCCACAGTCCCCGTGACAGAGGAGCAAGAGAAGGAGCGCAGATCTTACCGGGTCAGACTGGGAATGTCACCCCAGCCAGAGACGTGTTGGCCAAAGATAATCTTGTGGCCCCAACCTCAGCCGCAAGGGGAGCTGGGAAATGTCAGGACGTCTGTGAGGGTTTGATGAACATTGGGCATCTCCGTCCTACCCTAACACACTCGCTTCCTTATTTCTGCCCATGTAGGACCGAAGCCCAGAGCAGCCCCATGGTTCCAGTCCAGGACGGACCCTCGGAGAAGCTGAGCCAGCGTCTGGCCACTGAGGCCTTGGGCCCCAACAGCTGGGAGAGAGACAAGGCCTGCCGGGAGCTCAGTCCCGCCAGAGCACGCAGGTGAGACGCTGCCCGCAGCGGGAAAGTTCAGGTCAAGGAGGCGGAGATGAAGTTCATCTCTCTGGCCAGTCCGCTCCTGTCTCTTTACAAGCTCTTCTTTTAGGCCCTTAATCAGGGATCAGCACACTTCTTTCTAGGGATGATCAGATAGAAAATGAGTTAGGTGTGTAGTCTCTCCGCCACGCCTGCTCAGCCTTGCTCTGTAGCACAGAGCAGCCACAGACAAGATGCGACCAAGTGGGCGTAGCTGTGTGTCAGCCACACTTCCTTTGCACACCAAGGAGATGGGCCCAGTTTGGCCAGGAACCTTAAAAGCCGGAGGTAGTTTCCGTCCATGCTAATGAACTCCAAGCCATGGACTCCAGAGTCGTGACTTCAGCCCAGATCTGTCCCGAGTCCCAGATCTTGCACGCATTCCTAAATTCAGTCATTCACGCCGTAGTTCGTGAGCACCTACTATGTGATAGGCCGTGTGCAGCTGCCCTGTGAGAGCACAGCATCTTCCTGAGGCTCAGAGAGGCAAGGTGGCTTCCCAGGTCTGGCAGCCGGTCAGTGGCAGGGCGAAGTGTGTTGTTTATTTGCTTGTTTGTTTTACTTTAGGCACCATTTACTAGTTATAGTTTTTTTTTCTTTCTGTGCTATTCTGCATTAGTGTTGGGTGTACAATAGTGGTTGGACAATCAAGTACTTTATGAAGGGCTCCCCCTAATATGTGCAGCACCCCACCTGGGACCACACATAGTTATCACAACACTATTGACTATGTTCCCTGTGCTGTACTTACACAGAGTGAAGTGAAGGTTTGAACTTCGGTCTCTCTGATCTTATATCCTAGACTTAAACCTACCACGTCATACTTCAACGTTAATGAAAAAGCCCACCTATCCCCTGCCACCTGTTTAAAATGGTATGCTGCCCTGGCTGGCGTAGCTCAGTGGATTGAGCGCGGGCTGGGAACCAAAGTGTCCCAGGTTCGATTCCCAGCCAGGGTACATGCCTGGGTTGCAGGCCATAACCCCCAGCAACCGCACATTGATGTTTCTCTCTCTCTCTTTCTCTCCCTCTCCCTCCCTCCTTCCCTCCCTTCCCTCTCTAAAAATAAATAAATAAAATCTTTAAAAAAAAAAATGGTATGCTGTACACATATTAAGTCTGGCCCATCTTTGGCCCCTGGAGCAGTGAATCTGTTAGCACAGAGTCGTATAACCTGGCGTCGGCAGCCGGCTGAAGGTGTCACTCTTTCTCCTCACACAAACTCAGCACTGCCTCGCTGCCCTGGGCATGAATCTGACCACCCCCCACCTCCACCGCAGTGACAGATGGAAACAGAACCTAGTGTCCTCGTCAGCAGCTCTCCCCAGATACAGCCTTGGCCTCCTGTTCAGTCAGAGGGTGTCGAAGCCATTTTACAGATGGGAAAACTGAGGTCCGTTGGTAACAGGGCCTAGTTAAGCCTGAGGACCTCTGATCTGGTCCAAATTCCCTCCTTCAACCTGGAGCTTTGGGTTACTGAGGCAGAGGAATTGACTAAAACAATGAGATCTTTCTCTGTTTTACAGGACACACTTTTTAAAAAGTTTTTTTTCCCCCTAGTATCCCTCCCTTAACTTGAAACGATTCAGGTTTCTTTCCTCTCAAACTCCTGGCAGCTGTTCCCCTGGGAGGTGTTTATAGGAAACAAGATGATTTAACTGGTGGCTAAATTATTTCATCCATTCACCCCTCATTCGGTCGCTGGCCGAATGTCCCCATGTCGGGCTCCTGCTCTGTGCCAGGCACTCGGCAAGGGGAAAACTTGGATGTGGGCGCTCACATGTGCGCACGGGCGGCCGGTCCGCTTCCGGGAAACGTGTGGGGTCCCCTGTGCTTCGTAACACGGGAGGGAGCGTAGGGAAGGCGCTGCGGGCCTCCTCCCTTTGCTGTTTTCTGTTCAGCCCGCCAAAGCGACTCTCCTGAAAAACGCTCTCGATAATCATAGCCGTATGGTTTTTATAGTGGCAACGCGGAGACCTCAGCGTGTATTGTGATCGCTGTGTTGTTGTTTTTTCTACTAACAAATGCTCCCGGTCTTGGAATGGAGTTAAATATGGCAGCGTTTTGAGATGTTCTGTAAGAGTTCTGGGTCATTTCCAGTAGCGCGGGTGCAGAAACGGGTTGAGAAGGCGGCTGGTCCGGTGGGAGAGCTCTGGGGGAGGGGCCACACCGCCCGGACTCTGCTCCCAGGATGCTCAGCGTCCCCTCACCGTGCCTCCGTGGGCAAACCCGGAGCCTCATCTCCTTCACCTGTAAAATGAAGCATAAAAGCCAGCCCACCCCCAAAGTGTTTCCTGAGTGTCCAAGTATATAAAACACGTGGCACGTAATAAGTGAATAAACGATAGTTGCGTTATTGTTACTAATGACAATAATATTCTTATTAATTCCATCCATTTGCCCACGGTGGTCCAACTAAGTCGACACGTATCAATTTCCAAGCAGTTTTTCATCCCAAACCGTCTCCTTTTGCCATGGGGTAGTGTTTAAAAAAAAAATCCCCGGAGCCTGCCCCAATTATAAAAGGAGATAACTTGACTTCATTTAGCTGCAGCCTGAGCATTTGAATTTAATTGAATGGGAAATATTATTCCTGAAGAGCAGAGGTTTCTGAGGTTCTGTGAAGCGATATAAGATATGTATCTCATTACATTAGGCCTTGGCAAATATACTTTTAATAATCAGCTGCTCCTTCACATATCTGCCTCCTATTAAATTTCCAGCAGGAACTATAGACAAGATGTATTGGGGAGGGAAGGGGCTGAACTGCCGATTCATTATTTAAAAAGTGATTTATTTATCAAGGTCAACCATTTGCAAATTCAATAATAAATCTATTAAGGAGCGGTTAACCTCCGTGATTCTGTTTTAAATAATCAATTGGTGTTTGGGTGACATGCCGCGTCTGTCTCATTAGGTCGGCATTAGCTCCTCATTTGAGACACTTTGTCTGAAGTGTGACCGAGCCGGCCAGGAGGTGGTAATCCGCTGTGGGTCCTTCATCCTCCAAGGCCCTGGGTCCCCCTTCCCCGGCTGCGACAGCCCTGACCGGGGCCTGGGGACCCTGAGCCCTCTAATGCCAGACTTGGTGCTCCCACACACCTCCCGTGACAAGGATTTGACGCCACCGCCCTCCTCCAGGGGGAAGAAGAAAAAGAAGAAATCCACCAGGAAGAAGAGAAGGAGGTGAGGGCCCCACGGACTGGTGAGACCGTGAAGGTGGGGGAAGGGACAGAACGGGGGTAAAATGGGCATTGGAGTCGGACAGTGACCCCTTGGGTTCGGTGCCCCTCTCTGCCCCTTCACTAGCTGTGTGGCCTTAGGGAACTCACTTCACCTCTCTGTTTCCAGTCCTACACAATGGTGATGATACCTTCCTCTCGGGGCTTTTGAGGGGGGTTGGTGAAAAAACGGGTGTGGAAGGCGCTGTCTCACAGTGTCAGACACGTAGTGGTAAGTGACAGACTGGGCGGAGCCACATCCCTGACCCTGAACATTGGTTCGTTTGTTTTAGTTTGAGGACTGAGTCCGTGTGGAGGGCTGTGCGTTCCCCACGATCTCTCTTGCCCTTGCCCGCAGCCTGCCAGGCGAGCGTTATTGTCCCCATTTCAGAGGCGGGAAAAGGAAGGCACCAGGGTGGGGCGCGACAGAACCCACAGGGACATGGCTCCAGGCCCCCCGGTTGGCTCCAGCACATCCACCCGTGGGTTTAAAGCCAAGGATAATGGATTTTATACTTTGCTAGCTACTGACTCTTTCGTACCCTATGATTTTTTTCTATGTACAATTTATTTTATTTTTTTTGCATTTAAAAAGATTTCCAGATTTTCTTCTAAGCTGCCACTCGTTGGCCTAAAAGGATAGCCAGAGCTCCAGACCCGGAGTGGTGGCCAGAGACCTTAGAAGGGCCAGCTGAAAAACACACAACCAACCGGGGAGGCAGTACTTGAAGAAGCCTGTAGGGGGCAGCAGAGAGGAATGTCTGAAGGACAGGTCCCACCCCCAGGTTTTCCTGGACCTTGTTTCCAGGACACCCCTGTAGGCTAGTTCTAAAAGGACCCAAACAGGAATGTGGATGAAGACCCTGAGTCCCAGGCATTGTAGAGTGAACGCTGGAATTGGCGCAAGTGGCTTATGCCTCCTGGTCTTAGGGGCGGGCACGAGGACACGTCAAAGATGGAAGCCACAGGCATCAGGCTTCACCAAGCCATTCATTCGTTCAGTCATGTCCACCGGGCACGAGCTTGGGTTCAGGCTCTGTGAGTCCCTAAGAGTCAGGCCGTTCTCAACGCCGCCTTTCCCCCTGCAGTCATGTTTTGTTGGACGTGCCAAGTGTTTATTTTTCTTTTTGTCTCTTTAACTCCTGGCCAATGTTTCAAGGCCAGGAGATGCCATATAAAAAAAAAAAAAAAAAGATGTTTCTCTGGTGACTTCTATTGAAAAGGAGGTTTTTCTGGAAACTGGGGGACCCCTGGCTGATCTGAGAGGCACCCCTTCAGTCAGGTGCCCCTGGTGGACCCAGGTCCCCACTCCCTGCTGCCTTTCGCCTGGGCTGCTGCATCCGCATATGCTGTCTGAGAGCCCCCTGCTGGCACTGTGTTTGAAGCACCTAATCTTGCTCAACCTGGGTGTTTTGTCAGTGGGGGAATGAGAGCGAGCGGTGACCACCCAAGGAGGCTTCATGACTTGGTGGCAGAGCCAGGACTGGAACTTGGGTCTCCGGAGCCTCGGTCCAACATTGCAGACACGTGCAAGCTAGGGTCAGCCTGCGCATTATCCTGTGGGTGCCACCGAGCGCCAGGACACGTGGGGCTGGAGGAGTGTCTTTCTGAAACAAACACTGGCTTTAAGAACCTCTCTCTGAAGGGCGCCCTCTCCTGCAGGTCCCCGTCGTATAGCCCATCACCTGTCAAGAAAAAGAAGAAGAAAAGTTCCAAGAAACATAAGCGACACAGGTACTGTCCCTCCCCCTCCGCAGACAAGACTGCCCCAGGTGGGGGAGGGGCGGTGGCGGTGAGCGTGGATGACCCCAGAAGGTCATTTAGAAGCATTTCATCTATGTAAAGCATTCATCTACGGGTTGCCTCTCCTTCGTTTCGTTTTTTGTGCCTTGTGTAACTTGGGACCCTGGTGGAGTCGACCAGAGGCCCACCGAAGCTCACTCAGGCGGAGGGGCAGTGGGTGCTAAGGAGGCAGTAGTGTCTCGGGGGCCGGCCGGGCCTCCATGCGGGTCCAGGGCCGAGGAGTGGAGTGCTGAGAGCACCAAGCAGGGCACGCAGTCCCCCATTCCCTGTGGGAGACGTGGCTGCACCCCGTTTCCGTCCCTCCACGTGGCGAGCCCGGCCAGAAGGCACTGAGTCTCTCTGTCTTGTCCCTTATTCCCAGTACCCAAGGAAAGCGCCCCCCCCCCCCGCCCCTGTGGGTCCCAGAGGATGGGATCATGCAAAACCCGGCTTCTGGGGATGTCCTCCCTTGGGGACAGTTAAGGGGCACTCCGAACTGGTCGCACGTGCCAAAAGGTGCCCAGTATACACACATGCACACACACCCCCCTCACACACGTGTGGAATTATCGTGGGA
The DNA here is from genome assembly GCF_004126475.2 of Phyllostomus discolor. Lineage (NCBI taxonomy): Eukaryota > Metazoa > Chordata > Mammalia > Chiroptera > Phyllostomidae > Phyllostomus > Phyllostomus discolor. The sequence continues at coordinate 50,714,870 of NC_040915.2, forward strand.
AGGGGGGAAGACGGGGTGGATACATGCCAGAGCACGCGGATCTGTGGCTCACAGGCCAAGCCAACTTTTTATGATCAGGAGATTCCGCGATATAAAAACCAGGTTTTAGCTGCTCTGCCAAATCAGCAGCGCTGTCCTCATGGGCCAGTTTTCACACAGGTGACCGTCAGCTGCAGCTGAGCTGCTGCCAGCAGTGTACACGGGCCTCCGAGCTGGGCTGGCCACGGCCCATGCTCACACACACTCCCAGAGCCCGGCCCCCTGGGGGCAGGGGGTCCAAAGCTCCCCGTGCAGGTGATTGGCTGCGGCCCACTGTGGACGGTGGGAGAAGAGCGGTCTGTGTTTTCTTTGTGCTTGTCTGCATGCCCCGCTTCCCCCGCATCGATGGCGGGTCGATTGTGCAGTTTGTCACAACAGAACGAAAAAGCAAAGAGCTCGTCCGGGGTTTTCCCCGGCATCGCACCCGTGCTTCCAAGCCCCAAAGCAGCTTTGCCCGGTTGAGGGGTGTGGTCAGGTCTGGGCTCTGTTGCCAGAACCAGCCAGACTCTGACTGTGCCGATGATGGCGCCCCCTTCCCAGGCACTGTGACGGAGGCTGAATTGTGTTGGATGCGGCTGACCCTTGGAAACGTGGGGGTTATGGGCCCTGACCCCCCACAGAGTTCAAAGTCCCAGTGTAACTCTGACCCCCCAAAACTTAACCACTACTAGCCGTCCACCATGACTAGAAGCCTTATGGATTAACACACACTTTGTATGTTATATATTATATACTGTCGTTTTATAATAAAGGAAGCTAGAAAAAAGAAAATGTTACTAAGGAAATCATAAGAAAGAGAAATATACTTACAGTGCTGTACGCATTTACTGGGAAAAAAACCCCACAAATCAGTGGGCCCGCGCAGTTCAAATCCATGGTTTGGGGGGTCAGCTGTACAAGATGGAGTCACACCAGTCAGTGAGGTGTTGCTGCTTTGGCGTGAGAAGCCTCTGCCAGCACGGAGGCTTTGGCAGCGACGGCGGCCTGCCGAGACTGTGGACCCGTCTTGTCGCCTGTGCTGAGTAATGTGTCCCAGCTCAGGGCACAATTCCGTGTCTGGATCTGGGAAGCCAAGGGCCTTCTCGCTCCAGGGTTTCTTCTTTGGAGAAAGACATGGGCCAGGGTAGGGACGGGCTTTTGCTGCTGGCTGCGGTCAGCCCGGGGCACTGGAGGGTGAGCAGTGAGGAGGGCCCTACCGGGGAGGTTAGGAAAGGCCAATGCTGACCCCCCAGCCCTCGCCCAATGAGCTCTGCCCCCCGCTGGCCCCGCCCCCCGCTGGCCCCGCCCCTGCATCTCACAGGGTCTGGCAAGTGGTGTTTGACTTTGGGGAGTATGGGAGCCAGGGGTAGAGGATGGTTGGAGATTTTTTTTCTCCTCTCAATTAAAAAGACTTCAGGGTTTTAAAAAATTCCATTTTTAAATCTGTTTGTTGAATGACTATTATGTGTCATGAATGAGGATTCTGGGCCCCTGAGAACAGAACAGTGACCAAAACCCAGCCCCTGCCCTCCAGTGGCTCACACTCCGGTTGGGGAAATGGGCAGAGGGCTGACCAGAGTACAGCTAAGCTCCGGGCTTGTGGGAGCAGAGAGGAGGCACCGGAGCAGCCTGGGGTGGGGGGGGGAGGGATCAGAAAATGCTACAAGGAGAAGGTGATCTCTGAGAGGAGCTCCAAAGAGTGAGTAGGGGTCACACTAGTGAAAGCTGTGTGACCTTGGGCATCTCAGTGAACTTCTCTGAACTTCAGCGTCTTTGTAAACGGGCGCGTTAACAGTACTTCCCAGAGTCTGCGGGGAGATGGAAGGGGACGTGTGTGAGAGGCGCTCAGCAGGGAGCCTGGCTCCCAGTAGGAGTCCCGCACAGGAGAGCTGGTCCTGTCCCGTGCTGATGAAAGTGATGATGACCATGAGTCTGCGGCCAGGGAGGGACAGGGGAAAGTGAGGGGGAAGGGAGGGAGGCAGAAGACGCTCTTACCTCACCTGCCTCCAGCCCCAGCACAGGGGGTCCCTGACAGTTTGGGGTGAGGCCTGAGCATGGTGGGTTTTGACCTGGGGATTCCAAAGGCAGGCCAAGGTCTTCATATTCTTTGCAGTCTGAAAGGAGGTTCGCTAGGTGTCCGACCCCCAGGTCACACGGTCGCAGATGCACGGAAACATTCACCCGGGGAAGGAAACCTTGATCACCTGTAACCTTATGGGGGCTGCTGCCTTTCTTCTCCTCCTATCCTCTCTCCTCCCCCACCCCCAATCAGGTCATTCTCCAAGAAGAGAAGGCACAGGTAAGAATCTTGTCACCCCAGCCACTTGCTTCAGCATTCCTGCTTTCTCAAAGGGCGGCGTCTAGGCTCGGATCCTAGTCCCGCCCCCGTGTTCTCAGGCACGCCCCCAGTCTGTTTCCCGTGTCTGTTTCCTCCCAAACGAAGCCTTGACCTGGTTTTCCCCGAAAGCTCCAAGTCAGCTTTCCACTTCCACGGGCAAGACGGTTGTCCCGGGACCAGCCCCTCCAGCGTCCGGCCTTGGAAAATCCCCACCCTTGCCCGAGTCTGTCCGTCTAGCGCTGATTGAAACCCTGGGGTGGGGCCTGTGGAGGAACCGCAGCCCTCCCAGACCCTGGCCGGGCGACAGGGGCCAGGTCCTGCTGGACCGGAAACCCCGGGTTGCCAGCACAGATGGACCGGCTCCGGCACGTAGTGCTTTCCACGCGTGTGCGTGTTTCACCCCCGTGATTCTCCTCACTCTGTGCGGTGGGTGTTTCATCGTCCCCATTGTACAGATGAAGGAACTAAGACTCGCACAGGCGACGGGACAGGCGTGCCCACAGACACACGGTGCGAGGGTGGCTGAGCCAGACTTTACAACCAGATCTCAGACAGAGAACCGGGATGGGCCGCTGTGGCTTCTTCAGTAGCCGCGTGAAAGCCGTAGGCAGAGCTCGGAGTTCTTCCGTTCCTTCCGTGCCAAGGAGGCCTCGACTACCGATGCCACCCGCTCTCTCAGCCCAGCAGCCGAACGGCGGCCCGGTGTCGCAGCCAGGGAGGCTGGGTCTCTGACGAGGGTGGACTTGCCCGATGTCCCAGGGGGCCAGCTGCATGCTGGGGCCAGGGCGTGAGCTGGGATCTCCCAGCAAGGCGCCGGGCCCTTCCACGGCCCAGGGCGAGTCTCAGGCGTGGCAACAGGTCCCGCTGCCACCGTCAAGGCTCAGTTTTGGGCGGATGAGACCAGTTTCCTGTTCCCAGGACCAGGGCCCCACGCTGGGTGCATGTGTGACGATTTCTTGAAGCCAGTCTGACTTCAGCTGTCAAATCGCGCTCCCCCTCTGGGGCCTCCATGTGACGGGGCTGGGGCCTCGGGCCGGCATTGTCCGTTCTCTCCACATCCCAAGCGCTCTGACCTAAAACAAAACAAAACAAAACAAAACAAAAACACACAAAGCAGTAAGACCCAGGTACTTGGATATTCACGGGCAGAACATTTCAGAGTCTGCCCGGCTGCATAAGTCTCCAGGGTTTCCCCTTGCAAGTTCCATTCTCTTCTCTTAGAAAATGATGGGGCAGCAGTCAGGAGAATGGGCTCCGGGGACCGTGGTCTGGGGCCACCTCCCCACTCGCCTGTGTGGGCCGGTTTCCACACCTGTGAAATGGGCCGTGTTAAGGTGTGCCCCTGCCGTAGGCGGTGGGGAGAATACAGTGAGATTACAGATAAGAAGGGTTCAGCAGAATGCCCTATAGCAAAGCCTCACAGGATGGCAGGCATTGTATCACCTTCATTGCTACTGTTGTTTGTACGCTGCCCAAGCTGACCCTGGCCTCCTCAGTCCCACATTCTCAGGCTGGGCACCTGGGTCGGCGCCTCCAGCCGACCCGCCGGTGAGAGTCGGCGTGGACTGCCCTGGTCTTGCAGGGGACGGTGGACCTAGTGGCTGCTGGGTGTTAAGCATGTTAACTACTTGTTTATGTTCACCTTTCACTGCAATTTTGCAACTTTCCACTAATTGGCCATTCATTTGTCATTTAGCTCCTCCAGCCCAAAAAGCAAGAGAAGGAAGAGAAGAGGCACAAAAAACAGTGAGTAGGGACCTCTGGGAAGGCTCTCCCCAGTCCGGGGACAGTGCTGAAGTTGCCTGGTGAACAAGAGTGGGAGGGTTGGAGGGAGGGGAGAAGGGAAAGGCAACAGCCTGTGGACGGGCTGCTCTGAGGGTCTGGGTGTGCGTGTGTGCACAAGGCTGTGTATGTGATGTGTGAGTGTGCATGAAGGTGAAGGGCGTGCACCTGTGTGCCTGGCACACCCTCTGTGTGTGGATTCTGTGTTCCTGTGTGTGTTGTGTATTTAGTGTGTGTGGTGTGCACATTGTTGGTAACCATCTATACCTGTTTTCATCATGCAAACATCTGTGTGAACTGTGTGTGCAAATGTGTGCAACACGGGCACCTAGTGTGTGCAGTGTGTGTTTGTGTTCACACGAATGCATCACGTACGCCGTGCTTGTGTGCGCTGTCTGCCGCTGTGAGTGAACTGTATGCCCTGTGAGTGTGCCCTGCTCGTGTGTCTGTGTGCGTTATGCATTCAGAGGGTGTGGGTGGCTTTTACCTGTGCACACGCCTGTGCTGTGCGTGCACCAGTGGTTGAGGGGGAATGGCCAGGTGCATGCACCTGCGTGAGTGTGCACACGAGTCCCAGCCCTGTGCTGGGGCTCGGGGCTCGGAGCGCTCAGCGGAGCGCCTGTCCTGTCCCGGGGCCCCAGCCCGTTCCCAGTTTACAGCTGGTGTAGAAATTCCAACCAGCCAGCGCTGCCTGTGGAGTGCAGTTCCCAGCCAAATTAAAAGTAAATTTGGTTACAACCCACCTACTTCATACCCTGCAAATGCTAGTGCGAGTGTTTTCCAATCAACTAATAATTTATCTCCTGCCAAGAAGCTTCTAAAGTAAGGATCAAAGGCAACGGGATGAAAGGCAGCCCGCTGCTGGAGAGGGAGGTAGGGGCAGGGGCGCAGAGGGAGGGCGCCCCGCTTTGCGGCCCCACGGGGTCGCCTCACCCAAGGTCGGTGCCCAGGAGGCCACATTGGACACTGCCGCAGTGCCGGTGCCTGTGCCTGCGGGAAGCTCCAGAAGGGAGCAGCAGAGCTTTGAGTTAGCTCTGGGGAGAACTTCCCGATTATCAAGCTGGCTGTTCAAGTCCAGAGGCAGTCGTCGGTCCTAGGATTGCATGTGCTGTCATGCTAAGCACACACAGAGGGCATGTTCCCCAAGTCTGCAGCGTCACTCGTCCAGGGGGCTGCACGGTGGGCAGGGCCCAGGACAGAGGTTTGCCAGGCACTGTCGTGGCCTCAAGGAGCTCACAGTGCAGGGGGCCCGGGGGCCAGACGTGGGATGCGTCACAGCGCCGTGGTGGCAGAGGCGGTGGCAGAGGCAGTCCAGGTGCAGACGGAGCCCTGGTGCTGGGCAGAGGGCGTGAAGGGGAGGGGACGCTTTCCACAGGAGGGGGTGTTTGGGATGGAGGTGGGACTCTTGCAGGCAGCAGGCCGGGCATGGCGGTGGCCTGGCTGTGCCTTGGTTTCTGCACCGTGAGACGGGAGTCCCGGGGCACCCGCTCCGCAGGTGGTTGTGAGGGGCAGGGGCGTCTGAGGAAAACGCTTGGAACACAATGCTGGACACTCCGTGTGTGTTAGGCAGGGACGGGTGGCCTGTCACCCTTGTCACCTTCACAAGGACGTCCTGGACTGGGAAGCGCGTGCGCCAGAATAAAAGCATCCCCTGGGGACGCGCGTGCCTGCCAGGCCAGCAGCTGTCACAGGGAGGCTGGAGAGCCAGACCGGGCGTGGCTCCCGAAGGGGCTGGGGCTTCGAGGTCAGGCTCCGGACTTGACGCGAGGGCACCGGCCCTGAGTATCTCACGTTGGAAGATCCCTGAGTCCTCTGCTGGGCCAGCCAGCTGCCTCCCGACGAGCCGTCCATAACTCCCAGGGTCTCCCCGGCCTGGCCCGCCACGGACGCCCCTGCGCCTCCGTGGTGCCCGCCGCCCCTGCTGCCGCCGAGTCGTCGTTATCGTTTACGTGGGGAGCCAGCGGAGATCCCACTTGTGGCGGCGGTGGTCACGATTATTGTAATTTCCGTTGTTGATGATGCTTGTAGCTCCTTCTGAAATGGGGCCTTTGACCCCATGCTAAGGACCTAGACTTGGTTTTCGGGTCCGACGTTACAAATCGGCAGCTCAGGGGCCTATTTACTCCGCAGATGTGTTTTGTTCGTCCCAAACAGTGTCGTTTAAAAAAACAAACAAAAAAAAGAGCTTCCGTTGAACATAGGAATCTTTCCCATAAATATCTGTGTTTCTACGGCCACTTGGAAAACTAGAAGACGCAGCCCCACGCCCACATTCTGGAGGCAGAGCCCCCCCCTCTGTGCCCATGGCCTCGGGCTGGTATTGTTTAGTGCCCGATGGAGCCACCCACTGGGGCACCTCGTGGTGCAGGACACGGTCTGAAATCGAGGCTCTGCCTTAGGGGAGGCAGAGGTGGCAGGCAGAGGTGACGCTCCTGTCCGGGGTGTGGTCTGCAGCCGTCTGCTGCCAGCGGGGTGGCAGTTGAGCCATCATCCAGACGACCCCCTTTCTGCTCACTCGTGTTCGGGCCGGCTGGCCGGAGCCCCCAGGTCCCCGTGTGGGGAGCTCGGGTGACGTGGGGCTGAGGTGGAGGGAGACGCTTACTCTTGGGAGGGACAGTGACAGAGGGCAGTGTGTGTCACAAGGTCAAAGTCCGTGGATCCGTCGACCAGTCTCCTCTGACGCTCTCCTTCTCACCCCTCCCCCAAGGTCGCGAAGCAGGCCCCGAAAGTCTCACCGCCACCGCCGCCACCACTGCCCCTCGCGATCCCAGAGCTCGGAGTCGAGGTCCTCGAGCTGTGAGAACAGGTAACCCCTCGCCCCAGCCGCCACCCGGAGCCCCGTCTCTGTCACCAGTGCTGCCCCCCTGCACCCCGCCGCCTTCGTGGCTGTTGGGGGCCCGCTCCTGCAGGGCTGGCACTTCCCTGGGAAGAGAGGGAAGTCCCTCCCAGACAGAAGGGGCTCGCCGCCTCCGCTTGGGGACCCACAGCAACTGCAGCTCACACGGGTGCCCAGGAGACCGCACTGAGGCGCCACACTCTCCCTGTGTGGCCTTGGGACACGGGCACTGTGGTTGTTCCCACTGTAAACTGAGGCACGGAGCGGTTCAGGAGCTCGCTCCTCACCAAGTGACAGAGCCAGGACCGAGCCAGGGAGTGGACTTTGCACTCCCGCTAAGGGTTGCTTGAAGCACAGAGACGCTAAGCAACCCACGAAAAGCCACACAGCACAGAGTGCCCGTTTCTCCTGAGCTGGGCCCTGTGTGTGCTGACACGTGGGCCGTCCCGGCCGTGCAGGGGAAGCAGGCTTCTCTCGTGGATGGAAGAAGAGGAGGAGGAGCGGGGCTCTGCTCCTGCTCACGTTTGAAATCGCTGGTGGGCCTTGGGGACACCACGGCCCACGTCCCAGTGCCGGGCCGGCGCTGGGTGTCAGAGGCCGCTCCATCTTTTCTGAAATGCTTCTGCCACGTGGCTTTGTGTTCGAGTCACGGCCCTGGTCCCACTGCACCCCAGTTTGATCAGAAGGCCCAGAGCGAGGAGGAGAAATATCTGTCTCGGTCCTGTGCTGGGCCCGGCCCCGAGGCTGAGCCCAAACGAAACAGGAACTTTGTCCAGAACACACAGGTGACCTGGCATTCGTCCGTGAGTGTCAGGGACTGAGTGACGTGGACTAATGTGAGTGACCACTGACGCTTCAGCAAGGACAGCCTGGGCCTCGGGCCCCTCACCCCTTTCCCCGGACAAGGTCTGTGAAGCTGCCCAGTCCGAATGACCTCCATTCTCCGATGGCACCCGATCCAGAGCGGAGCCCCAGCGCCCCAGGGTCCCCCACCACACGCCCACAGTGGGTGCTCTCCAGCACCCCGCGCAGGGACGCCCTCCGCTCCCCCGGGGCGTGCAGTCTCCCTCACCGCGAGGAGCGACGCCCACGCTTGCGGCCACAGGGGTGCCCCCAGCGGGCACTGACCAACTGGTCAGCAACTTGCCGCAGTGAGAAGTCTGCGTGTCGGTGGCGAAGGGGTCGAGCAGGGTCACAGGGACTGGCCGAGCGGGCACAGGGACCTGGGTCTTCGCAGCCCGGCCAGGTCAGCTCCCAGCAGGCGAGCACGCCTGGCCACAGACTCTCAGGGCACCGGGCTGGACCTTCCCCACTGACCCTTTAGGGAGGGGCTCCCATCGCAGACCCTGCCAACTCCCTCCTTGCTGTCACCTCTGCTGGGCCTCCCCAGTGCCCGTTGAGCTGAGGGGCGCTCCAACACTCATGGCAGCAACCTGGGTGCTGCCCCTGGGCCCCGCGCCCGGCCGAGATGATCTGTAGACCCCCAGGCAGAGAGGGACCGACCCCCCCGCCAGAGCAAGAACCAGAGGCCTCGGTCCCCACAGGGCTGGCAGCCTCGGCCCTGACCCTGGTTCTGCCACTTCCAAGCTATGTGACCTCAGGCAGGTCCCTGCAGGTCCAGAGCCTCAGCTTCCTCATCAGTGAAATGGGAAGCAGCACCGCCCTGCCCCCGCCCTGCCCTGCCCTGTCTCCAGGCTGCAGGGTTGCCTGGGACGCACTCTAGGGGGCGTGCGAGTGCCGGGCAAGTCGGCAAGGGCTCCTGGTCGTCTGCTGCGGCTCAGAGCCAAGGGGCCCCTCCAAGTCCTCACGTCCCCTTCAGAGGAGTCGGAGACCCCTCTGGTTTCCACGGCAGGCAGGGCGGCCGGCTCTACGTCTAACCAGCTCTCAGGAGGTGTCTTTGTCGTCTTTGTCAGCTATTTTTTTTCCCGAAAGTTTTGGGCATAGTCAATACGATGCCTGTTTCACAGATGGCGAAGTCCCATACACAAAGACACACGGGATCTGCGTGTACATTTATAGACAAACACGGGGACACACAGATGGCCACGCCCAGACACACAGCCGCAGACCGGCAGAGGCGGGGACACCGCACAGGTGTGCACAGTGCAGGGGACTGGACCCCGCTGGGAGCTCTTCTGCCTTCATGGCCGCCCCCCCCGGCCCCTGAAACGGTGTCGGGGGCGTGAATCGACATGTGTCATCTGAGGCGGCGAGGGAACAAGTGAAGGAGTGAATGAATGAATGGGCAGGCAGGTGGGTGGATGGACAGATGGATACTCTGCAGACCTCAGATCCCACGGGTCCCTCCGCCACCTCTCCGCCACCCTCCCCTCCCTCGACAGACCCTCAGGTGTCTCTCCCCTGGCCCAGGCACCGCGGCCGGTCCCCCGAGGAAGGGCGGAAGTCTCGCCAAAGGCACTCCCGCCGCTGCTCCAAGACCCTGGCAAGGCCAGCCCGAGGCCCGGTCCGGCCACCCGCCCAGCCAGCCCCTGCAGATGCTCAGCCTGCTGTCGGCCAGCGGTGTAGTAAGTACTCCGCACGGCTCCCTGGGCCAGTCTCGGCCCCGACACCTGGTGGGGGGGGGGGGGTGGGGCTGAAGGCACCAGTTCAGGGCAGTGCACAGCACATTTTAATTTGGTTTCGGGCAAGGACCCCACTGGTTTCAGACCTCACTGTTAATTAACCAGATGGTCCTTCGCCAGCCTTTGGTGGCACTCGGCTTGGGGATTGGGGGCGGGGGTGGGTGGGCGGACGAGTGGAAACATCCAGGCTTTTTATCAGGGGGGGTGTCAAAAGTACGTCTTCAGGAATGCCTGTGCAAGGCACTGTAGGAGGTTTCTTGGTGGGGGAGGAAAAGGAGGGGGTCTCCAAGGTCCCAGGGAACCCCAGCTTTTCCACGAAGTCCACATGTTGGATGCCAGCTAGCCGGCAGCGTGGAGGGACAGCCGGGGCCTGATGTCACCTGTGTCAATATGACCTTAAATGTACAGGACCTGTGTCCTCCCGCGGGCGCACAAAGGTCTCAGGGACAGAAAAGCCAAGGCCAAGGTCTGCGTAAAGACTGCAGGGTAAAGCCAAAGCAGACGGACCCCTGGCACGCTCCTAGCGGGGACCTCAGCCAGTGGACGCCACGGCGTTTCCGGGCGAGGACGTGGAGCTGGGTAGGAACTCGGGTCCCCGCGCTGCCACGTCCTAGCCGTGTGGCTTTGGGAAGTCACTTAGCCTCGTGAAACTCAGTTTTCTCATCAGTAAAGTTGAAACAGGACCACTTCCCCATAGGGTTGCTGGTGATAATACAATAAATAAGGTATAGTGTATCATGGCCTTTAGTAGACGCTACAGGGACCGAGAGACAGACGAGGACATTGAACCTCGATGTGGCCTACAGTTGCGACTGCCAGCTGGGAGGGGACCTGTCTCCTCCAGCTTCGAACAAATCCGAAAGTCTCGGAGCGCTTCTCCCTTAAAGTGAAGAAAGGAAGAGCTCAGAGGTGCTCGCCGGGAGGTCAGGGAGGGGCCGGCGCTGACAGGTTGACGCAGCAGTTAGGGCCTGGCGCGCATCCTGAAACTCACGGTGCCCCGTCACGGCATTCTGAGTCGCCAAGTCCAACCTTGCCGAGGTCCCGGCCTCGCTGGAAATAGCCCACGGCTCTCCCCAGGCCCCCCCTTGTAGAAATGCCTGCGGTGCTGAGTGTTCGCCGGTGGGAAATGCCCCCCCCCCCGCAGCCTCCCCGCCCCATGGGTCCTGTGAAGGGTCTCCCCAGGGTGGCAGAGACTTGGAGACGGGGTTCGGGTCTCGGCTTGGCGGCACGACTCCTCTTGTCCCTGGCAGCCTCCGCTCTCCCACCTGGAGAACGGGCCCGCGGGCCCCCGTGTCTCCCAGAGGGACTGTTGCAAAGGCGGAAATGAATGTAAAAGGCAAGGTGAGAGGTGGAAGAATGATGTTTAAGGGGGCGGAAGCCACCTAGTCCCCCTGGTCGAGGTATTTGAGGCAGCCCATTTGGTGGCCCCAAGCGACCCTCATTAAAAAGTGCCATTGGGAGCAACTGGCTCGTGCATTGCACCTGCCCGGGGTGGCTTCCCAACAGGGCAGGGCTCTGAAGATGTTGCCAAAAAAAAAAAGAGAGAGAAAGTGTCCTCCCACACCAGCTAAGCGAGGTACCGGATTGGCTGTTGGTTCTCAAAGCCGTCTGTCCCCAGGGGCCCAGCCCTCATTGGAAGAGCTGAAAGCTCATCCGTACTTAGAAGGCAGAGAGGGCGAGAGCCCGTCTCACTCAAGCCCCGGACTCCAAGAAAAGAAAGTGACTCACAGGAGACCAATGACTCCCGTGGGCCGTGGGCAGGTCGGTCACTGGGAAAAACAAACAAAACGTGGGGTTCTCTGGCCATGCGCTCGAGTCCTGGCTCTGAGCGAGGGATAGCTGCTTAAGCCTTCCTGAGCCGCAGTTGTTTTCCTCCGTTAGAAAGAGATGTGAGGCTAAGATCGTCTCTCTTCAGAAGCCCTGTTTTAGGACAGAAGCAACGGAATGTTGCAAACCGCTGATCCCTCCCGGCTGGCACAGTGGCAGAGCTCGACAAACGTCGGCCGGTGTCCTGATGGCATCCTCGCAACTCTGCCTCCGTCCTTACCCACCGAGGAGCCTGAGCAAGTCACACAGACGTGCTGTGCCTCGGTTTCCCCCAGGTCTGCAAAGTGTGGGCTCTGATGAGACCGGCCTGTCCAGGGGTAGGACTCAACGCAGGGAAACCGTTTAGGCTGCGACAGGCGGGTGGTCCACGCTGTTATGGGTGATGGCGATGATACAGCAGCCACAGTGGAAATAGAAATAACCGTGGCAACAATAGCAGCGGCGATGGTAGCGATCATAACATTGGTGCGGCTCTAGGCGCAGACTAGCGGATGAGTCGGGACTTCAGCCCGGCCCCTGCTTCCCCCGAGATCCTAGAAGCGGCTGCAGCCCCCAGAGCTGGCCCCGCCCCACTCGTGGCTGCCTGACTTCTGGGGACGTAAGGTGCCCCCCCCCAGTCCTGGCCCTCTGAGTCCCCTCCACACCAGAGCCTTTCTCATCCGCTCTCCTGCAAAGGCAGAGACGAAAGAAGGTGGAGGGTGGGACCACAGGTTTCTCTGAGTCCTGGCCCCGCAATGTCCCCGAGCTCACTGTGGAAGAGAACAGCAGAGTCTCCGGCATCGATCGCCCGTTCGGTCATCTGTTCCGACCGACCAGCTATCTGCTGGGCAGCCATAAAGGGCCAGCTCCGAGGCTGGTCCCAGGACCCTGAGATGAGGGGCAGTCTGTGTCTCCTTAGGAGGGAGGCAGGCAGGTGAAAACTGGGTCAGGCGGTAGGCATTGTGAATGCAGAGAGGGCAGAGGGGCCGCGATGGGGTTGAAGGCAAGCCCCAGCAACAGGCGTTAGGACTGGGGCTCGCTTCGGGCAGAGAAGGCAACAGCTAGTGGAGAGGCCGAAGGAGGCAGGAAATGGAGACTGGAGGAGGGATGGAGACGGACGCCCAGGACAAGAGGGGAGTGTCGGGGGACAGCAGGAACCTCGGCAGGAACCTGAGCGTGAAGGGCCTTCTCTGCCACCATGCTTCCCGCCACACTCCCACTGCAGGCATTCCTATGCACGGCTCTTTAAAAAAATCAAGAAGGGTGTATCACATCAAGGGGCACATTTGCATGTATGAATATGCAAATCTGGGGTCTTGTCTCCTTGAAATCCTACTTGGTGAGCTAAAGATAACCTGAAGCCCTCTTGCTGGGCCTGAGCCCAGATCCAAATGGAGGGTCCCAAGGAGGCAATTTAGGGACCCTTCACAGCCCCACTCATGCTCCTCATCTCCACTCAGCCGTCTCTGTTCCAGGCATCAGGGAGACAGGGAGACGCATAAGACCCACCTCCTGAGCTCCAGAGCTCACAGTCTGGTAGTCAGCAGCCGGCTGCACTGCCGTGAGATAAGTGTCGTACTCAGGGCTGAGCCTGAGTCGGCGAGTGCCAGCGCCTCCTCCGCTGTCGGAATATTCAAATATTTGCACAGCAGTTGACAAACAGAGCCTGTCCCCACCCTGCCCCCAGTCAACAAAGCCACCTCTTTTCTCCCCTGGTACCTTCTGGAGCCTTCTCACAGCCGGCACCTGGAGAGAGACCCCTGGCAGCCCTCCAGGGGGCTACCTGTGGAAGGGGCCCACACTCACCCGTTGTGGAGTCGTCTGAATATCCCCCTGATGGTGGTGGGAAGCAGATACAATGTGTAGTAGGTCCACAGAGGAAGGACCAGACGGTGTTGTCTTGGTGTCTGAGAGGGCTTCACAAACAGGAACATTTGAGCTGGGCTTTGAAGGATGGGTAGGAGTTCACCCAGCTGAGAGGGATGGTGACAGAGGGAGGGGGAAATACGGCTGTGTGCCCGGCACTGTCACATACTTCACACAGTTCTCCCCCCTCATTGAGGTAGATGCTGTATTATCACGATTTTTCAGATGGAAAACCCGAGAGTCAGAGAGGTGAAGTGACTTGGGCAGTAGCCCAGTTGGGAGGAAGGGGAGCTGGTGTGAGTCGTGGCTTGTGCCTCGGAAGCTTGGTCTGACAGCCAGAGGACTGACAGCTGCTTGACCGAGGGGGTGGCGACCCAAGGTCCGGCGAAGCCCTTTCCCTGGTGCAGTCGTCAGGGAGGGGGCCCCAAGGGAGGGGGCCCCGGAGGGAGGGAGCCCCGGAGGGAGGGGCTGGTCCAGCCGGAAGCTGGACCAAGCAGAGGAACAGGCCCCGTTTCTGCCCTTTCTGCCTCCAGCCTGGGCCAGCGGTGGCCACAGCTCCCTGCCAACAAAAACCACACACACCCCACAACAAAAATCAAAAAGGGGGGAAAACAGAACTTGGGGTCCTTAAAAGAGGGTCTTGTGAAATCTGTCTGCAGGACGAGGCAGTGGAAGGTAGTGATGAAGACCTGGAGGCGGATCTCAGTACTCTGGAGTTCTCGACCTTGTGTCTGACCTTGTCTCCCCGGGAGGCCCTGGGCAATAGTAATAACTAATGCTTGCTGAGGACCTACTATGTGCCAGGTGCTGGGCTGAATTCCATACCTGTGTCATCTCACTTATTTCCTAAATGGTTCCTCAAAGGAGCTTCCACTAGTGTCCCCTGTTTGCAGTGAGGAAACTACAGCCTAGAAGAGTTAAGTGAGAGGAAGCTATTGAGGGGAGAAAGTAAGATCCAAACCCAGAAAGCCTGACCCGGGGACCAGGTGTACAATTGCATGGCCTCCCCCTGTCATCTCCCCACACTGGGACCCAAGGGACTCCTCATCTGTGCCTCGGGCCAATGATCACACCCACCTCGTCGGGTGGCTGTGGAGACGGACTGAGATGAGGTGAGCATGCATTAAAATACATGCCTAGCGCCTGCCGTGCGCCAGGCAGTGGGTGAGCAGCAGTGAACTAGACAGACGAGGTTCCTGCCCTCGCGTAGCCTCAGTTCCGTGCGAACAGTAGCCCAGCGCTTGGGACCTAACGCCCCGAAAACAACGGTCACTGGGGTGGTGAGTGGTCGTCATGGTGGCTTTATTAAACTGACTCCAGATAAACCCAGACGTGGTGTGTTCGGAGCAGGTCTCCTTCAAACAGTTCAGTCCCACCCAGCATTCCTGGCGAGCATCCGAACGGCCCTAGGAGGAAGGCGGGGTGGCGCTCTGCTCCCCGTTTCATAAACAGGGATGTGGAGGCCGAGGGGCAGTGTGCGTTGGCCCTGGCCTCCAGGCCCCTGGGCCAGCCTCTGGTGAGTCCTGCAGACACCTTCAAGCTCCCCTCGGTGGGAAGACGAACCCGTTCCTTGCAGTTTAGGGAGCACGGGAGCCAGAACGTGGAAGAAGGGCGGCGTGAGACGCGGGGGCTTCTGGGACCGGTGGTTTTGGTTCGTTTGTTCGTTTGTTTTTTAATGGAAAGTAGCATGGCATTGTCAACTTCTACTGTTGCAAAGTCAGGACAGGAAAGATCCCCCATGATTTTCTATCATGAAAGTGACATCTTGCCACCAGAAGACGTAGGACTGGCGTGGCCTCGGGAGAAAGGATGAAGCTCAACATCGAATGCATTTAGCGGGGAAAAGTCCCATCGGGGGCGTCCAGCCCGCGGCCCAGGATGGCTGTGAATGGGGCCCAACACAAAATCGTAAATTTACTTAAAACATGATGAGATTTTTGTAGATTGTGGCTACATGTCACAGTGTATTTAGCGTGTGGCCCAAGACAACTCTACTTCTTCCAGTGTGACCCAGAGACGCCAAAAGGCTGGACACCCCCCCCCCCACAGAACTTGAACTTCTTTCGTTTCAATTCGGGCTGGTGAGACACCGTGTAACTGTGTCCGTGCAGAGATTTTCAAGAACCGGTGGGCTAGGGGCCGGCAGGGGTGGGGGGCTCTGGGGAGATGGAGAAGCTGAAGCCGCCAGTCCCCATCAGCCTCGTGCTGGACGGAGGGTCCCAGGAGGAGGCCAGGCCGGCTCCCTGGGCCCAAGGTCAAGTGCAGACCCCTGGGGCGGCTCCGGCCCCGAAGGACTTTGTCCTCTTCCCACAATCCCCTGCAAGTCTCCCTGTCTTTCCTCGTCCCCGGCTCCCCTCAGGTGCACTTCCAACAGGCCAATGAATCCCTTTTCCTGCCGTCTTCCTAATTAGTTTGCAAAGGAAGATGAACAACAGCAAGCGAAATAAACTTAATGTCTCTGTGACACACAAGGATTTTTTAACGGAAATAACCAGAGCCCTCTAGCTAAGCGCTCCGCCACGCAGCTCCGTGCTCACAGGAGAATCTCCAGTCCCCCATCTGGCAGGGAGGGGAAAAAAAAAGTTACAGCCGCCTCTCTCCATGGGGCCATCGGAAGCGCAGTAAATGCACTTGTTCAGTTTAATTGGAATTCTCTTCTTGATTGTATTTTTGTAACCTATTAGGCCGTGCTGCCTCTTGATCTCCGAATTCAGCTGAAATTAAATTTTAAAGTGTAAGTGAGAGGTTGTCTTCCCCCCTCCCCGGCCCCCGTTCTTGATTAAATAATGATTTGAGACAAAAACAATAAATAACGGAGCTGGCTTCCCTGGAGGGCTGAGAGAGACTCCCAGCGAAACGCCAGGAGCCGGAGTTCGTGGTGGGGGGGGTTTAATTACTTATTAGAAAAACTCAAGTGTTAACACCGAGTATATTAAGGAACAAGGAGATGAGGCAAGTTTATGAGTGCAAAAGGGAAAAAAATGGGAGGGAGATAGAGGAATAAAGGGAAAATACGTGCTTGCTTTTCCCCAGTGGCCAAGCGTTTCTGAAATGCAGTCTACCCTTAAAAACACCCTGTGAGGTTGGCAATCCTGAGCTGGTAGGGAGAGCCGGTAACAGCCCCGGGACCTGGGTGTGGCTCAGTGGCTCTGGTCTCCTGGTCCCTCTCACCAGCAGAGGCCGACAGGGATCGGAAGGGCTGAGACGGGGACGGTGGAGCCGTTGGTCCTCTGCGGTTCGGAAGGGGGAGGCGAATCGCACAGGTGCGCTGTGTCTGTTACTCTTGGCGCGACTGAGGTAACAGCAAACACCCAGGACAGAGGGTCACAGGCTTCGACGTCTCAGGGGCCAAACAGCGAAAAGAGACAAGCAGCAGGGCCCTCGTGGGGCTCGGGGCCAGGGGAGCTCGGGCCCCGTCCAGAGGGGCAGCTGGCATCACTGTCCAGCTGACCGCTGACTGCCAAGCAGGGACACCGACCCCGTGTTGCAAGATCTTATTTTTTCGACGCAAACCCCAACGGGGTTGTGACGGGGAGCCACCCCGTGCTACAGTGTTGGCAGTTGATTCAGATCGATGGCCGAGCACACCTAGCGGGCTGAAGAAAGCATAGGTGGAACAAAGCATGGCCCAGGGCGATGTGGCGGGTTGAGGCTGACTCTGCCGGCTCCCTCCCTTTGCCTTCCTAGGACAAGACAAACTCTGGGGCTGGTTCTGCGCTGGCGGCAGCGTCCCCTGCCACCCTCTGTGGCGCTGGCTTGGTAACACACCCTCTACTGGGCCTTCCCTCCCTCATCTCATTGCCCCACTCCCCTACAGGTGTGCCCTCTGGAATCAACTGCTAGCACTCAAATTTCTCAAATTGAGAAATCCCTGTCTGAGTTTCTGGAAGAACCCACAGTAAGGCCAGTGCTATTTCCCTGGGTGATTGAGCAGATCTTACAGGGGCTGAATTTTCATGCCAAGACCCAAAGGCAGGCCTCTGTGAAGACATGAACGGAAGGTCAAGGCTGAGATGGAGGAAGGGTCGGAGTGGGGGTGGAGGAGAGAGCCGTGGTGGAGAGAGCTGTGGTGGGAGGCTTCCCGGTCTTCGGTGGGGGCCCCGGGTCCCACGAGGGCACTGTTTCTGGGCCACAGTGGGTCCAGGTAACTCCCAGCGGGTGTCCTGGGCACCGTTTTGCAGCCACGCTGGGACTGAAGGGGCAGAGAGTAGTTACATGCCTAGGAGAGAAATTCCCAGGGGGTGAGGAGGAGCTCTTCCAGGTGGATTTTGAGAGGCCTGTTATCTAAACGAGGAGACGTGGGGGAGCAGGCGGGTGCTGTCCTGTGGAGTCAGTGTCGAGCGGGCCACTGTGGGCATCTTCCGTGCCGGAGTGGGCGTCTGGGTAGCTAGGGTCGCCCCGAGGTGGGAGGGCAGGGGACAGAGACAGAGGCCTCTGTGGTCTGCCTGTCATGATGTCCGTGACTTGAAGGTCTCCTGTGAGTCATCACGCTGTCACCCTCCCAGCCCCCAATACGCGCACACACACACACACACACACACACACACACACGTTCCGTCTCTGGCTCCCTTCAGTGTCTTTCCTCCTCTCTGTGTGGGGTGGATAGAAGGCTCCAGAGAAAGTGCAGTCTGGGGCTAAGAGGCCATTAAACTATCCAGACATCTCTAATGAGTTTATTAAAATGTTCCTGTCCCCCGGAAATAGAGACAGAGCCCATCAAGACATGCAAAGACAAAGCCAAATAGGTGTCAGCTGAAAGAAGCAGGGATGAATGTCTGCAGGGCACCCCCTCCCCTCCCCCACCTCCTCCCTCCCCCTCCCTCCCTCTCCCCCACCCCATCCCACCCCCACCGCAGATAGAGCGAGAAGAACTGTGTGTTCGGTATCTGCTAGGGATGTTACATTCTGCTGCTGTGCCCTGTGCCCTGTGCCTTGGAGTTAAACCCCGCCCCCCCATCCTCCACTCACCAGGCCAGTTGTGCATACTTACGTGGGGATGCTTCAGCCCAGAGAAAGGTATATTTTTTTCTAGTGTGTCTAGCCAGAGAGGGGCGCCTTCCTAAAATTTCTACCCAGTCACCGTGTGGGGCCCACAGCCCTGCTGTGTGCCAACCGCCAGACCAGGTCCTGTTTCCCTCTCCCTGCCCCTGACCTTCAGAACAGCGGAGGGCGGAGAAGGAAGCAAGGAGACCTGCACAGCTCATCCCGCCTGGAGGGCGTCTCCCCTTAACTGCAGCGCCGGTTCGTTCGCTGCTGAGAATCTGGAGGTCGAGGCCCTCCTGGGTCTGGGGTGGCCAGGACCAAGAGCAGGGAGCACTCCTTCTCCCTGCCACAGGCCTGGGCCTGAGACGTGGTCCTGGAGGCCGTCCCGAGCTCACATACCTGGCCCTCCCTGGGACTCAACCCCAACCGTCAAGCAAGGGTCCACCCAGTGTCCTAGAGCTGTTTTGAGTGTGATGGAAGCCAGTCACTCCTTATACATCCATCGGCTTCCCAAAGCTGGCGCCCACTCAACTTGGACCCCGCCAGGGCCCGATCACCGAGCCAATAAATTGAGTTAGGATGGGCCCAACCACCCAAGCTCAGGCTTCCCGGGGCCTGTGGGGCAGCTGTGCTCACTTAGCAAGATTTACTGAGCCCCTGCTCTGTGCCAGGCACAGTGGGTACTGGGGTGCAACCCAGAAGCAGCCGTGTCTGGGCCCTGCCTTCAGCACGCCCCCGCCCAGGTGGAGAGCCAGGCGGTGGACAGCATATGGCACAGAGATGCCGCTCTCTTTTGAATGAGTGGATGAAGGAAAGGTTGAATGAATGAATGAGTGAATGAATGAATGAATGCATGAAAGAAATAGAGAGTTTTGTGCTCTTCTGGCCTGGGGACCAAGGGAGACGTTCTAGAGGAGAATGAATGCATTTAGTCACGTGAAGTGAGACACAAGGGGGGACTCTTCCAGGCAGAGGAAATGGCACGTGCCAATGGCCTGTGGTTGAAAAAGTGAGATGCGGTGGCAGAGCCGAGAAAACCCTCTCTAACCAGTCAGCTTAAAGTTGTGGGGGGCCAGGGCGGGGTGCGAGGAACAGGTGAGGCTGTGTGAAGTACACAGGGTGCGGCTGTAAAGGACATTGTCATCCGGGTCAAAGGATTCAGATTCATCCCAAGAAACGGGCCTTTCAAACAGGCAGGAGAGGCTGGTGTGTTCAGGCGCCGGGGCCGCCCAGTGCGCTCGCGCCAGGAGTGCTTGTGCCTCCTCCCTTTCCTGGCGAGGGTGGGAGAGCGCGATGCCACGCAGAAGTCTCAGTTCTGAACACACGAGTTACGTGTGGATATCGGTTGTGGTCCGGCAGGGACACAGATGGCCCCGTGAGCTCAGGGTGTGGGTTGAGAAGGTGGGAAAGTCCCCTTCTCCATCCACCAGCCCTGAGTGGCCTCCCACCGGTGAAGTCTTTGTGCATGGGGACCCATGATGCACCGGGGCCAGTCATTTGAACTTAGTAGTTGAGGCAGGGAACAGGGGCAGGGGGAGACAGAGGCCCAGCCTGGATGCCCCCAGGGAGCACGTTTCTGGGAGATACGGGAAACCATTGTTCTCAGGGTCCCTGCACTTGAGCCGGGGTCCCTCCGTGGACGGCCTCCTGACTCACTTGTGACGTCCTGGCCACCGAACCCTCACCATCTCTGAGGCGGAGATGCTCTGAGCCCATCCCTGGCCCGAGCCCCAGCCTGAGAGCTCGGGT
The DNA here is from genome assembly GCF_004126475.2 of Phyllostomus discolor. NCBI lineage: Eukaryota > Metazoa > Chordata > Mammalia > Chiroptera > Phyllostomidae > Phyllostomus > Phyllostomus discolor. The sequence goes on from NC_040915.2 coordinate 50,734,830, forward strand.
GCCAGCGTCTAGCTGCCTGGCATGGGGCTCCCTTCCTCTTGACAGAGGTGGTCCCTTCTCCCAAAGTAAAGCTGGCCAGGACCCCAAGCAGGGCAAGCAGCAGCTGCACTGGGTAGAACTTGGCAGAGCGGGACCGTCCCCTTGTCTGTGTGCAAAGCCTCCCGGGAGGACCCACAAGAGAGCCCTGCCTCCCCAGTCCAGGAGGTGACATCCTGAGCTGCCCGGGTTTTCGCTGTTATCCTCCCAGTTCCCATGTCCAGGTCTCTTGCCTTCAGGACCACCTGCTGAGAAGGCAGAAATGCCACAACCCCTCCCTCCTTCAGGCCCACAGCGCGTGAGATGAAGTGGGGAGCAGGCAGGCTCTCTATGGTGAGGCCTACTCCAGCCTTTGGGGGGGCCCGGGCAAGCGTCTGAAGGAAGCCCACACACTGTGTCTGAATGTGCAGTGTCCATCGAGCCAGCAAACTGAAATGAAACTTGTTCTCCTGTCTTGGCAAGCGTCCCTTCCAAGTTATCTGAAAGCCCCAGCCCCTTCCAAGAGCCAGGCCACAGCGTGGCAGCTCCCAGGACTCGGCCCCTCCCCTTCCTCCCCACCTTTCACACCAACCAGCACCAACATGCGGGGGGGACACCTAGGCCTGAACATCCAGGTTGCATCCAGGAGTGTGCGTCTAGAAGCACGATCTACTCCTGGGGGAGCAGGGCCAGGGATGAGCCTGTGCAGACCCTGGTGGGGCTCAGGGGGCATTTAAACAGCATCCTGGGATCTCAGGCACCAGAGAGCAGTCTCAGGGAGGTGGTCTTGGGGTCGTGCCCACTCGGACCCACAGGTTTCTTGCCCCATGGGGATGGCTGTCGTTGGAGGGGGCCCAGAGCCAGAGCCCCTCCTGCCACAGCCAGGTACGCGTGGCACTGTTGGCCGGGGGTGGAAAACCGCACCCGGTGGTGTCCCGGCCGTGAGACTCGTTGGAATGTTTAAACAAAACCACGTGCTGTGCTTCTGCACACACCATGGTCCTCCCAAGGGCGGGCCCTCCATCACCTCCCGTGCTCCTTTACCTGTCCCAGGTCAGCCCCAAGCAGGATTCTGGGAGCCCCTCCTCACTCCCAGTCACCCCGAAGCCAACTGTCCAAGTCCCTCCCAAAGCCTTCTGTGGCAAGCACACCCTCCCCGGGTCGCCTTGATCTTGACACCTAGACAGATGCAACCTCTAGCCCCCACTTGCACTTTCAGCGAGGGTTTCTTGATCCACCTTGGGCACAGAGGGGCTGGCACGAGGTTAGTGTCGATGGCCGGAGGTCCCCTCCCTGAGGAAACCAAACGGAACCGAGGCCTCCCCTGTCCAGGACACCGCAGGACCCAAACGCACAGTGCAGGGCCCCGTGTGAGGATGTGCAGAAAAGGTGTGTGTTTTTTCTTGTCATTTGCGACTCTAATGATGGACTCACGTTGCCCGCTCTTCCCTTTCTCTTACACCTTACCTACCTACTAAAGGAGGAGTTCTTGCTTGGTAAGTGGATGAAATCCGCAAAGACATGAGAGAATTTATTAGAAGCCACTCGAGAGCCTTAGCTGCCTTCTCCAGGGGGAGAGGACACACTCCGTCTCCGTAGTGAGCTTTTTGTTTCTTTGTTTTCAGCCAGACTATTTGACTGCCATTTTTTGTCCCCGCCCCCATTTCTTTTCCCCTTTAATTGACAGCTACTAAAATGTCATTTTGTGGCCTTGACATTATATATATATATATTTTTTAAAAAACTCATCTTTATTTCATTTCTTTTCCCCATGTGATATTTGTGTAGGGTTCTATCCAGGCAACTTCTTATTTAAAAAAAAAATCCAATTCACTGAGAATTTGGTTGAAGTTTAAAATTTTGGCTTTATATCTTTTTTTTTTAAGTTTCAAGATATATTTTTTTCAGGCCCATAGCTCCATTTCTTTTTCCCCTTCCCCTTCCTTTATTTTTATTATTGTTTTAGGTTAAGGGTGTTTACACCCCCTCCCCCCTTCTATTAAGTTGCCTCTTTGGTTTGAGTTAATTCATTAGAAATTAAATTTTGTATAATTTCCTTTTTCTTTTGTTTAATCTGGATCGCATGCTTTTTCTCTGCATGATACCTAAAATCTTCCCGTTATCCTAGCAGGGGGTAAAGAAAAATCTCCTTTCTGTGGTACTCTCTCAGGAATTTGTGCTTTTGTTTTTTGGCGTCTCTCCTCTCCTCTCCTCTCTCTCTCTTTCCTTTCGTTACAGTGCATCATGATGGTAAACATTTCTAGGTTATTTAGACTCAGCCCACAGGCCTGGCGCTCAGCAGCGTCCAACGGGTGTTTTTGCTTTCAGATCACTGGGTCGGGGTCTGCTGCTGACCTCTTTACCAAAACAGCCAGCCCGCTCGCCACCTCCCGAGGACGCTCCCAGGAGTACGACTCAGGCAACGACACCTCCTCGCCACCCTCCACGCAGATCAGCTCGACCAGGTCTCGGGGTCAGGAGAAGGGGAGCCCCAGCGGGGAACTCAGCAAGAGCCGGGACCTCCACAGCGGCAACACCTCTGATTCAGGGAACTCCTTCACCACCTCCTCGCCCCAGAACAAGGGGACCACTTTGGAGAGTCTCTCCCCCACCAGCAGGGGCAGAGAGCCAAGGTCAGTACACCGGGGCAGGAAGAGGGGGTCCCACCATAGCTCCACTGTCTCCGTCTCTCCCCTTGCCTTGCACCATCCACCGGGCTCTGACCCAGGAGTCTTTTATTTGCAAGAGGGAGAAAACTCAACTCCAATTGGCATGTTTTTGAAAAACCCAAGGATATTCAGCTTCAGGTACAGCTGGATCCAGGGGATCAAAAAATATATCCTTGGGAATCTGTCTTTCCTGTTACATCTCTCAGCTCTGCTTCCTTTTTTCTTCGCAGACCCTCCCAAAGCATTGGCAAACGTGCTGCCCTGATAACATTCTGTTAGTGCAGCCAGCCAACGGAAGGAAAACGCCTTGTTCTCCCAAATTTCAGCCAACTATGAGGGCAGGCGCTCATTGGTTCAGCTTGGCCCTACGTGGGCCATTTGCCCACCCTGGACCAATCACTTTGGCCCAGGGGATGCTGTGTTCTTGGTTAGCATTTGCCCCCTGCCACCATAAGGGCTAATGAGTAGAGTCTTCCCACATCCACTAAAATGGAGGGAGGGCTGGTTCTCTGGAGGAAAAGCCAGGGTAGGGATATCAGGAGGAGGGGTGGAGGCTGGGCCAGAAAAAACACAAACAAACAGATGTTATCTTCACCAATAATCTCAGGGGAAGGTCTAACATTGAATTCATTTAAAGTGACTGCCATTGAAACACATACCACAGTATTTATCCCAATGCATTGAAAATCTGTGTCCATTCAAAAACCCGCAGTGGATGTTTTTGTAGCGGCTTTATTCATAATTGCCAAAACTTGGAAGCAACCGAGATGCCCTTCAGTAGGTGAATGGGTAAATAATCTGTGGCCTATCCAGACAATGAAATATTATTCAGAGCTCAAATGAGATGGGCTATTAAGTCATGAAAAGACATGGAGGGCCTTAAAACCATTTTACAACATGAAAGGGGCCCGTCTGGAAAGGCTACCCACCGTGTGGTTCCAACTCGAGGACATTCTGGAAAAGGCGGTGTTTTGGAGGCAGGAACGGACCAGGGCTTGCGGGGGCTGTGCCGGGAGGGAGGGGCGAGGGGGCGGAGCAGAGGGTTTGGGGCAGCGAAATGGCCCTATGTGAGACCGTGATGGTGGGCACGTGTGCATGCACACGTGTGAAAACCCATTCGGCGGACACCACCGAGAGTGAGCCCGCATGTAAACTGCGGACTTGGGCTGACACTGGCGTGTCCACGTGGGTCCATTAGTTGTAACAAGTGTGCCATTCCGGCGGGGGAGTCGGGAGGGGGGCTGCCGCGCGTGTGGGAGGTTGTGTGTGGGTGTGGGTGTGGGTGTGGGTGTGGGTGTCCGTCCCATGGGATGGTGTCAGGCCGAGGGAGATCAGGCTGTCGCAGAACAGGGAGACGTCTCAACTTTTTGCCCGTTGAACACACTTGCTGGACGCAGTTTCCCCGCAGAAAATGCCTCCACGCAGCCACGTACGAGACAGTTGTGATTCTGCTGTTTCATCACCTCCGTACTCTGTCACTCAAGAAACCACAACAAAATGCTAATCGCCGAGGATGCTGTCACAATATCAGCTACCGCACTTGGCTGAGCACTTGCTCTGCGCCATTCGTTCAGTGGCTTGGTGCTCAGCCTCGGCGGTGACACCGTCTTCAAGGACAGAGCGCCCTTTGTCCCCGGCACAGAGCCACCTCAGTCCCAGACCAACCGCTTGGCGCCCACACGTAGACCCGGCCTGGGGTGCGCCTGCTCAGGACACCCCGGGCCTCGGCTCCCACTCAAGCCTGGCCGGGGGCCGGGGCCGGGCCAGAGCGAACGTCACTGTCTCTGAGAACGGGCAGTGATGTCCCCAGACAGGAGAGCAGGGCCGCGTGCCTGCTGGTGTACTGCTGTCGTGCGAGAGAAACTGAGGCTAGCCGCAGCAGCAGCAATAGCGGCAGCTAATGTTTACGGAGCCCGAGACTCCACGCTAGGTACAGGCCAGGTGCTTTCCCTGAACTGTCTTCCTCATCTCCTCGCCAAACCTTTAGGGGACAGGTGCTGTCATAACCCCATTTTAGCCGACGGGGAAACTGAGGCCTGGAGTGGTTGAGAAACCGTTCACGAGGGCCAACCCCCGGCTTCAAGCACAGATCTGCCCCCAGAGCTGGAGCTCAAGCCCGAGGGGCCCCTCGAGGTCACCCGTGTCACTCGCTCTCCGGGGACAGCCGGACTGAGTGACTGAGCCCCAGCCTCTCACTCTGAAATAGAACCGATCTTTAAGTCCACGTCGCCTTTGTCGTGTCAGCTGGGAGCCGAGGGCTGAGTGGAAGAGGTGTCAGCCCGGAATCAGGGAACCGTAGTGAGTTGGGGGGGTGGGGGGCCGTGCTGGCGAGGCGCCAAGGCCATGGGCCCCGGCACTGGACAGATCTGGGCTTGGGCGTCTGGGCAGCCTTGGGCGAACGGCCTGCCCTCCTGAGCCCTCTGTGCACACTGGGGTGGTGAGTAGGTGGGCCAGCCCCCTGAGGCCGGCGGGGGCCAGGGAGATGATGCCTCTGAAGGGAGATGATGCGAGCGTCCAGGACACTCGGAGTCACAAAGTGTTTACTCCGTTCACTGACAACCTAGGACACGTGTGACATGTGTCAGGCTTTGTCCTCGGCGCTGGGTGGGACACAGGGTCCAGAGGGACGGGAGTCCTGCGCCCAAGGAGCTCGGTGTCAGCGGGAGGAAGGAACAATGATGAGACCAAGGGCAGTCCCTGGGCTGAGGGAGGCCTGCGGGCGGGGCCTGGGGCGGCACACTGGAGGCCCCCCAGCCAGACCTCAGGGGGTCAGGGGGGGCTCCCCTGGAAAGGTGAGGTCGAACTAGCGCCTGAACTGCAGCGAGGAGTTTTCGGGTCACGAGGGGAGGGAAGAGGGTTCCCGGCAGGGGGAACGTTCTGAGGCCTGCACACAAGGGAGGGGACAAGCACACCCCAGGAGGGACCGATACTGGGTCCAGAGTCCAGAGCAGGGCGTGCGGAGAGCTGAGCCTGGACGGTTGCACAGAGGCCAGGTCGCGATGAACCCTGAAACCATACTAACATGATTTGCACTTGACCCCTGGCCCAGTGCAAATGAGCACGTCCTGTCTGAGAACACAGCAGGGGCCGGGCATGGCTCCAGGCACCACGAAAATGTGGGTGCGCGTTATATACGGCAAAATGCGGTAAATCTCCCAGCACGCGATTTGATCGTCTGTCCCATCATGCCCCTGCCCCATGACCCAAAATACCCCCTACCCAGGGGATGTGTCCGACTGTCTCCATCACCGGAGGCCTAGGAGCCCCTTCCAGAGGTAGGATGCAAAGGGTGGGGAGAGGGCTCCGGGAGCCCCGCAGCCTGGGCAGAGGTAGGGCGGTGAGCAGCAGGGGCGGGCCGGCACTAACAAACGTTCTCCCTCCGCAGAGGACCGCAGTCGCCGTGCCTGGGCTGCGCCGAGGTGAAGAAGTCCGGTGGGGTCCCCTCCCCAGCCCGGAGCTCCCCCATGAGAGGGTGCTCCCGCAGCTCCTCCTATGCCAGCACCCGCTCCTCCAGCCACTCCTCTCGGTCCCCCAACCCCAGGGCCTCCCCCAGGTACACACGGAGCCGATCCACCTCCTCTGGGAAAAGGTGAGTGCGGTGTGGACCTTGGCTCTGCAGCATTTCCTCCTTGGGGAGCTGACGAGGTGACCAGAGATGGCCTGGGACCCACGGGGGAGGGTAGTCAGACAGACTGGAGCTTGGATGCCCCTTTACTCAGTACTAGCTGGTGGCCTTGGGCCTCCATTCATCTCCCTGGGCCTCGGTTTCCTCATCTGCAAAATGAAAACAATAGCAATACTCACCCTGAAGGATTGTTCTGAGAACTACAAGGTGTGGAGAGCAATACTCGGAATATAATGAATATTAGTTACTATCGTTGCTATTGGCATAGGCATGAGCTCCACAGGCTCTGTGTGTCAGTTAGTTCTGCTGCATAAAAAAATTACCTCCAAACTTAGCATCCTTAAACAAGTGTTTATTTAATGTCTGATGCTGTGGGTCAGCAATTCGGGCTTGGGCTCAGCTAAGTGGTTCTTCAGTCTCTCTGGGGCTCATGCAGGTGTCTTCCATCCGCTGGCGGGCTGCCTGGGGGCCTCTTTGCCCCTTGCGGTGTCTCACCCTCCAGCAGGCTTGTCCTGGCTCCTTCACATGGAGATGACAAGCTTCTGGGGTGGGGAGGGGTTGTGCAGGGAGGGACAGAGAGGGAGGGAGACGGCAGCACTGGGCAGGGCCATTGAGGCCTAGGCTCGGAGTGGGTGTGACACCCCTTCTGCCATTCTGTAGCCAGAGCAAGTCACAGAGACCAATCTGGATGCAAGGGGTGCCCCTCTTAGTGGGAGGGGCTGCAAAGTCACAGCTCAAGGGGTGTGGGTACAGGAGGAAGAAGACTGGTCCCTGTTTTTGCATTCTGCCCCTCAGTTACAGTAGCGGTTGGTGTTTGTGACTGATTTTCTCGTATCGGATAATAAGGCAGCAGACACGAGATCTCGGGAACTGGAGGATTCCACCCAGTCTAACCAACCCGTGGCTTCGGGGCGTCCAGCTTTCCTCCGCAAACAGGAATTCCCAGGAGCAGCCCTGCGCTCCCTTTTCTGCAACCATAGAATCAAAACAAACAAATGAAACAGTTGCTTAGCTGGTTACTTCAAGACCAGTTCATTCACAACAAGGAGACCAGGCAGCTGATAGAAATATTCAGTATGACCGAGTGACGTACATAGGACAAATCAGACTAAGAGGAGGACTAAGGAGAGAAATAAGATGAAGTCACGAGAAAGGTTAAGTCCTAAAGGCACTCCTACTTTGTAGAGTTGCGTGGGGGCGGGCTGCAGCTACCACCCTGAGCTCCCGGACAGAAAAAGCAAAAAAGGGCATCACTCCACCAATTGTGACATCAGTAACAAAAAAGACAGTAACTGCGCCAGTTGCTGAGCAGAGCAGTTCCTGTGATGTGTCAGTGCGTGAAAACTGGCTCCCACAGCTCCACAGAAAGAGGGCGCTGTGCGGCGGGGTGGACAGAAATGCCCGGCGTCCTTTGAAAGGGTCCAGAAGTGTGTTTCACCTTGAGTCTTTCTTACGGATCTTTCAACGAACAGCCAAAGAGCTAGTGGTCAGGAGCACATGCTCCAGGGGCCACGGTGCTGGGGCCCGGAGCCTGGAGAAGCTCATCCTCACCCGCACTCCTCACATCACCCTGTGTGGAGGCTTAGAGCCCAGGGGCTGTGTTTAAGGGGCCTGGTGGTCAGGATGCCAAAGATAGCAGGGAGCACCTAACAAACAGCTAGGGGAAGGCAAGCCATAGCAAACCTTTTCACATCAAAAAGAATTGAGGGGGGAAACAGTTTCTTTTTCTTTTTCTTGAGGAAAAGCTACAAAAGCAGAGCGTGAGAGAGTCTTCCTACCTCCCCGTGCCCATAGCAGACACCGCTGATGTGTCACCGTGCTCTTCCCCCTGAACGCACTCAGCCGTGCAGTCCCTCTCAGCTCACGGTCACCGCCGGAGACCGCTCCCAGCACGCATAAGATGAACGTTATTTGACAGCCTGACTTTAGGGCGATGAGAAAGAAGGGCAGATGCTCCTGGGAAAGTGGCAGAGGAACTCTAAAAGGGGGAGGAGGCGTTATCAGAGTGGGAAGAGGACTGAAGGACCATAATAATACAGCATTTGGATGTGCAACAATGTAGCCTAACAGGAGTCAAGAGCACTTGGTGGCCAAACAGGCCTGGGTTCAAGTCCCTTCCAAGGTGAGTGACCTTGAGCAAATTATATCACCTCTCTGTGCCTCTGTTTCCCCATACAACATACAGCAGGGTTGACAGTAGCACCTAACCCAAGGATGTGCTGAGGAGTAAATGAGATAACACACCCAACGCGTTAGTTCAACGTCCGGCACCGAGTGGAAGATATGATAACAGAGATACAGCATAGCTAATATTTCCTGTGTGCTGGCTCTGTGTCAATATGATAAGTGATTTACCCTAATTTACTCCTCTAATCTACAATTCTACAGGGTAAGTGCTATTATTACCCCCATTTTGCAGATGAGGCTCAGAGAAGAGAGGCCACCTGCCCAAGGTCACTCAGCTAATAAATAAGTGGCCAGGTAACTACGAACTCAATGAGAGGAAGTTGTCCGAATTATTATTATTAACCACCAGAAAGGGAGGGGACTTCGCTCCCCAGTAAGGGCCTGCTTCCTCTGCCTGGCCTCCAGAAGGGGAAAGACTGGAGCCCGGCAGACATCCTGGGCAACCCTGGCGGAGCTCAGCAGGCTCCTCAGAGGCTACCCACTCTCCTCCAGGTCCTACTCGCGCTCACCCAGCTACTCCTCCAAGTCTGGCAAGAGGAGCCCGCCCAGCAGAAGCTCGCGATCCCGCCGCAGCCCCAGCTACTCCCGCTACAGCCCCAGCAGGTACCGGCCCCGCCCCCAGGCGCTGGCCCCACCCCTCGGAGTAGGCCCCGCCTCCCAGAGGCATCTCCGCGGAGAGACCCCCAAGCCCCGCCCCTATTCCCTTTAGGCCAAACCCTGCCAGAGTAGGAATAGAATGATGACTAAATACTCCTGTAGTTCCCCCTTATCTTAGCTGGAGCGGCAGCTTAGGCCCCATATATATATATATATCCTGGTGTCCTAACGTACCCCCCCACCCCAAACGTTCCTACGGCCACACCCCAGAACACGCCCATACCTTTCACACACCCACACCTGAGCCCCCAATTCTTCCGCCCCAGGGCCTGTGTAACTTCAAATCCCCGTCCCGGCAGCCCCCGCACCCCTGTCCTGCCCGCCCTCAAAGGCTGACACCTGCACACGCCGGCCCACCCCCACAGTACCCACCCACGCAGACTGCCCACAGCCGTGTCAGCCGCCCTCCTGCCGCACCCCTGCCCGGTGCAGATCCTGTCGCCGGCCCCACGGGGGTGGAGGGCCTTGGGGACAGGAAGCGAGCCACCCCCTGGCACAGGAAGCCAGGCCAGGCCAGGGCCAGCTCCCCAGTAATCCCTCCGCATCCCTCAGGGAACGGGACCCCAAGTACAGTGAGAAGGACTCGCAGCAGCGGGAGCGCGAGCGAGCGCGTCAGAGGCGGAGGTCCTACTCGCCCATGCGGAAGCGCCGGAGAGACTCCCCGAGCCACCTGGAGGCGCGCAGGATAACCAGGTGAGGCGCCAGAGGCCTGGCGGTGCCCACCTTCACCCTCACTCCCACGCCCTGCCTCCCTGGGGCTGGGTTTCAGAATTGTGGGAGCTCAGGGACTCCCTTTCCCCTCAAACTCCCAACCACTGAAGTTGTTTCCATTCAAAACCTCTGGGCCAAGTCAGCGCCTGGGCCCGGACTGCCAGGCTTGCAAAGGTTGGGGCAGTGGGGGCGGGGCCTGGGCCGGGATGGGCGGAGCTAGTGGGGGCTGGAAAAGGGGTGGGGCCAGGGTTTGGACGCGGAGCTGTGGTCTGGAGGCGGGGCTGCGGAAAAGAAGAGGGTCAGGTCAGGGAATGGGGGTCCCCTCGATGGGACAGGGCTTGCGCCTGGGGATGGGGTTGGGCAGTGGAGACAGAGCACCCTCAGACCTACATGCAGGAATCTAGGCTCAGATGGATGCGTCCGTAATGACACCCCGAACCAGGCGTGCAGAAGGCAGCCTGGATTAAGTTCCAAAGGTACTTGGAGGCGGGTAAGGAGGGGAGAGCTGGGTCCGGAGGGGAATCCTGGCCAGGCCGCTTTCCAGGGACTTCTGGGAACGTGTCCTCGCCTCCCAGAGCCTCGGTTCTCGCCCACGAAGGACCGGAGGAAGTCACTCCCGGGAGTGTCATGGGGCTGAAGTGCAAGGAGACACAGACACGTGAACGTGCTTTTAAATCTAAGTGGAGAGCACTAGGGCGGGTTCTGCGCCATCCTAGCGGACTGAAGGGTCAGACCGGGCGGACAGGTTTTCTGTAAAGGTCAGGTCGGAGAAGAGGGACTGCGGGTCCGAGGGGGCACCAAGTCCCAGGCCTGGGAGCCTGGGAGAATGGCAGAGCGCCGCCCTAAAATCGGTGTCTGCAGACCCGCTGGGCTTTTCCTGCTGGCCCTTCCTGGGTCAGCCACGTGGCCCAGAGACCCTCCCCCCTGCCCTAGGGAAGGGGCGGAGCTTCTGACCCGCCTGTACCTCCTCCCTGGGGGTGGCCTGGGGGAGGGAAAGGAACGTGGGTCCCAAACAGGAAGACGGGGGTGATGGCATCGCCTGCTCCCTGGCGCGCAGAAAGGGACTCCTGCACCCACTGCCCCGAGGGAGGGTGGCCTTGGGGTGCACTTGCAGGAAGGCTGGGGTGAAGGGAGGGAGTGGCGTTTCCAGAAGACTCTCAGCTTCTTGATGAACGCATTCAGTGTTTTCCCAGCTTCAGTCACTTAATTTTCTTTAAATAGACTTGCCCTTTTTTAGAGGTGCATACATTTATTTCGAAAGGAAACTTGATAGGCCACAGTGAATGGAAAATCAGCCTCCCCTTCCATAAATAGAAGGTTCTAGTGAAAGTAAAAATAACAAATTCCGTGGCCAGCTGGAGGCTCAGCGCCCCAGGCCTTCTGTGTGAAAAAGTGAAATTATCACTTTTTAAGACTTGTCAGCGCTAGTTCTTGTTTGCTTGATGTTCTCAGAACTGCAAGGGGAGAATCTTTTCTTAAGCGCCTAGGGGGAGTGTAAAGCTGCTGGTCGCCTTCCCTCGGGACAAGGCTGAGGCTCCAGGAAGGCTGGGAGGAGTCTGGCCCTCACCCGTGCCCCCTCTGGTCTCCACAGCGCCCGGAAACGCCCCATCCCCTACTACCGGCCCAGCCCCTCTTCGTCCAGCGGCCTCAGCAGCGCCTCCTCCTGGTACAGCAGCAGCAGCAGCCGCTCAGCCAGCCGCAGCTACTCCCGCAGCCGCAGCTACTCCCGCAGCCGCAGCCGCACCCGGAGCCGGAGCAGGACCCGCACGAGCAGCAGCTCCAGCTCCCGCAGCCCCAGTCTGGGCTCCCGGAGCCGGAGTCGGAGCCGCAGCTACAGCTCAGCAGGCAGCTACTCCAGCACCAGGCGCTAAGCAAGGGCCCTCCTCTGAGCCAGCTGCCCGCGGGGGCGGGGCCCTATCTTTGGGCCAGCCTCCCCCACTCTCTGCCCACCCTGCCTTCTCCTTGGTGACAGACATTGAGGGCTCCTGGACCCTGTCCTTTCTGTTCTCCTGGGGAGGAGGAAAAGAGGGTACCCGCTGCTAAGAGCCTCCACCAGCACCATCCTGGGGCTCAATTCAGATGAAGAGAAACACCCACCCTCTGTTGGCACACACACACAAAAAAAACAACCCTCAAGGTTTTATAAGAAGCAATGGGTCCGTGACTCCAACACTTGGGCCTGGCCAGGAAGATGTAGACGGTTCTGCTCACACACTGCTCCCGGCTGCATACGGAAGGGCGGGGCTCATTCGTCCCACCTGCCCTCCTTCTCCCCTCATTCAGTCTTGTGGCTGCATGTCTGTGGACCCATCCCTCATGGGGATGTCAGGGGTGGGTGGGTAGGGAGATTAGAAGAGATCAACAGCAATTCAACTCCAGGAGATGAGGTCAGGCCGGCCACCTCCCCAAACAGGCCAGAGCAAAGGCTAGAAGGCTCTCGAATCCTAGAAGAGGGGATGCACATGAGTAGGGGACATGGACATTCCAGCTGACAGCAGGGGCCTCTGATAATGAGTGTGGAAACGCAGAGGAAGAGTTCAGGCTGCTGCTCCCCATGTGCCAGCTTGGTCGGAAAAGCAGCCCAGCAGGTTCCAGCAACGGAGAGGCCGCCACATGGCTTACACGAGATGCCCCCTGACTATTCACAGGGACCCTGCAACCTCACTGAGAAAGGACACAGCGGACAGTCGGGACAGCATGGTCAACACCCCCATTTCCCAAATGTGTCCCGGCCCCACTAGCTGGCACCAGCTGAATTCCACAGGACCATCTGCCGCACGTCCCCCAGTGCCATGGCCAGCTGCCATCCGCAGCGCCAGCCCGTCTGGCCTTACCCTCTGGCTGGCGCCTGCCTGCCCCTCCACACCGCCCAGAGTGCCACACCCTGGATCCTACCCAATGCAGCTGAACGAACACCCACCCACCCACCCACCCTCATCTTTGCCACCCCCTTTGCCTCAGGAATTTTGCCAGGCTGGGGCGCAGCAGCTCAGGTTTGAGGGGAAAGGCCCACCCACATTCAGAGGGTCAGCGAGGCTTGGATGCTCCATGTCTTGGGCTCCCCCTGGCTTCGGAAGTTCCTTGTCAGCTTGGGGAAGTCCCACCCGTGTTTCTGGCCCCGGCCCACGTTCCCTTGCCTGAGGCTGGGCCCTGAGGGCGAGTCCATCTCTGACACAAATACCAGCAGCTGCTCCATCCACAGAAGTAACTGAGGACAGGGGTGTGGGAGAAAGGATCCTTAAGATAACCTGGGGCATCCCCCCACCAGCTAACCGGCTTTCCGGAGCCTCAAGGGTGAATTTCGAGCTTGCGGCGGCAACAGCAGCAGGGCAGGATGTGGCGGGAGCGAGAGGAGGCAGCTCCCAGCTCTGGCTCTGGGGCTTTGTGGAAGCAGGGATCAAGGACTCTTCATCTCACGCCGCACGCAAGACATTTGGCGGGAAAAAATCTTTTTGTTTGGAAGCGGGGCCCCGCCCCTCCCCTGTCTTTGCCTTCGCATCAGCCCGTGGGGCCAGAAACTGCCCTGAACCACCCCGAACGTCCTTCCTCCACCCGGAGAGCGGAGCACGGTTGTCCAGGCAGCCAAGGAGGGCCCGCCTTCCCATGATGCCCTCTGGCCCGGCCCTGGGCCCTGCCGCCAAGGTTACGGATGCTGATGCTGTCGCCGCGGAAGGCCGATGGCAGGCGCCCCAGGAGGGCATGTACAGCAAGTGTAAATAACCCTCTTCCTTGCCCAGGCTCCCTGCTGGACTCCAGTCTCCCCTCACGGAGACGGAGGCTCCCCGGAGCGGAGCCTCGCAGCCTCCTTGGCAGGACCGAGGTGAGGGGCCCCAGGGCCTCGCACGCATTCAGACTGCCTCCATTGACGCAACTCTAGGGGACCGTCTCGCCTGGGGCTGCTAGCAGACCTTTTTATTTATTGTATGTATTTATGTTTATTTATTTATTTATGTGATGAGATCTCGCTCTGTCCCCATTAGCAGTATTCAACTATTTATTTACATGGAGAGGGTGTGTGTGTGTGTGTGTGTGTGTTACGTGTGTGTGTGTTTGGGGAGCAGGGGGTCTTCTAAATTATTTCTGGGCATCTCTCTTTCCCTTCCTGTCTCTGTAGGTGGGATCTGACAGCCGGGGGTGGGTGGGGACATTGCCCTTTCCCCTGTAGGTGGGACCCACTGAGCCCTAGGCCCCAGCACATCCTGGAGGTGGCCCGGAAGCACTTCAGGCCCCCAGGTGCCTTGCTTGGCCCTCCATCGGTGAGGTTCAGGCCTGCACCCCAGCCCCTGCCCTCCAGCTGCTTCACTGAGGTACCAAAAAAAAAAAATGAAAATGGCCAAGAAGCTTATGAGCTAAGGCACTGAGCTGGCACCGTGGAGTCACAGCTTACGTGGGGGCTGGCGTCTACAGTTAGTGTGGAAAGCGAAACCCAGAGTCAAAATCGCCCGTGAAAGTGCTCCAGGCAGCCCACGGGAGACAGAGGTGCCGCCTCTCGGGGGGCTGGTGAGGCTTCCCTCTGTGGGTGCTTATCGAAGCCGCTGCCTGCATTTGGAGCCCACGGTGGCTGAGAGTGGCGCGGGGTCCACACTGGGACCCCGTGCACTTGGCTTAGGCAAGAAGCTCAAACCTGGAGACCAAGGCAAGGGACGTGACAAAGGGAAGTGGAGATGCCTATCCTGGTCTCGGCCTTATGCCCCGGCAGGTATTAGTGGGCAGGGTCCCTCCCCGGCTTCTCTGAGCCTACCTTGTTGGTTTCCTGTCAGTTCCTCGGGCTTCTGTCTCCTGGTGCCCAAAGGGAAAGCCCTTTTTTGCGTGTGGTCTCTTGCTGTTCTGTTGAGGGAGAGAGCAAGGATATTTTTGAAGTTAAAAAATAAGGTAAAAGGAGCAGCGACAGGTCCCCCACAAGAAGGTCATCTCAGGTGCATCCTGGGAAGCAGGACCTAGAGGTCGTCGCTGGTTTGCCTCTCTGAGCAACCAGCAGTGGTTGGCGGCGGGAGACGGCTCCCTCCCTTTCCAAAGTCACTCTTCCTTGCCTGGAAACAGGCAGCTTGGCTGGTCCAGCTTTGGGTTTGGTGAGCCTGGTGGTTCCTCTGGTCATGTGACTCTGCCCTGCCTTAGCCCAAGCGCCTAAGCAAAGGAGTCCCCCTGGCTGGGGGAATGTTTGCCAGAAGGCTGCTTGAGCGCCCCCTAGGGGAGATCTTTGTCCCTCCCGCTCACTTGGTGTGTTTCTCTCATTTCCTTTACATTTTCTGTGTTTTCCCCTCCAAACATAAAAACTCGTGCTGGGGCACCGACAACCTTACTTTTAACCAGAACTCCCGACCCCTGGCACGGCTCTGTCTCGGCCTGCCCTCATCACTTCCTGCCCCCAGTAATGAGACAGGCTGCCGAAACCTGCCCCCGAGGAGGACCGAGTTCGAGGACCAGTCGGGGAAACAGGAGGCAGATGTGGCCTGAGGTCAAGGACAGGCAGCCCCTGGCCTTCCTGCTACCAGTATTCATTCACGGAGCAACCGACTGAACCCGGGCCAATCGCCCCTTTTCTCTGGGCTGCGGTGTCCCCCTTTGAAACGCGGAGGAATTTCTGAGATACGACCCAAAGTGACCACCCGAGCCCTGGGCCGTTCTTCAAGGACAGACTGAGCTCACGGAGACGTAGAGAAAGAGGGAAAAACATCCCGGATCGTTTTTAGGAGGGTCTTCATCACGAGAGTAAAAGCGGGAAGCAGAATGTGACTTCCCTCTGGTTAATGAAGAGAAAGCTAACTGGTTCCAAGCCCCCACCCAGGGACGTTTCTAGTCCATCCAGGTGCGACTCCATCCCTGTACTTCTTCCCTCTCTTTGAAGAACAGTCAGTCTTTCAGAAGGAAAACGGGATTCAGATGTCCGAGGGACACAGGGTCTCCGTCTCAGAGGCCCCGTGGCTGGCTTGTTCAGACCCACCTTTCCCAGAAGGCTTTGCGTAACGAGGCCAAAATTCAGGCTGCTCCCAAAGGTTCGGAAGCACTTTTTTTTTTCTCCAAGTCCTACTTCTGTCTTTTCTTTTGCCATATTCTCCTCCCCAAATACCCAAAGTACTCTCACGTGCATATCGCTTGCTTTTCTCTCCAGCTGAATATAAAATTTTGTGTCATAAAAAAAAATTAAAGACTTCTAGCGTTCCTTAAAAACTCGCCGCCTCCTGCCCCGGCCAGCCCCAGCCAAGGCCCGACGCTGGTGCTAGGAAGCAATGCTCCATTGCATCCTCTTCCTCCCTTCTCACTCCCACACCAACCTGCGCTGAGGCCCAGAGAGTTGTCCTCTCCCCTCCATCTGGGACCGTTTTTTGTTTGTTTGTCTTTACTTTTTGAGGGTTTTTCTTCAGTGGTGGTTGCTTGGCATTGTAAATACCATCATGGGGATCCCTCATCAGAACATTGCTTCTTTAATAATTTATTTCCTATGTATTGAGTGGTACTGGGAGAGGAGGGGGACTCCCCCTGCCCCTGAATTGCTGATGGAAACCGGCCCAGCTCCCAGCTCCCAGCTCCCAGCTCCCAGCTCCCAGCTCCGGGGCGGCTGCCTGCAGAGGGTGCGTGCTGGCCCAGGTAATGAGAGCTAGAATCACCCAGCAAATTGGAATCGGCAGAAACGGAGGTTTCAGTCATACAAATTAAGCTCAAATGGAACTAAAACACTGGTTAACTCCGGGAAAACCTCATTTAGATGGAAATTAATTGAGGAATAAAATGCCTGCACACGAACCAACTTCTATTAAAAAGTCCCAACTCCTTGGGAAGAGAAAAAAGTGGTGAGACAGAGAGAAGATGATAATCCCTCTTCTCTGGCCAAGAACAGCTATGCCTCATCTTTTAACAAGCGGAGCCAAAGCAAATGGCACCAGCTTCCTTTGTGGGTCTCTTGCCTCTGTGTGTGTGTGTGTGTGTGTGTGTGTGTATCGGACGGAGTGGCTCTCGGGCCTCAGTCTTACCATCCGCAGAATGGGGTTTGGCCTCAGTGTTTCCCAGTGGGGGAGGGGGAGGGGCTCCTAACTCTGATGCCCTGGCAGACACAGGACCCCTTGTGACTTCTCCTGACTGTGGGGTGAAGGGTGTCTCCCAGGGCTGGAAATAAAAACGGCCTGGGCTTCACTTGCAGGGTGAGGTCGCAGTAGCTGAGTCCTGCGGTCAGATGGTGGGGAGGAGGGTGTCCAGGTGCTGCCACTTTAACAGCGCCTTGTGGTCCAGCTGAAAGCCCTCGATATTCAGCTTGAACTTCTCCCCAAACCCAGCCTTCCAGGGTCATCAAAGTAAAGATCAGAGTGGCTTTGCCGTGCCACTGTTTATCTGTACCGTTGTGCAAACCAGCGGTATGCGTCGTATGGCCATTTCTCAGATGGGAACGCGGAGGCCCGGGAAGGGGGAAGTGGCGTGCGCAAGCTCCCTGGGGCTCTGGTCTGTCGGGCCCCGTGCCCCCCACCCTCTCCGGGGCTCCTTCTTGCCGGGCCTGTGCTATGAGGACTTCTGTTCGGGCTGTATCTCTTCTGTCCCAATTCTCAGCTGTTTCCTCAAAGAGTTTTTGGCCAAGGACCTCGAAGATTCTACCACATCAGCCAAGGCCATTTCTCCACGTTGGGGGCTTGGAACCCCCCCCTCTGGAAAACCCCAGACCAGGGAACCCACCAGCAGCCCAGGCTGAGCAGCCGGCCCCCGCCCGGACCACCCACACAGAAGGGCGGGAGCTCCTGTGCCCAGCAGCACCCTGGGACCCTGTCTCCCACCCAGTGAGTGGCGCAGCGGCCGTGGCTTGTGTGACTTCTGGTGTCTGCAGCTGAGCGTAAACTCCCCAGGGTTCCCGGGTCTTCAGCCTGTACGAAACACGTCTGTTCTAATTAAAGGTCCCGTGGTATGGTGTTCTCACAACGGCCCAGCGTCCTCTGTCCGCAACGGGGGGAGGCCGAGGGCGGGGAAGGGGTGGCAGGGAGGCGGCGCTGCCACCGCAGGCCACACGCTGTCACCTTGCTTGTTCGTGCACCTCCCAAACAAATCTGTAGGTCTTCTGGTTTCCCATGCAGGGTGCGGCACAAATAACGCCCCTGGGTTTCATTACACAATCTTTTATTACAACATCATAAGCATGTAATCCTGTAACATAACAATATCTCACCCAAGCACACCATATGACATTGTAGGTGAAATGTTCAAGTGAAGACTATAAAGCATTACACCCATATTGTCACCCTACCAACCACACTCCGGAGCAGGCCTTCCTTCTGCCGGACCCTGTATAGTAACAGTGGCCATGGAGGAGGAAGCCCCTCCCCAAGCATTTTGTGTGCATTTCCTTCGTCTCCGCCACAACCCTAGGCAGCAGGCAGCAGGCAACAGGATCTCCTTCCTGCAGAGGAGGGAACCGGGGCCCGGAAAAGCAAAGCCACTTGCCCAAGGCCTGGAGTCGATGACTGAGCCCAGGCCACGGGCTCCAGTCCCCAGCCTGCGCCTGGCTCCACCCACAGCAGCTCAGCATGGGGTGCAGGGGTGGGGACAGATGGCCACAGTTGCCCTCCCACGAGCCCCTGTGGGGCCTGCCTGGAACGGTGGCTGTAAAAAAACAGGTGCACAGAACACACTCAGTGAATCTCAGTGAACATGGCTGCTGCCACCTAAGACGGGACCACCGAGCACGGTGGGGCTGTGACCCTGGCGTAGGAGCTGCTGCCCTGGAGAGCGGGCCTTGAAGACCCCCTCGGGTGGGGGCGTGGTGGTGGGGGGCAGGGGAGGGAAGCGGACAGGGTCAGGACTGTGGGGGCTGCGGAGCCCCATTCCCCTGTCAGGGAGAAATCCCCCCCACTTTCTCAAGAAAACCTGAACGTTTAGGTAACAATCTCCTGGCTTTTAAAATGGTTGTAACTCATTTTTTATGTGGGTCACACACACACACACACACACACACACACAGATATAGTGTATCATCTTGGGGGCCAGGCAGGAGGATGACCTGGGCCCTGACCTCCCCGCCCCTCAGCTCACCCCACCCCCTCCCCCCGGCCAGCTTCCTGCCCCTCTGGAAATCCCCTCTGGGAATGATGGGGACCGGATGTCCTCCCTGGGGTCAACCAGAGCTGTCCCCCACTAACACCCCAACACCCTCACACTGATCTCTTTCTCCCCAAGCAGGGGCAGGGCTACTACCCCCATCTCCTCTTCTGAGGCCCCCTCATCAGAGAATAGTAATAACACAATTATAATAACAACAACCCCTTTGATGGATCAACTAGCACGTGCCAAGCCCTTTTCATTCATGGACTTACTTCATTTTCCTAACAACCCGATTTAGCCCCATTTGACAGAGCAGGACGTTGAGGCCCAGAGAAGCCCACACAGCTGGTGGGTGTCTGAACCTAGGTCCGTGGGCGCCAGGGCATTTCTGCTGTGCCCCTCTGCCTCTGAGGACGTGAGCCCCGTCCACGCCGAGCTAACCCTCCGTAGGGCCCCTGCTAACCTTTTCCAGGAAACGTGGCTGCCAGGAGTGTTTCCCTGTGACGCCAGCCACCTCTCACTGGCTCGGCGGAGGACGTCACCCGTCTGTCTCCTGCCCTGGCCCCCAGTGACAGGAGTCAGTGCGTTTGTTCCTCCCACGATTGTTCTGAACAGGTGCCCCACCCCCTCCCAGCCTCCTTGACCCTGGCTGCCAGGGCATGAGACCAGCTCCTGCAGAGGTCTCTCTCTCAGCCAGGTGCGTGCGCAGCTGCCCAGGGACGGAGCGGAGGCAGCCAGAAGCCGGCACCCTCCCCTTCTGCAGCCTGGGGGGCACACGCAGCCCTTCACAGACAAGCAGGGGGTGGGGGTGGGGAATCAAACTCCCAGAGACACAAGGTCCAAGACTCCCACCCCCACTTGCGTCGTGACCTAAGCAAGTCCAGCCTTCTCTGGGACCCGGTTCTGCCACCCGGTACAGGAGCTTGGCTTAGGCCAGCGGCTTTCAACCGTGGCTGCACCGTGGAGCCACCTGGGAACCTTCCAAAGCCACTCACGCCTGGGCCCCACCCCATCCCAACAGAAAGAATTGCTCTGGGCAGGTGTCAGAGGTCAGTGCCGTGAAAGGCCTCCTGAGGACGACTAACAAGGAGCTAGGATTGAGAACGACCGAATTCCACGGCACCCAAAATGCCGCCTGCTGTCCAGGCCTGCTGTCCTCCAAGGGCCGCAACCCGCCGTCGGGGTGGCGACACCAGCAGCAGCAACAGCAGCACCTTCCCACACAGCGCAGGGCCCGCTGCGGCCCACGCCGGTTCCGAGCCCCTCGCCTGCAGTAACGTGAATTACGCTATTTCATCCTCCCAACATCCTCCTGAAGCAGGTCCTGTTCTCACCCTGGTGTCACAGACGCAGAAACCCAGGCTCAGGCAGGTTGCCCCCGGTAACACAGCTGGATGCAAGGACGATGGTGAGTCCAAAGGGGCAGCCTGGGAGGTTCGAGGACAGCACCGCAGAAAGACCAGTGTCTAGGCTGCTGCTTGGGAAACAAGGAGAGCTGCCTGGGCTGGGAAAGGGGGCTCAGGAGAGAGGAGGGAGCAGGGGGACCCCCAGGAGGGGTGACGGGAGTAGCACCCAGCACACACGAGAACCAATATCGGAGACTTTCAGGGGTTCAGGGATGTTATTTTATTGGCCAAGTTTAACCTGCGCAGGGGCGAACTCTCAAAGTGTCCAGCGACACAGCGCCCACAAGGAGCTGCAAACGACAGCCGCCCCGAGAGCATACAACTACGTTCTTATATAGGGGCGGGCAAGCAAGCGTTATACAGAGGCAGACGTGGCAGTTAGCAATTCGCTTACAGAGACCGCACGCGGGAATTTCAAACCAAGCATTCTTGCATAAGGCGGGAAGGCAGGCTGTTTGTTCATTAACCTAGTCATCTCCTGGCTCTAGCTAGCTAGGTTCTTATTTTCTCATTAAAAACTACAAAGCATTGCTTATCTAGCCTACTCAGGGGAGAGCGTCTGCTAGACACGGGATGTTTGCTTAACTGGACTTTGTCTCTTTTATCGTTTCCTTTTAGCTACAATGTGGTTCTTGTCTATTAGAGGAAATTTAGTTCTTAATTTCCTTATTCCCAACAACGGGCAGTATACCGGCCGAGGACCGACTTTCGTCTGCCTCAGGTCGGCTCTCCACCCCCCACCCACCCACCCACGCGCCCCTTCCACAGCGCTTCTTACTGTCTGTAAGGAGCGTGTTCGCTTGTTGACGCCTCTCCGAGAGGACGGGCCGTGCCTGCCCGTTGCTCCCCATCCCTGCCTTTCCGGCCAGGCCCAGCCGCCTTCAGAGAGCAGGGCTCCCTTCCAAGTCCCAGGTGTTTTTGTGCTGGTTTCACTTTACGTGGGACGTGGGGTGTGGGGGCTGTGGCTTCTGAAGGGCTGTGACGTGTCCTACACGGGGAGTCGAGGATCCCTCATGCTCCCCCCGTGGGGTGGGGGCCCTCCCTGTGGGTGACAGGAGGCAGCGAAGGCAGGCGGACACGGGCCCCGGATGCTAGTCCAGTACGTGGGGAGCTCTGAGGCTGATTTCCTGAAGCCGCACAATACAGGATTTTTCCAATTAACTTTGTGTTCAATTCTAGTTGGCATTCGGCACCAGATTGGTTTCGGGTCATACGGCATAGTGGATAGACGTTTATACAGCTTACAAAGTGGTTCCCCCGATAACTTCAGGACCTACCAGGCACCGTACACGGTTACCACAATATTATTGGCAACATTCCCTGGGCTGTACTTTACAGCCCCAAGACTACTTTGTCACTACCAGCCTGCACTTTAGAACTTTTTTTTTAATTTACTGATTGGTTTTAGAGAGAGAGGAGAGGAGAAAGAGAAACACCGATCTGTTGTTTCACTTATTTATGCATTCATTGGTTGGTTCCTGTTTTAAAAAAAAATTCTCACCTGCGGATGTTTATTGATTGTAAAGAGAGAGGACAGGGAAGAGAGAGAAACATCAAAGGGAGGGAAACCTCGACCGGTTGCCTCCCACACGCACCACGACCGGGGACTGAACCTGCAGCCTAGGTGTGTGCCCTGACTGGGGAGCTGAACCCACAACCCTCTCAGTGTAGGGGAGACACTCCAACCAGCTGTGCCACCCCGGCAGAGCCGCTGGCTGATCCCTGTATGCGCCCTGACTGGGGACTGAACCCGCAGCCAGGACGACGCTCTAGCCAGCTGAGCTCCCTGGCCCGGGCCCAACCTGTGCCTCTTAATCCCTTCACCTTTTTTACCCCGCCCCCCCCACCCCCTCCCCTCTGGCAGCCATCAGTCTGTTCTCTGTGTCTGGGTTTGTTTCCCTTTCATTTGTTCATTTATTTTGTTCTTTAGAGTCCACGCGTAAGTGAGATCATATGGTACCTGCCTTTCTCTAACTTAGTTCCCTGGGCGTTAACACCCTCTAGGTCCATCCGTGCTGTTGCGAATGGTAAGATTCCACTCTTTCTTATGGCCAAGTTGTATTCCATTGTCTATGGAGAATAATACAGCTTTTTAAAATCAGTGGCTGAGAGTGAGAACTGGTGAGTCACAAAGACCTGGGTTTGAGCCCAGCTCTGCTACTTCCTCGCTGTGTGTCTATGCGTAAGTGGCTTAACCTCTCTGAGCTTCAGCTTCCTCATCTGTCCAGTGGGGAAAAGCACAAATCTCATAAGAATGCCAAGAAGATTAGTAGGGCTGATGCAGGTAAAGCTCTTGTCCAGTGCCTGATGGAGCTATTATCATCGTTACTAAGAAAAAAAAATTAGAGGGGGTCTCTGATATTTAGGGAAACTCATGACAACTTTTTGGGAGGATTCCAGGTCACCTGGGCAAAAGGTTAAACAGCCATTCACCACCTCCAACCCCAGATTCTCAAGAGCGTCCCTCCCAGCTGCCGTCCTCCCTGAGTATCTCCTCCACTAAGGCAAATGGGGAGTCTCCTAAGCATCGGGCTGTCTCCCCACGTGTATTCCCTCTGACATTTAATCCATAGCTCCTCTGAGGGGTTCCAACATCAGTTCACTCGTAGGAAGGCAGGGGGCACTGTTTGGGTGTTTCCACACCCTTGAACCTGGTTCTAAACCCATTCTATAGCTATGGCCAACCTGTGGACAAATGACTCAGGGCAGTTTTTCTTTCTGCCTTTTTTTTTCCATTGCCAATGGAATTTGTCACATGGATTCTCACGTGCAACACTGGTCCCTTTGACAATCTACTCTCGAATCTAGAACCAAAATAAACACCACCCACCACATTAAATAGACTCGTGTTTTCTCACCACCCCCCACCCCCCCCCCCCCACACACAGTGTTTTTCCCTTCTGTCTCCCTCACCTCCAGCCCTGGTGTCAGATGAAGTAATCTTACCCCAAGGGAACCCATGACGTCCCAGGCTGGGGCTTCGCAGAGTCTGAGAATTATTTGAAATCTTACACTAAGTTTTTATGTATAAAAATATCAGCATTTTGCCCTGGCTGGTGTGGCTCAGTGGATTGAGTGCCAGCCTGCGAACCAAAGGTTCAGTTCCCACTCAGGGCACATGCCTGGGATGCGGGCCAGGTCCCCAGGAGGGGGTGCACAAGAAGCAACCGCATATTGATGTTCCTCTTCCTCTCCCTCTCTTTCTCCCTCTCTCAAAATGAATTTTAAAAATCCTTAAAAAGACATATCAGCATTTTGTTGCCGAAAAGTACATATTTCCCACCAGTTTCCCAAAGGAACACAACTTGGAATTGTCAGCAAAATCTGTTTGACCCTTTCAGGACCTGGCAGTTTCTAGCTGCCTCCCAAAACCCATCACCCCCTCATGCATAGCAGTGAAAACCCTCGATTTTAACTGAGTCCATAACCACCCAGAGTGAAGCCTGGATCTCCCAGCCTCCCTTGCAACCAGGTGTGGCCTTGTGACTAACATTGGCCAATGAGACGTAGGCAAAAATGTTTGCATGGTAGCTTGCAAATGTTTCTATAGATTTTTGTGTGTGCCTTTTCCTTCTTCTTGCTGGATGGAATGTGGACATGATGGCCGGAACTCAAGTGGCTCTCTGGTCCATGAGGTAGCTGTGGGAGTGGAACCCGTAGAGACAAACAAGGAGACGAGAAGGTCTCAGTCTCCGGACTTGGGGGAGCAGGAGGCCCAGGCCAGCACCAGGCGGTGTCTCTGGACTGTAACGTGAGGGAGAACGAGGCTCCTCTCTCGTTTCAGCTGGTGTTACTTTGTCTCTCTGCTATTCACAGCCAACGCCGAGTGTCCCATTCAGGGGGGAACTAAGACGGTCCTCCAGAAGGAATCTCTTGTTCATTTACATCTCTTTGTCCACCTCTGTACATCCTCCCCAGCAACCCCGACCTCCCCCTCCTCCCAGCACAAACCGTGAGAATCTTCTCCAGCTGAACCTGCCCAAGCGCTGTCTGTCATTCCCAGACCTAAAAAAAAATAACCACCTGTTGCCAAAGCAGTTGCTGGGTGTCGTGGTCACCAAGTGGTCAAACCAGCTCTGCTCTGACCTCAGAGATGATCTGAGAAAGGGACCGCCAGCCTCACACAGGCCAGCTCTCCCCCGCCCGGGTCGCAGGGCCACCCTCTGCCTAAGTGTCTCATCGTGGCACGTGCAGGTCCCAGACTGCGAGGAAGAGGCGGCAGCCCTTTCCCGGCCGGGTCGCCTGGCGGAGGAGAAGGAGAGGATTCACCTCTCAGAACCATGGAAGCACCGAGAAAGTCCTTTGGAAGCGACACCAGCAAGCACAAAGGACAGAGTGAGGAAGGCCATGCATCCTTCATCAGAGTAGCTCAGGTCACGGTGTCGTTCCAGATAAGTCCGCAACTTCAGAGCCTTAGAAGAGCAAAGGCTTATTTCCCACCCGTGTGCACGGTGCGCAAGCAGGGGCACGCCATCCCCGTGGGTGGTGTCGGGGACCGGGGTGCCCAGGAAGGGAAATCACCCAAGGGTCCTGCCCCCGGGGTCTCCCAGGGGCTATTACATTAAATGCTTTGGCCCAGCGGCCACACGCAGCACTGCCCCTCTCCACGCATTGGCCACAGCTAGTTACCCGGCTCCTCAAAACCATAATAGGGTCAGGAAGCGCGTGGCGACCTACCACGTGCCCAGCATTTGACTGCGTTCCAGTTCCCGGGCCCGGCGCTGTTCTCGGGGTCAACGACTCCGGCCTGAACTTTCAGACGCAAGCGCCTGCCCTCAGCCCTCACGGCCCTTACGTTCTAGCGGAGGAGGCAGAGAACACGAGATGGGAGAGGGGCAGCGTGTGCCGATCGGGCAGGGGCCAACGCCACGCCACGGAGGAAAGGAAGTCAGCTGATGGGGGAGAATGAAACTGGTTTAGATCAAGCGGCTGGAGGAGGTTTCTCTGAGTAGGTGAAATTTAAGGAGAGTCACAAAGGGAGGGGGAGACCCGCCCTGTGGCGATCTGGGGGGAGGGTCACACGGAGTGGTGATAGCAGAGGGGGGGGTCCCCTGATAAGAATACGTGTGGCTCTTCTGTCTGAGGGACACAGCGGGGGTCCCTGAGTCTCAGCGCAGTGAGCAGGGGGTGGACGGTGGCAGACAACTGGGTCAGAAAGGTGGCTGGGAGCCTGCACGTTCTTCACAAAGCCGTCCAGTGCCTGCAGTTGCTGTGACTGATGATTTGGTTCTTTGTTTACTGACAGACAAGAGAGCCAGGACGTCCGTCGCATTCCCTCTCTGCTCCATCTCTGGCCCCTCCGCTGGCGCCTGGCATATTCGAATTCATAAATCTGTGATGCACGAGTGAGTGAGTGAGTGAGTGAATGGGCCGAGGCACATCCTGGCCGGGCAGCTAGGAGCACAGGCTTAGGCTTTTTGGCAGAAAACAGGTTAACGACACACCGCTGGCTCTCAGGGCTGCCAGGAGGGTCAGGAGCTGAGGCCTATGGAGCCCTGGGCCGCGCCTGGCACAGTGCGGGTCTCGCTCGGTGACGGGGACCGTTACGGCTTTGCTGTTCCGGTTGCTATTCCCAGGATCGGATGGTGGTTAGGATCATCCAGGCCGCCTGGACTTGAACAGCTGCTTTGCGTGACCTGGACCCAGTTATTTAGCCTCTCTGTGCCTCCAGACCATCATCTGCGAGTGGAGACGAGAAACCTCTCTTGGAGCAGCTTGGGTGAGGGTTAAATAAGCGGGCATCTACAAAACACAGCTGGCACAAAACATTCAATCTTTGCTATGTTCGTGGTTATTGTGATTATTATAATTATCCGTAGAGGTGGCCAGAGGACGTGATCCCCTGGAGAGAGATTTGGAGACAATTCCAGGAGGACACCAGGGCTGTATAAATAAGCTTCACCCTCACAGGAGTGCGAGGGCGTGGACTGTTTCGGGAGGAACTCTGTGGGTGGTTTATGTTACTGTGTTTGTTAATCGTTTGTTTTCGTGTGGGCGTGTGGGCAGACACAGGGCACTGGGCTTGGAGTTCAAACACACCTGGGTTCAGAACCCGCACGCGGGTGGCCTCGAACAAGTCGTGCCGTGCCCTGCGCCTGTTTCCTCATCTGTCAAAGGGGGTGGTGACCATAGGGACCTCTGTGGGGGAGAGGGGGACGCTGTGGTGAAGACTGAATAAAACCATGCTTGGGGAGCATCCGGCTTGGTGGTGGTCGGCCCCTTCTAAGCACGGCAGAACTTCAGTCCATGTTCCAGTGCTGTTTCCGTGCGGGGAGTCTGTCACGTGCCGGTGAGACCATTCAGACGCAGGGCTGCCGACACACCTTCTCTGCCCGGGTCTGCTGGGCCCCCGCAGTGCACCCGGCACCCTGGTAGGCGTGCTTGGGGGGCGGCTGCTGCGGTGCACAAGGCACAGAGAACACTGGCCTCAGGGAGTCAAGTGCCCTGGCAGTGCCAGGAGGGTCGTCGTAGGGGGTCTGAGAAAAGGAAGGAAAAAGGCGTGAGCGCACTCGCCCCCATTTGCTGGCGGGCGTGCCGCCAGCTCTGGGTTAGACGGTGAACCTGGAGACCGAGTGAATGGGAGGCCACCGGGATTTGTCCCCGCGCCCAGGAAGAGAGTTCCAAACCCCTGCAGTTGCAGATAAAACAGGACGCCAAAGTGCCGTGCAGAAAACCGTGTCTCCCTGGGAGCCGCAGAAGCCCAAGGCTCAGACCTTCCACCGGCTGGACCGCAGGTGGAAGGGAGGGAGGCGGGAGGGAGGGAGCAGGGGTTCCTAACTGAGGTGGGAAGCAAAGGCTCGGAACTGGGCGGTCCACAAGCCTGTGTCTCTGTCCTGCCCAGCACTATCTGTGTGACCTTCAGCCTCTCATCCCCAGGCCCCGGTTTCTGGAATGCAAGGTCACATCACCCTCGCCCAGGGTGGCCTGTCTGAGGATTGACTGTGGTCCTTCTCGTGTGAAAGCCCCCACAGGGTGACAGCCAAGAGAACCCCCGTCCCAGGGCCTGGGGTCTAATGTGTCCCCACACCCTCCCCAGGGTCTTTCCCTTCCTAGGAGAATGGGCGGGAGGCTGCCTGCCCTCTCCGGCCTTTCCCGGTCCTGGCCCCGTGCTCCCACCTGGTGACGGCCCAGGGGGTTATTGACTGTCTCCTCCTGTGACAGCTGGCTCCTCTGCGGGTGGCTGGGCCTGTCCCTGCAATGCAGCCAGTGTCCAGTGGGGCAGGGGACAGCAGGTGCGGGGGTGGCTCACGGGGCAAGACCTGGGCAACACAGTCCCGTTCTGGTTGCTGCCATGGGCTGCCCAGTCCCACTGGCTCAGGTGCCAATCCTCAGCCAGCTGTGTGGCTCTGGGTAGGTAGCGTTACCTCTCTGAACCACGAGAGTTCAGTGGGTCATAAGCAAACGTGCTGAGCACCGGACCTGGCACACAGTCCGTGCTCAGGGAATGTGTGACCACGACTCAAAGAAGTGGCACAACTGAGGGGTCAAGAGCCAAATGGCCCAGGTTCAAATCCCAGCTCTGCCACGTCAGAGAGATGATATATTTCGCCATGTATGACGTGCACCCACGTTTCATATAGAACCATTTACATTAATACGGAAGCAGTAATACCACGTACAATGTGCATCCTTGTTTTTCACTCAAAAATGTGGCAAAAAGTGTGCAATATACACAGCAAAACACGGTGTATGCACAGGCAAGTCTCGTTGTCGCACTGTGCCTTGGTCTTGTCATCTGCAAAATGAGGGTGATGACAGTCCCTTCCTTGTAGGGTCGTGGGAGGGAGAGGTGAGTTAACACACATACACTTAAAGTGCTCAGAGTAGAACCTGGCACCTGGAAAGTGCCGGACAAATGCTGACGATGCATGCTCCCTGCCTCCCCTGCCCAGGGCCTGGGCGCTGAAGTGTCCTCGAAATGAGAAGGATCTGGCCACAGAGGGTGTGTCCCCCCTTCCTCCTCAGGCTCCGTGGGGCTGTGGAAGGGAGGCCTGGAGAGGAAGCGGGGGTCTTCCCAAATAATCCCACCCGAAGACTCGCCCATAAAGAAACACAGTCCCAGCAAAAACAACACCACTCCCTCAGATCCACAGGCAAACCCACCATGGGGGCGCACCCAGCCGCCCTCCCCTCCTGTCTCCACATTCAGCCAGCCTCTCCCGGACGCTGATTACAGAGAGAGCTGCTGAGGCTCCTCTGCCCAGCTGTGACGTCAGCCTGGAGCTTCTAGCCTGGTGATCTCACCCTGAGTCAAGTGGGGACCCAGTCACTGAGCTATTGTGGTGGTGGCGGGGTGGCGGGGCCAGGGGGTGGGGCTCCATCTCCCTCTCTCACCTGGAAAGCCAAGCAGCTGGGGGCCTGGGTCGCTCAGCTGAGCAAGGGTCAGGGATGCAGAACAACCCCCGTCCCCTCCCAGGCCTGCCGCCCCACAGCTGCACGCACGGGCCAAACTGTGCCTCCATTTCCTCGCCTGCAAAACAGGGGCGGGGGGGTGGGCAACACCCCGGAGTTGTGGTGAGAGCCTAGGGGATTCCTGTCTGCAGCTGCTCCCCACAGTGGCAGGCAGGCAGGCCCACGGGGAGGTGGCAGGAAAGGATGGGACTGATGCTGTTCCCCGTGTTATTATTTTTAGCAAACTGCCTCACGCAAGCACTGCTCTACCATCAAAATGATTTCTCAGCTGATGACTCACTGAATTCCTTAGCACCCCCCCACCCCACCCCCACTAGGAAGGCAGGGCCGAGACCCAGGAGCCCACGGAGGGAGAATGGCGTGCCTCCGATGGCCCACCACCTGTTGGGGACGGATCCAATACTGGAACACCCCCCACCCCCGCCACCCCGTGCGGGTGCAGCACCTGTTGCTCATCAGTGTCATGATTCACAGGCATCATCACGATAGAAGCTGCCCTTCGTCACCACGTGGCACGGCAGTTTCCTCGTCTGGAAAGAGGGCCGGTGGGGCGGATTCATATTTGTGAAGCACTTAGAACGGCCCTGGCACACGGCGAGCGCTGGGCAATGGAGAACGCAACGTGGAAGATGCGGGAGCGCCAGTCGGCGAAGTGCGTGGGGGAGTGTCGCCTCCACGAGCAGGCTGCTGTGAGGTCCACTTTACAGGGGGGAGAACCGGCAGACAGCTCAGGGACTGTGCGTGGGACTAACGTGACCGCCCCCAGCAGACACCGAAGGAAACTGCGGGCTTGTAGAGGGGACTGCCACCCGGGGCCTTCAAAGCCACCGGGCTCCCGGGTCTCTCCTTCCCTCTGCAGGCCCCCAGGGGGGAGGCAGGATGCAGCCCACTCTGGGGGAAGTATTTGCAGAGGGTGACCTGAGCCTACAGCCAGGCCGAGGGTTATTAATAGCCGGGTCTAAACCGCCCCGCTCGGGAGGGCGGGGCCCTGGGGCAAGGAGAGAGGGAGGGCGGGGCGGGGCGGGGACTGTCCGGGAGCCTGGCGGAGCCGGACGCCGAGGCCCCTCCCAGCCCCATGGGAGCCCCGCGGGCCCCACACAGATTCTCCGGGGCTGGTTCATCACCTCCGAATACTCCTGTGACAGGAGGCGCTCGCAAAACCCGCCCCCAGCCCCTAGCGGCAGTATATACACGGCTCCCAGCCCAGAAGCCAGGAGAAGTTTCTAGGCCCGCGTCCCCGGGGGTTATTAAGCTCCTGGCTCCACTCGAGACTTCGGTGGCCCTGGCTGCGAGCCTGGACAGCCTGGGAAGACGGTGGCTGGCGGAGCGCTGGTGAGGAGGCAGTGCGGACAGGGGCGCTCTGGGGTTCTGAAGGACCGGCCAGGGGTCGCCTGCGGTGGCTGGAGCGTCTTCGGGGGCCTGGATCCCGGTCTGGTGCGCACCTCCAACCTTGGCAGTGAATGGTTCGGCGATTTTGGAAGCTCGGAAGACTAGCCCACCCACATCACCTTGCTGTGTGAGCTCGGCCAGGTGGCCCCTTCTCTCCGAGCCTCCGTGCGCGCTCCGGCTCCCCGGCTGCCATGGCTGATGGCCAGTTGCCCTTCTCCTGCCACTACCCCAGCCGCCTGCGCCGGGACCCCTTCCGGGACTCGCCCCTCTCCTCCCGCAGCCTGCTGGATGACGGCTTCGGCATGGACCCCTTCCCCGACGACTTGACTGCCTCTTGGCCCGACTGGGCCCTGCCCCGGCTCTCCTCCGCCTGGCCGGGCTCCCTGAGGCCGGGCACAGTGCCCCGGGTGCCCACCGCCACGTCCAGGTTTGGGGTACCTGCTGACAGCAGGAGCCCCCCACCCTTCCCAGGGGAGCCCTGGAAAGTGTGCGTCAACGTGCACAGCTTCAAGCCGGAGGAGCTGATGGTGAAGACCAAGGACAGATACGTGGAGGTGTCTGGTGAGTGGGGGTCCAGAGGGAGAGAAAAGGGGGTGGGGGGGGGGGCCCAGCCTTGGGAATAGCCAGGAGCACTCTCCTTAGAGCGGAAGCTGTGACAGCCTGACCCAGGTGACTTCAGGGCTCAGGAATGCAGCCCACGGAGGTCATCTTTAGGGAAGAACTGTCCCCTCCTGGCACCCAGGAGACCCCTCCACCTGGCGCAGCCTCGGGGGCTGGGACCTCGGGGCACTGTGTCACTCAGAGAACAGGCAGGAAAACGGAAACCAAAATTGGGTATTTCGACAGAGGGCTTCATACACAGAAGAAGTGAAACAGATATGGAAGGGATACAGAGACAAACAAGAAGTGGGGTTCCTTGCACCCCACCCTCACAACATAGTCCGGAAGGGCGTGTTTAACGCTGAGTGTTGGCAGTGGTAATAACCAGCATAGGTTTCGAGGGGGACGCTCCCCTCGTCCCAGATAAGAAACCGAGGCTTCCTAGTCACTTTAACGTTGCCCATTGGTAACCTGGGCCGAGCGCCTAGTGCCTGCTGACGCCACACTAAGCGCCTTATCGGTAGCATCTCGGTGAGTGCCACCAGAGGATGTGGGTCCTGCTGGTCGAGGAAACTGAGGCACAGGGAGATGAAGGTAACCCTCCCAAGGCCACCAAAGAGTCAGATCCAGGCTGTCTGGGAATTGGTCACTGAAGCACCTACTAGGTGCAAAGGGCTGGGCCTACATGCTTCTGCTCCTTCTCCCCAGTAACCCTGAAAAGCAGAGGGGTCTAGTCCCATTTCGCAGCTGAGACTCAGACCCTGGCGGGATTCGCCCAAGGTCACGCTGTGAGTCAGCAGCAGGATGAGTCTGGGCCTGCCCACTGCTCCAGGCGCAAGGCCCTGGTCACCACAAGTCCCAGCCGGGGAGGGAGTGCTCTGGGCGACAGGGGAGAGGAGGCTGGAGTCTCAGGCCCTGTTAGGAGAAGCTTTCTTTCGCTTCCCTCCCAATTAAAGCGCCATTCCAAAGAGCTGTTCCCCAGCAGGCTCTGCCAGCCAGAAAATCAATAAAAGCCGTTGTGGGCGCAGGCTGGGCAGGGACAAGTGCTGGCAGGGAGGTGTTCGGGGGAGTTTCAAAGCCCAGACAATGGCATTATAAGCCTCAGAGGTTCTGGTGGGTGTGGTGGGCCAGGAGACAGGCTGGGGCCCCCCTGCTGATGGGCAAACGTTTTAACTTCTCTCTGCTTTGTTGCCTAATCTGGAAATTGGGGTCCAAAGGGCTGCACGGCGTAAGGATTATTGTATTAAATGAGGAGAGGCGTGCGCCGTGTGTATATAGTACCTGAAGTAGTACCTGAAGCACAGCGGGTCAGTGTTGTTACTGAAGCTGATGCTGTGGTTAAAATGCGGGCCGCACAGTAAGACCCCGATACATCATAAGTGGTAGATGGTCTTGGAGACCTGGGTTCAAATCCTGGCACCGCTCTTCACTCTCTGGATGGATATACACAAGAGGGACTTTCCACTGCTCTGAGCCTCAGTTTCCTCATCTGCAGAGGGGGGACCACAGTGACACCTCTCCCGTAAGGCCAGGGGAGAGACTAAATGTGCGAGGGCCGTCCATAATGCATGCAGGGTATCTGTGAAGCGGAGCTGAGGACGGTGCCTGCCTGGCCGTCCACAAGCAGGGTGTCAGTTACAACTGCTCCCTCTGTGTCAGTTACGGTTCCAGAGTTTTCCATTCCAGGTTGGGGGCTGCCCCCACACCTCGAGGCCCTTCCAGGAGACCTCTGTCCAGCCTGGGGGCCTTTTTCCCTCCCATCCTCCTTTCTATGAGCTTCTTAACAAGTGGGGCTGGCAGCTCCAAGCTCAGACCCCCGCTAAGTGCCTTACTAATTCAGGGGCTTTGAATGAGTTACGGAGCCTCAGCTTCCACATCTGCACAATGGGCATCCCTGAGGAACCTAAATGAGACGAAGACAGATAAATGGGACAAAACAATGAGCCAGAGCCTTTTTGGGCTGTAAAATTCTCACACGCGTGCACTTAGCACCCTCGGCTTGATAGACTCCAGGTCCCCGGGGAGTGCGTGCAGAGACTCTCATAAAAGAGGTTTCACAGATCTGATCGGCATCAGGGGCTCCATGGAAAAGCAACTTCCGAGGGAAGTCAGAGGTCAGAGCCAGCCCCCGACCCTGCCCCACACAAGGACAGGCCTGGTCTCCCCCAAGCACCCGTGCGGGCACCGTGCTCAGTACCTACGCAGTTGGCTCGCTGGTTCCGCCCGTGGAATTCTAAGGAAATGCGGGCAGATTGGTTACACCCATTCTACAGGTGAGCAAACTGAGGCCCAGGGAGCGTAGCTCGCCTGAGATCACCCGCTTCCCCACAGCAAGGTCTGAAACTCAAAGCCAGGCCTATGGAGACAGCCCCAGTCAGGGCAGCTGGACCTGCTTCGGACTGCGTGGCCCTCGGCAAACCCCACCTCCCGCCCTCGGCTCTACCACTGGTCCTGGGAGCGGGTGGACTGGATCGGGACTGGCCAAACTGTGAGCTTTAAGATGTCACAGGCCTCTGAGACATGGGTGGAGGAGGAGGTCCAGCACTCTAGAAGGTGCCATGTGAAACCAAATGAAACCGGGTCTCCTCATCCGAGCCTGAGCTTGCTCATGGAGCCTCGGGCTCGCTGAGCCACGGCCCGGGCTTATCTGAGTGCACACAAGTGTCCAGTGCCGGGGGAGTGTTTGGAGGATGCTGAACCAGGAGACTTCCATCATGCCTCACACGCTCCCACCCCCTCCCTGCCGCCATCAGCCAAGAAATGTCCCCTCTCTGGGCCACTGGGCCGGGCCCTGGCCCAGGCAGGGGCTGGAAAGCCCCGAGACCTTAGGCTGGCCCCTTCTCCCAGGCCCTGCTCTGACATTAATCCCAGGGCCTCTGCCAGCCCTGGTGACAGCACCTTCTTCCCTTCGCCGGGCCGGTGACTTCCCCGAAACGCTGGCACCCACGGCCCTCCGAGGCTTGGTCAGAGATGACAGGCAGCTGCCAGGGCCCCCAGCTTCCTGGCCTTCAGATGACTTCCCTCTCTCTCTCCCTCTCCCTCTCTCTCCCCCCAGTTTTAATCCTAATAGTTACTTTTCTCTGTTTACAAAAATCAAATATTTCCACATAGAAAAATATAAACAGGAGAGCAAAATACGAGATTAAAAATCACTCACCATCCTTCAACGGCCCCTAATAGATATTCAAATGACATGCAAATTAAGCTTCAAGATGCAACTCCTACCACCTTCCTTCAGCCAGAGTGACCCCCTCCCCACACCCCCTCCATGGAAATCCAGGAGCTGGCCCTGCTCAGAGGGCCTCTCCTTGAACCCCAATACCTTACTTTCAGAGCGCAGGCAGGGAGGGGTATCTTCTGAGGGGCAGTCCTGCCCCCAAACATCAAAACAGACCACAAGCGCTTACCTTCACGCAACCTGCAAAGCAATTCTGTGACTCACTCTCATTCGCTCCTCATGGCAACCCAATAATTAGGGTGTTGTTGTCACCCCCACTTTAGAGAACAATAAAGGGAGGCTGCTGGGAGGAAAGCAGCGATATGTCAGCAGATGTCAGAGCAGGGACACAGCTCTGAAGCCCACCTACCTGCCTTCGAACTTTGGCTCCAGCTCTTCCACGCTGTGTGACCTTGGGCATGTCACTTAACCTCTCTGAACTTCTGTTCCCTGTGCACAAACTAGCAGCAATAAACATGCTTGCTCCCTAAGATTATTGTGATATAAATGAGTTGCCTAGCATAGCAGCTGACACCAAAATGTGCTTATGAGGTTGCTATTATTATTATTATTCTTGTCCTCCTCGCCCTCCTCCTTTGCTGCCCCCAGGACACACCAAGTGTGCAAAAGGACTGAGTCAGAGGCACTGGCCCGTCCCCAGGGGAGGCAGGCCTCCCGAGGCCCAGGCCTTGGGGACGGCACCAGGGGACAGACTGTGTGCCTCTGGCCACCTGCCCGGGCGCTGGGCAGTTGGTGGGCATGACTTGGCAGGCCAGAATAAACTCTCGGGCCATCAGCACATTTGCAGAATAGCATGTCCTGGCGAGCCCAACCCTGCAGCTTCAGAACGACTTCCTGTAAACGTGCCCCCTTCCGCCCAGCCGGTGGCAGGGACAGGGAGGGAGGTAGCCTTTCCTGGAGGCGACGCAGCGGTGCAGATGCAAACTTAGAAGTTCTAGAACTCGGAATTTATGCCGGAGAAGCCGCTGGTCTGGGGGGTGAAGATCTGGCTACAAGAATGTTCAGTGCCGTGAGATTCTTTCCGATGCCAGGAACTGTCTCAGCGGCCCAAAGCTGGGCACTGGTGACGTCGTGACCTTGTGTGTCCCCGCGGGGGACGCCATGCCACCCTTAAAAATCACGTTGAGGGACATTTGCCGTGATACAGAACAATGACACTAATGTGCTAGCAAGACATAAAAACAGGTGCATTGTATACGCTGATCTCATTGGATAAAATATACGACACTCATCTACACTATGTAACATTTATGCATTTCTAAGTAACAGAAAGAAAAGTCTGGAACAGATGCAAAAAAATGTCAGTGGTTTCCTCACGGCGGTGGGAGTCTGGGTGGTTTGAACTGATTTTTTTTTCTTTATTTTCTACATTTTCTGTATACACATGCGTTATCTTGTAATCAGGAAAAAGAAATTAGGAAAGGGATAGGAAGAAATCATGAAAAGCAGTTAATAATGTAATCACCTTTACATTGTCAGTTGTTCAGAATCTGCCCCAAGGCAAAACACTATGTCCCTCGAGGTCATTTACAGTCCATTCCTAAGCCCCTCAGAAGGGGTCCCTGTGTACACGAGGGCCCCTGACCCCGGCATGTGGGCCCACAGATGAGGTGAATGGCTTCACTGGGCACTAACCCTTTGCTCAGAGAGAAATTAGAGACTCTCCCTCCATTTCAAAAAATAAGAATAAGGAAGGACCGAGAGGCTCAGAATTTCTTATATAAATTGCAACATGATAGCCATTTGCGGCCCAGGCCTCCTGTAACTTCATCCTTTTCCTTTCTAAGGATAGAAAAGAAAAGAAAAGAAAAGAAAAGAAAAGAAAAGAAAAGAAAAGAAAAGAAAAGAAAAACTCCCCGCCCCGCACCCTGTGGGAGGCGGGGCAGGCGGAACCTCACACGCAGGTGCCTTTCTCAAGGGCAGGCCCCTCTGGAGAGGCCGGGGCCGTGTCTGTCCGCAGACGGAAGCGTTGTTTCCAGGAGATTCTCTCAGTACCTGGTGCAGGTACTCCGACTCAGAGAACTCATTGGAAGCTGGGACGGGCAGAGAGGCATCAGACCCAGCACTTAACTCAGATGCAGAAAGAGCTGGTTCAGAGCCCAGGGCTGCCACACCCCCGACGGGTGGTGACCTTGGACCCAGCACTGGGCCTCAGTTTCCACACCGGTCACCGAGGGAGAGAGACACATCCCCGGAGCTGGGGAAGGGCACAGTGAGGGGTGAGGCCATCGGGTGCCAGCCAATCAGGGTTCTGCGGGCTGCTTAGGGGGGTGAGTGGCACCACATGGAGACTTAAAAGATACCGATGAAACACGTGGTCCAGTTTCTGTGATTTCCTAAGACCAACGCCTCTACCAGGTGCAGTCAGGGCCTCCTGTCCTGCCCTGTCCATGGTGTTATGTGAGCTTCGCAACAGCCTGGGAGGTGGGCTCAGGGGAGGGCCCTGCGGCTCAGACAGCTGGAGTCTCTAGACCAAGCCCCGAGCCTCTCAACGGGTCGGGGACACAGCCCACTTTTGATGCCAGCCTGAGTCCTCAGCAGTGGGAGTCCCGCCGGGGACCACGCCCTGACACATGGCCTTCCTCTGTCCTCCAGGCAAACACGAAGAGAAGCAGCAAGAAGGTGGCATCGTGTCCAAGAACTTCACAAAGAAAATCCAGTAAGTGACTTCGTGGATTTCCAGGTTGGGGGGTGCAGGGCAGGGAGGGGCCTGGGACCTGAGATCTGGGGTCTGTCCTCTCTTGGGTGTCTCTCCTGTGAGACACCCCCTACTCCGGGCCAGGGAATTGAACCCTCACCCTGAAAAGGGAAAAGACGTCACAGCAAAGGAATGCTGTGAGCTGCAGCGGACCCCCAGGCTGAGCGCAGAGGCCGGGCCCCACGGAGGCCCCGCTGGCGATGCCTGTATGGGGCGGGGGAGAGGCAGCGAGGGGCTGATGCTTCATGGGCCCACCTGTTCCCCACTCAGCATCATCCGCCACCTGTGCTTCTGGCCCCAAAGCCTTTGTCCCTTTGTCCAGTCACGGTTACACCTGGCTTTTGTTTGCAGAGGCCAAATGTAACCTTGGTTTGAAGAGACATTACCCTCCCTGTACTGTGAGGAAACTGAGTCTCCCACGGGTGGAAGGACTTCCCCAAGGCCCTTGAAGTTAGAATTTAGAAGAGCCCCAAACTGACCCCTGAACTCTGGGCTCAGTGCCCATTCTTGGACCAGGGATGCGCTTTCCTCGCCAGTGAGAGGGATGGACAGTCGGTCCAGCCCTGTGGAGGCAGCGCCGATTGGAAATGAGATCGCGGCGCAAGGATCCGCCCAGAACGGCACCTCACAAATGGGGGCTTGTTATTACTATTATTGTCGCGGTTATTGACTCGTAACCCCACCCCCGGCTCTGGCAAGGACGGCCTGAGTCCAGAGTCCCGAGAGATTGCGTCAGATGGATTCCGAGGCTTCTCCAGGCGTCGGGATTCTGTCCGTGCCTCACCCAGCTGCTGCCTCTGGGTTCCTAGAAGTTGTGGACGCTTCCCGATAAGGCAAGCGCTAAACGGTTTCTCTTTGCACCGGCTTGCCTGCCGTGCCCAAGATCAGACGTTGCTAGGGAGGATGAAAGAGCAAAAGGAGAGGGAGGGAGCTGACGTTTCTTTCAAGGGCCCAACGAAGGTCTCCTGATGGAGTCACAGGCAGGGCGGGGCCGCGAAAGGGCCTGAGCCGGAAAGAAGTCGGCGGATTAATCATTTTGCAAAGAAGGTCATTTTTGTGGATGTTGCCATCTCTGAGGCCTCCGGCAAAACAGCTTGCTGGGAGCTACTGGACCAGATAGAAATGCGCAAAGGCGCGTGAGGGGAAGCTGCTGTTCTGCTGGGGCCCGGCGGCTGAGCCGGGCTGGTTGTTACAATGTTGGACGAGCCTTTGCCCTGAGCGCCCCAAGGGCCCGCCCTCCTCATCTCCTTAGCCAGCCAGCCCGACGGGTCCCGGACCCTCCAAAGCCCCCCACAGCCCAGCAACTGAAGGGTCCCCAGGACCCTCCTCCATCACGGTGGCATGAATCCCTTTGTTCTGGTGGGTCAGTGTCCAGCTGCCTGTTGTTAATATTTTCATCTCACCCGGGTGCTGGGAGCCCTGGCCTCAGGGAACGGAGCTACTGCGCCTGCGTTTCCTGGTGGGTAGGCCTGCTGCGGGGGGGGGGGGGGGGGGGCGACAGGATGTGTGTGTGAAGCATTTAGCACCAGGTACAGACTCAGGGCTCGGTCCGTGGGAGTCCACCTCATCAAAACCTCCAGCCCAGGTCAACCTGGTCAAAGACCTTGACCAAGTCTATCCCCCCCCTCTGGGCCTCAGTCTCTCCATGTGAGAAGTGACAGCGTTGTCCTGGACATTCAAGAAGCTTCTCTCGGGCTCTGACATTCTCTGGTTCAACGATACCGCCGGTCGTGCTAAAATATTCACAGCTGCCCAGCGGCGCACCTGCAGGGCCCACGGCTGCAACGACAAGCAGGCACTGCCAGTTACCATCCAGCACTTCCGGTACGGCAGGCACGTAATTCTCAGATATATCCGTCCCTAAGAGGCAGATACTTTTTCGACCCCTTCCCCCGCCACACGAACAGAAAGGGCTGGAATCTGCACTCAGGGCTGCCTGCCTGTGGTGCCCGCACGCTGGGCCACGGCTACCCAGTCACGCGGCACCAGGTGTCCATTGGGCTGGCATGCAAACGGTTAAAGAGTTGGCCCACCCCAACAGCCAGGGGGCAGGCCGAACACTTGGCCTTGTCTGGGCTGTAGCAGCAGCTCCACTTGGACTTGGCAGGTGCCCAAGGTCCCTCTTTCCCCTCCCTCCTTCCCAGCAGGCCCCTCGTGAATGTCCGTGGCTCCGATTCCACAGGCGTCTCCGGGGCAGAGGCAGCTCGGGGGTGGGGGGCTCCGGGTTGCTGTTCACGGCAAAGCGCTCCCCTGCCCCTCCAGGAAGGGCCCTGCCCTGCCCATGACCACGGATGGACTCCCCTCACTCCCCGTTCTCTCACCCAGACCCATAGCCTTGCTATGGGCCATGACAGGCAGGGCCCCCTGGGCCAGGGAGCTCTATGGTGACTGAACCTTCTAGCTCCCTCTTTCCCCTACCCCGACCATGGTCCTTTTTATAAAAAAAAAGTCTGACGTCAGAGAGGCAGCAGAGCACCACAGCTGCTCTGAGCTCAGAGACCAGGATTCCGATGCCATTCCCCTCTGCTGCCGATCGGCTGGGTGGCCTTGGCAAAGCGCGTCCCCTCCCTGACCCCAATCTCCCCGTCCATACATCGGGGACAGAAACAGGACTCGCCTGGCGGGATTATTGTTAAGAACTAACAGAGCTGATTCCGGTGACGCGCCTGGCACACAGAGAATGCTCAGAGGTCCTCCTTGTTGTTATTTCTATTAATAATGGCATCCCAAGGAGCTGTTCCCACAATTCCGATAGTTTGTTGGAGAAACGATGTCCCAAGTAGCTTCATTCACCCCAAACGGCCCCCAAATCATGAAAACAGCCTCAGAACTGGAGCCGGAGATGGGTTCAGAGACCCCGTCTTCCCCAAGTCTTTGTTAAATGGCCTACGCAACCAGCATATCAGTCCCTGCCTATGAACCACTCCTGGCCCGCGGCGAAGCTCGAAGAAGGCGAGCGATGCCCTCAAATGTGCTCTGGGAACATCGTCACCTGTGCAAAATGCTTCAGATGCACCCCACATGGTGGCTAGTTCTAAGCCTCAGGGAACGTGTTGGCATCTGAAGCCCAGCCATGCAGCCAGCCTGGCCCCCTTAAACCGCCGACTCGCCTGTGTCAGCGTGAATTCCACCAGCCATGCACACGGCCAGTGAAAATGCGTCCCCTGCTGTGGGTCACGCCTTACTTAGGCTCTATAATGGGGAGGCCGTGGTGGCCATTTCTGCCGGCAGCTGGTCAGCCGTGGGGGCTAAGTGGGGACCTCAACCTGGGGTCAGA
Organism: Phyllostomus discolor; assembly: GCF_004126475.2. Classification (NCBI taxonomy): domain Eukaryota; kingdom Metazoa; phylum Chordata; class Mammalia; order Chiroptera; family Phyllostomidae; genus Phyllostomus; species Phyllostomus discolor. The sequence goes on from NC_040915.2 coordinate 50,774,729, forward strand.
CCCGCGGGCCACCGCCCCCTGTATGCTACTGCTGGGGCGGCACGTGCCTGTTTGCAGAGCGTGTTTGGATTCCTAAAGCATCAAATGCTGTGCAAGTTTAGTATTATGATATCTACTTTGCAGAAGAGGGAACAAGCTCAGAGCCATTGAGAGACCTTCCGAGGATCACACCCAGTACTGGATGCACCCAAAGCCTAAGCTCTTATCAAAAATATTTTCGTTCAGCCCTGGCTGGTGTGGCTCAGTGGATTGAGCGCCAGACTGTACACCAAAGGGTCACTGGTTCGACTCCCAGTCAGGGCACATGCCTGGGTTGTGGGCCAGGTCCCCAGTGAGGGGGCGCATAAGAGGCTACCACACACTGATGTTTATTTCCCTCTCTCGCTCCCTTCCACTTGCGAAAAATAAATAAAATCTTAAAAAAAAAAACCCAAATGTATACAAAATATTTTCTCTCAAAGAAATAAAACAATGTTCAAGCAGTATGGAAATAAATGAATAAAATCTTGTGCTTCTCCTAGGCTTCCTGCGGAGGTGGACCCTGCGACAGTATTTGCCTCGCTATCCCCAGAGGGTCTGCTGATCATCGAAGCCCCCCAGGTGCCCCCTTACTCACCATTTGGAGAAAGCAGCTTCAACAACGAGCTTCCCCAAGACAGCCAGGAAGTCACCTGTACTTGAGACCGCGGTCTCGGCCCATCCTTGTCCCTGCCCCCCTAACCCCCACAACCCTCCGGGCTTCTCTGATTCCAGGGTGCATTGTGCATTGCTTTAGCTGAACTCATAGACGTGGTGTGGCTAAAATGTTGGGGGTCAGGGTAACTCGGCCAGTCCCTAGGTAGTGTAGTAGGTCTTTACACCAGAGGGTGCCATTGGCCAGTAGTGCTCGGTTGCGTTAGGCCTTTATGCTGGGAGTTTTTCTTTCTCTACCTTTTCTGTCTTGGTAAAAAAATGTTGTCCACTCGATAGTTGCAAAGCTTATAAAAGAGGACATACTATTTCACGCTGTATCTTATCTTGCAACTGATGGAAGGGTTGCTCTTCTCCGGGGACCTCGCATCACCCAGATTCCTCTTCTGGGCTCCCGATGTTCGTGCCTGCCCCCCGGTGGGTCCACGGTGCCCATGGGCTCACCTCACTGTTTCTGCAGCCATGGCCTGCAAAGGGTGACAGACAGGTCTCACCTGCCCCAAGGGGGTTTGTCCAAGATTCACATGAAAACAAAGAGTGCCTTCTGCCCTGTGCCCAAGTGACACCAGCATGTTCCCAAGCTGACCATCCCTGAGGACTCTGGAAGCCCCTCAGTCTACCCTTTGGCTGATGTCCCCCCTTTCTTGTGTCCCTTATGCCCTCACGGGGGTCTTACAGAGGGGGCTGTCTCGGGACAGCTCCACCAGGAACCAAGCAAAGGCCAGGCAGCCTGGCAGGCAGGATCGTGGCACTGTGTGTCTGTGGGTGGGACGTGTGTGTCATTGTTATTTGGATTGTGCAGTTCTTTAGGAAAAATAATAGTAAGTGATAATAATAATAATAATAATAAAGGAGCTAATGTTCTTAGCCTTGTGTGCTTCTTTCGATTGAGGAGTTAAATGCTAGCTACATCACTTAGATTTTCCAATATCAATCGAGAAAGCTTGTGGCGGCCAGTAATAACACCCAACAAAGAGTGGCTTAAATGACAGAAACATGCATTGTGTGACTTTACAAGAAGTCTAGATATGTGATTTTGCAGTTACTTTTTCAGTGGTGATGCCACCAAAATCCCAAAGTAGTCCCCTTTTTCCTCTGCCATCTCTGACAAGTCTGCAAAGCCTCTCCTCATGTCGGCGAGGTGGCTGCAGCCGCTCCGGGCACCTCATCCTTGTGCAGCAATGCACAGGAAGAGAAGGCAGGGGTAGGAGGGTCTCCTCATCGTACATTACTCTCTTTGATCAGTTCGAGATCTCTCCCAGGAGTTCTCAGCAGACTGATTTGACCCCATTGACCAAAACTGGGTCATATGAGTACTGATCCTGCCAGTAGCTGGGCAGCTGGGCAGGGGAGCCTCCAAGGGGTGTGTTGGCAGCTCGGCTGACATTTTGATTTCCACCTGATGAAACATCTGACCTGGCTAGTTGGTGCCCAGACATGACCCGCAGAAACGATGAGATAAAGATCTATCCTGAGACAATAAATAAATAAAAATCAAAAACAGACAGCAGGGTCATGCGTCTACCCTGAAGCCAATCCCTGGCAAAAGGCAAAGGGGTGGCCAGCTGTACTGGGCTTAGGTCGGTACTGATTTACCCTCTGAGGCCCGAAACAGTGCCGCCTGAACAAAACGAGACTCCGGCGGGATGGAGGGAAGGGGCTTAGCGCCAGAGCGGGGAGCCCCCGGCGCAGAAACTGCCGCAGACGGAGGCTGTCCGGGGCACCGGGCCTCGCTCAGGGCTCAGGAAACCCAACGCACACTGATTTACGCAAAGCGGGTATTGACTGGCGCACGTGGCTGTGAAGCCCAGGACCTACGTTTGCGCCTGGCTGTGCCTGGCGTCTGAGGATGCCGGCAGAACTCAGTTTCTCTCCATCTCTGGGCCCCGCGGTGTTGGCTCCATTCCCTACCTCCCTGCGGGCCCCTGCCTCCCCGGCTCCTGGCCCTCCATGCGGCCATGTCCTCCCATGCGCTCACACAAGAGGACTGCGGTCGCTACGGCCCCACGTCCCTCCACATTTCAGTCCCCACGGGGAAAACAGGCCGGTCTTCTCCCAGAGCTTTGTTCGCATTCCCTAGAGTCAGTCTTACTGGACCAGCTCGGGTCACGTGGCCATTTTTGAGCCACAGCCCATGAAACCAATGCTTTGATTGGTCGGGCTTGGGTCACATGCTCCATCCCTGGAGCCAATCGTATTTAATCTCACGACACCCTAGGAAGCAGATATTAATTTTACAGTGAAGACACTGAGGCCGGGAGAGAAGCGGGGTGGGGTGGGCAAGTCACACGGTGCCAGCAGAACGCGGAGGTTTGCTTTCGGAATAGTCAGCGAGGAGCTGCTGGGCTGCTTGTCCAGAGCATCTCCAGTGCTCTCAAAGCAGCAGAAGTCAGTGACTGTTTCCCGAGCCCCTGCTCTGCTCGGTCCTGTGCTAGGAGCCAAGGAGTTGGTGGCCCATGGGCCACACTCCCTGCCCACAGGCCAGAGGCAGGCAGATAAAAGAACTTGGGATGCTCCCCAAACCCTTCCTGTGTGCAGGACAGAGTCCTGAGGGCTTTGCGTGTATAATAGACCCCGTCACCCTGCAAGTCCATGCGGTAGGCTCAACGCTTCTCTCGGTTTTGATAGGGGCTTAAGACTTGGAAAATTTTAGCTTAAGGTAAATAGCTGTAAATCTAGCAAGTAATGTGTATGTTAAGTTTTTGTTTCAGAAACTACAGATAAGGCCCATCCTGGCGCCTGAGAAAAAGCAGCTGACCTCCTGGGGCACGGACTAGAGATTACCGCCTGGAGACACCCGTACTGGGAAGAAGCAGGTGACTACCCCTCCCCCTTGGAGATAACTGTTGAATTTCTAGGCTTTGGCCGACCCCTATTTACCCCCCCCCCAATCCCCTTATAAAAGATCTGGCCAGGAAAGAAAGGGGAAGATGGTTTGTTAGGGTATGAACCCGCCATCTTCTCGGATCACCGGCCATCTGAATAAAGCACCTATAAAAGATTCAATTGCTGTCATTGCTTATTGGATTTAGTAGTGCCAGGCAGCCCAAACGCCAGTGTCTTTTCCAGTTACAGTTTGACGGATAAGGAAACAGACGAGGGAGGGCGGAGGGTGCTGCCCCAAACCACAGGCCCGGTCCGTCCCCAGGACCACCACTGTTAACCATTGATCAATCACTCTGTCTGCTCTCTCCCAACAAAGCACAGTGTGAGTGTGCCTTACCCGAGTCCAGCCAACCTGTGGGGAAGAGAAGAGAGGAGGTACTTCCAGCTGGGGATTTGCGGGGGGTGGGGGCGGGGACGGGGATGGTTTGCCCAGGAAGGGTTACTCCTGTGGGGTTGAAGGACTTGCGCAAACAGGGATGGGGTGGGGAGGCTCCTCCCAGGCAGAAGAAAACACATGAGCCCAGGGGAAAGGTATGTGCCTGTTAAAACCCTTTCACGCTCCCCCATTATTGAAAGGATTGAGTGTGAGCTTCCATGCGTGACTTACAAAGCATTATGGACCTGTCTTCAATTACCGCTCCACCCCGCCCTACACCCCCACCCCCACCCTCAGCGTCCAGCCCCACCTCACCTCCCACCGTTCTTCCAACCAGACAAGCCCTCTCTTGTGAAACTTGGAACACACTGTTCTCTTCCTTGCTGGCCACACGGTTGGACCCTTCCCTGATCTTTCCTGCCCTGGCGATAACATCCAGGCCTCAGACGTATTTCAGCTCCAGGCCCAGAAAAGCAGCAAAACCAGGCAGGACCCCCTGCTGATGAACAGCCTACTGAGATCTCCCCTGAGCCCTCCCCTGGTATCCCCACCTTTGGAAAGCACATAACACACACACACACGCACACACACACCCCTCCCACGGCCAGACCAGGACCCAGCACACGGCCTCCTGGGGCACGCTCACTTTGAGTGACTTTTCTCTCTCCTAAACTCTAAGGGACCCCATGAGACTTGCAACCAGCGGAGCAATGGGCAGCAGGAGCTCATCCCAGGCCTACCCTCCCAGACTCGTCTCCAAGGCCCCGTGTTGTCGGACTCTGCAGGGAGCCGACGGCAGCCCCGCCCTAGCTCCCTTCTGTCCCGTGAGCGGCCCCACACAGGCAGGCTCTCTCCTGCTGCTGCTTCTCTCCAGCCCTCCTTGCTTCCCTGTCCCCAGCGTTAATGAGCTTACTCTCACAGACACCTGGACTCCGCGCTGTGAAATCTTTCCTGCACGAAGTCAAGAGCCCACACACTGATCAGGGGAATAGAGCTAAAACCCTTTTCAGGGCCAGCTGTGCTTTCTCTCCATTACAGCCGGGGATGATGGCTGGCTGACTGTGTAACCAGTGACCAAATGTGTATGTGTAACTGAGACTTTGGTGCAGTTAGCAGTTAACCAGGAATGAATGAAGGGACTTCTGACCCAGCCCTGAACCCACACACCCGGTCACCAGACCCGGTCACCAGGCATGCAGAGGCTGATGGACTGCATTCCAGCAACTCCCAGAAACACAGGGATGACGCAAACCAGACCACCACTTGAGGGCTTTGAGATCCTTATCAGAACAATGACCATCCTGTTCCAGGATGAAGACATGATGAAGATGTTCAACAAGACCCAAACCCCAAAAGGACTCAATCCCAAGACCACCCTCCAGGCCCCTTGCGCTCCTTCCCCTAGAGAAACTTGCTCCTGACAAGCTTACGGGAAGGTGGACTTAGGGTTTTTACCTGCCACCTCCTCAGGTCACCGGCATCTGATACCAATAAAAACACAAGGATAACCCAGTCCCTGCCTGTGCTTTTTGGCTGAGCAGTGACAGGCAGCAGGAGCCCCCGACTCAGTCACCCTCCAGTTTCCACACCGCCCGGCTGGCCCGAGACTGGCCCACCCCGGGCCGGGTCCCCTTTCCGGCAAATACTGCCTTGTGTTTGTTCAACACAGAGTTGCCTCGCACCTACCACACGTAGGAGGCACTGTGCTGGGTGTTGGGTCACAGTTTCTTTAGGCTCTGGGAGCCTGGAGAGGGGAGGAGGAAAACAGAGCTGTTAGGTCACCAGTTTCGGGCCACTGAATGGGGAGAGCCTGCCTATCAGCCGTGCCAAGGCCAAGGGCATGGAGGGCCGCACAGATTTGACCCCGCAGGGTCTCTAGGGCTGAGGGGGGGCAGTGGGGGCTGCCCTGTACCGAAAGGTGACCGGGGAGGAGTGCCAGGTGGTGGGTGGACCCACAGCCTAAAACAGGCTGCACAATAGTCAACTTTCAACTCTGCGTTGTGATATACAACTCATCAGCCAGCCCAAACTTGAGGGAAGCCTTGTGCACCCGTGGATGCTCTGTCTGGGTGGTCGGGGGACAACCCAGAGCAATGAGAATGGGGAGGAGACTTCTCCATGGGCAGGAATCTGAAGGGAGAAGGGACCATGAGAAAGCATGTCCTGAGACATCACCTATCTCAAGGCCAGGGCATGGGAGGGAGGATGCAACAGTTCTATTTAAATATCTCAAGAGAGCGAGGCTGTATCAGAGAGCTGGACCATTCCCTGGTCAACTACAGATCTCTCAAAGGCTGAGACCATGTCTTGTTGGTCTCCACCATCTCTCCCTCTCCTAACACATATCCTGGCACACAGAAGGCCTTCTGCATTTACCAGATGCACGGGTGAACACACTGAGCAAATTAAACCCAAACTCCTTTCCACCCCCTTCCAAGTCCCGCATGATCTGGCCCTGTCACCTCCCATCTCCCGTGGCTCCTCCTGCTCTTGTTCATTACACATGGGCCTCCTTTCTGTCCCTCAAACACTCACCCCAGGGCCTTTGCACTGTCCCTTCCTTTGGTCACCCACGCTCTGCCCCCCAGCTCCCCGCCTGGCCACCTCCTTCTGATCACACTTTCCTTGGGTTTCCCCTCAAGCTCCACCGCCCCGGATCTGATCACTATGAAACCCATCACACATCCGTGACGACCCCGAAGCACTTCTCGGGGTTGTGCTGGCTTGGCTGCAACACGCACATGCGCATTAAGGTCTCAGCTGCCCCCAACACACGTCGCGGCCGTAGATACGCCCTAGAATGTGAGCTCCAAAGGGGAGGGGCTTTCTTTCTCTGTCTTGTCCACCCCTATGTCTTCCATGCTGAGTGCGACGTTTAGGGCACCACATCATAAAAACGTACAGAATGAACGGATGAATGAAGGGAACGCTGGGCATGAGTCACCTGGGAAATGAAGCCAAAGGCATGACGATCTCAAACCCCAGAAACCCAGCTCATTGCAGTCTGGAGAGTTTCCAGCTCGAAGACACGAGCTTTGTCATCAGAATCGATGGCTCGGCCCTTCCCAGGAGATCTCCAGTGAAAGCATGGAGGGGCCCGGCCCCTGGACCCTTGCCTCGATGGTGAGGCTGAGGCGGGGTACGCAGAACCTGCTTCCCCGCCCACTCCCTTGACCGGCGCGCAGGGAAAGCTGATTGGCAGCCCCCCTCCCCCTCCTCCCAACTGCCTGCCAGCCAGCCGCTGCCAGTGGTGATGTATGGAGATGGCTTGATTTGACCTTGAAGGGAAGAAACAAATTAATGTGTCTCGAAATAAATTCCGGGAATCAGTGGCCGGCTTCTCCTCCACCCCCTCCTCTCGGCGCCTCACAAGCTGTGCATTATAATGTGAAAATCAATACTGTCTCTTAAACAAGTCAGGCCAACACCTGGAGCTGGCAGGGTGTGGGGCTCTGGTGGTGGTGGGGGGTCCCCCCAGTATCCTGGGCCAGGGGGTTGTTGGAAATGGAGGGCGGGGAGGCTGGAGGGCTGCTGTGGGCTCTGCTGGATTTGTTGAGGGCTGGCCGGTCCATGTGCAGGGAGGCCAACCCTCGGAACCCCAGCTCCCAATCCTCTAGGTGTGAGCAGACGGGAGCCACCTGGCAGGGAAGGGAAGAGCAGCCACGTGGAACAGCATTGCCATGGCCATGCTCCAAGGATAACTGAGATTCAGGGAGGAGATTCCACGGCCAGCCCCCAATCCCACAATTCAATGTATATCGACTGAGCGCCCGCTCTGGGCACCGATTCAATGGTATGTCCAGGGACGATGGTGCCAGGGGTCCAAATACTGAAATGCTTCAGGACCCCTCGATAAACCACATTGCCTGAGCCTCTGAGGTGCCCCCAGTGTCCCAGCCTGTGTTAAGCCTGTCTTCCTAGTCCGATACCTTCACGTCTAGGTCTTGCTGGCTCTGGAGGGACTGTCCTTCTCAAGCTCGGCTAATTCCTGGAGGAAGTAAAGGACTCCCCTGTGAGCACACTTTTTAGATGAAAAGCAGCTGATCTGGGTTGCACGCCCCATGCAGAACCTTGTGCCTCAAGCCACTGTCTCCACGCCCAAGTCATCCCCTGTGGCCCCAGAGCCCGCTGATGTAGTTCAAACCGACCCCTCCCATGCCTGCAGACCCTGCCTCACCTGCTCCTTCCCCCAGAGACCACCCTACAGGCCCTTGTTCACATTTCCCATCATTCCCTGTGCCTCCTGACCAACCCGACTGCTTCCCCAGGTGGCCCCCGTGGCCAGGCCAGCCTCCGCCTCTCGAGCTCTGTGAGCAGGATGAGCTATCTTTTCAATGGCAGTCACCTCCAGATCTTTTGTCCTTGCCACAACTGGAAAATTAAACAATGAGCCTCGCATTTTAAAGCATAGAGTCAGCCCTCCCCATCGCCCCTGCCGCAGATCCCTCTGAGAACCAGCAGCTACCTTTGGACCGGTGGCCATTCTGTACGGTCCTTGCCTGGTCCTATCCTCTCCCGGCCTCCTATGTAGTAGGTACAGCGCTGGGCCCAGGGCAACAAGAAAGACGGGGGTCTCTGCCCTCGTGAGTGTGTGATGGGCATCTTGGGCAATAAGCGAGTGAGCAAAGAAACCAACAGAGGTCAGGGCAGCACCAAGGGAGGCCTGTGAGACCAGGGGGCAGAGGGGCAGCCATGAGGGCTCTGAGTTCTGACCCCAGCTCCGCTGCTCCCTGCTGCGTGTGACCTTGACCTCTGTAAGCACGTGTTCTGTGGGTGATGGTGATGCAGGGCTGAGATTAAACACGGGCGTGCAAAGTGCTCAGCCCACAGGTGCCACCGAAGGTGGAGTCCACAGTAGTGGGGAGCAGCAGGTGGCCTCAGCCTGAACCCCCCTGAAAGGCAGAGCCCAGGGCCCTCCTCTGAGCCGCTGGCCCCTGGAGTCTGTGCCTGGAGCTGACGTTCTCCCAGCCCCTGCCTCCCACCCTCACCATCTCCGCGCAGGAGAAGAAGAATGGGAATTCAGGGCACTGATGGAATTTTGGTCTCCATGGCCACAGGTCTGGAGATAACCCTGAACCGGCATCTCTGTAATCTTCACGGCCAGCCCCACCCCCGCCCGCAAATGCTGCTGCTCCTGTAAATCTGGAGCCACCTGGAAGGACGACTTTGGGACCTGGATGATGCATTTTTTATGAGAGAGGAGAAGGCTTTAGCCCCTTCGCAGTCTGCACAGTTCCTGGAACACTAGGGATGTCGGCCACCACCATCCCCGTTGTCATCGCGGGTCCTGCAAAACCGCGGGGAGGGTTCATTTGAAAAGAGAACCCAGTGGAAGGGAGAGGGCCAGAGGGTGGGAGGGGGGGCAGGCTGCAGCATTGCCTCCCCGGGGGACTTGCAAATGCCCTGCACCCTCAGGTCCCAAATGGAGGTGGTGAGGCGCCCTCCTAGCTGGGGTCCAGACACCCAGCCCCCGACACCCTCACTGGCTCAGGGGGAAGGTAAGGGTGAGGAAATGCCTAGCTGGGGCTCTAGAAATACTTCCAAATAGTGTATGTATATGTAATCCTCACCTGAGGATATGCTGATTGCTTCTAGGGGGCGAGAAAGCAGGGCACGGGGGGAGAGAGAGAGAAACATTCATCACGAGAAACATGTGCTTCCCATGCGCACCCTGACCGGGGATTGAACCCACAACCTTCTGGGTACGGGATGATGCTCCAACCAACCGAGCCACCAGGCCAAGGCAATGATGGCTTTTTTCTCTTAAAGCTCCCAGGGGATTCTCATCTGCAGCCAGAGGGAGAAACCACGGGGCGCTGGGATGAGAGCTACACAGGAAGAGCCCAGAGGCGGCCGGGGCCCAGCCTGGCTGGAGCCGCAGTCGTTACCGTCGGCTTCCAGAAAGAAATGATGTCGACGTTGAAACCTGCAGGGTGAGTATTAATAATAATGACATTATTAAATGTTTATTAGCTTCAAAGCGCTGTCTACGCTCTTCACAACCCTTTTCCCACTTAATTTGCAGCCAACCCGCAGTGATCCAGAAACGTGCGGAAGGCGCCACAGCCGGGAGTCGCTGAGCCGGTTCCAGACCCGAGCGGACCGGTTCCAGACCACTGTGTCGGCGAACCAGAGAGCAGGGGTGGGGCGGGGGGCAGCGATGGGAGGGAGGATCAAGAGTTGTTGGCAGAGAGAGAGTAACTCACGGGTTCAGTAGATGCATGCCTTAAACAAACAAACCAACCCTTAATCCTCACACAGAGCCTCCATTTCTTCATCTGTAAAATGGGAACAATTCGCCGCCACCTTGAACAGGCCCCCACTGGGTGGCTGGGAAGATGAGCGCAGGGGTCTGTAAGCTAAAGGGGACTATTGCTTAGTTACCATCACCATCCCGGCCGCCAGGGCGGAGGGAAAAGGTGAGGACCAGCTGTCTTGGAAGTGTTGCCTAGTGACCCGACACCATGGGACGATTTCATTTCTCCTCCGCCTGCCTGTGCTCCATCAGCGCTGCGTGACAGCCTGGCTCGTCCAGGCTCTGACAGTGACAGCGAACAAAACCCGCCGCAGACAGGATGACGGGCCGCCTGCCAGCCGCGGAGCCGCGGGCTCAGACACACACGCGCGCCCTCGCGCACCTCAGATCTGAGCCCGCACAGACGCGGCTGTCGGGGGACAAAGAAGGTCTCGGCGGCGGTGACAGACACTGAGAATCGCTGGGTGTGGCCGAGCTGTCACGTTAGGTCGGCGGCTCCCGGAGCGACTTCCATCAGAAGGAAAGGGAGCGGGCTGGCTTCTGCCGCCGAGTAATTTTGGGGGAGGTGCTGGGGGAGACAAGCCGAGGAGTCTGGCGAGGAAGATACGGCTGGCAGCGCTTGGTGCATAACGAATGAGCCTGAAATCGAGGGGCTGACCATAAATACGGCAATGTCTGAGATAACGACAGGGATACACTTGATACATTGAGGAGCAGCTCTGACTGCACGGTTTCTAAGGTCCGGGGCTTCCGCCGAGGCCTCGCTGGGCAGCTCCGGCTGCGTGTCTCTTTAAGTCGAGAGAAGCGGTCAGCCAGAGCTGCTCTCGGCTGAAGGTGTGACTGCAGGGCCTGGGGGCCCCCTTCTAACCTTACTCTGTGGCTGTTGGCTGGAGGCGTCAGCTCCTCCCCACGCTGGCCTCCCCGAAGGGCTGCTTGGGTGTCCTCATGACCGGGCAGCCGGCTTCCCCGCCCCGCCCCGCCACCCGCCCAGCAAGGGATCGGAGAGAGACCATGAGGCAGAGGCCCAGCGCGTCTTCTGCGATCTGTCCTTGAAAGTGGCGCGACACCCTTTGCTTTCCACTACTGGGCATCGTGGCCAGAAAGGAAGCTGGAGTGGACCCGAGTTTACTCCAAGGCAAGGGAGCTGGGCATGGGCACACCCACGCCAACACTGGTGGGCTCAGGTCTGCCCTAGGGAGGGAAGTGGGGGATACAAACTGCCCCCTGAGGATGGAAACTCCAAGCTCTTCGACCCTGTGGGTCAAGTGGCTCCAGCAGCCTCAGAGCAACTGAGAGTCCCAGGCGCAAAGCCCCGGAGACAAGAGCCCCCAGAAGCCAGGATGGCAGGCTCGGAGACGGCGAGAAGGGATCTGAGTGGACCCCCGGCAGCGTCTCTGGATCTGTGCTCGCGGGCCCCGGAAATGACACAACGACGCAACCACAGGGGACGGTCTGGACAAACAATGCCCCCCCCCCCCCCCCCCCCGCACCGCACAGTGGGAAAAGGTGCACCTGAAGGTGATGGGCTGTCACCTGGGAGAAGCTGGCCTGCAAAACTAACCTTCAGGACCCCCCACCCATTTAAAAGAAATACAAATTTGCATTGATAGTTGTTTTAAGGTGCCTCTATTTTTTTCCTTTGTGCATTTTTTAAGTTTTATTTTAATCATTGTTCAAGTACAGTTTTCTCCCTTTTACTCCCAATCCAGCCCACCCACCCAACCCTCCCCACTTCCCTCCCATTACCACCCTCCCCCTAGTTTTTGTCCATGTGTCCTTTAAATTTGTTCCTATAAACCCTTCCCATTCTCCCCTGAAATTCCCTCTTCTCTCCCCCGTGGTCACTGACAGCCTGTCCTCTATTTCAGTGTCTTTGGTTATATTTTGCTTGTTTCTTTGTTTTGTTGTTTAGGTTCCTGGTAAAGGTGAGATCATGTGGTATTTGTCTTTCACTGCCTGGCTTATTTCACTTAGCATAATGTTTTCCAGCTCCATCCATGCTGTTGCAAAGGGTAGGAGCTCCTTCTTTCTTTCTGCTGCATAGAATTCCATTGTGTGAATGTACCATAGTTTTTTGATCCATTCATTTACTGATGGGCATCTAGGTTGCTTCCAGCACCTAGCTATTGTAAATTGTGCTGCTATGAACATTGGGGTGCATAGGTTCTTTTGGATTGGTGTTTTGGGGTTTTTCAAATATTCTGCATAGAGACTGTATTTGCCTTCAAGACGAGAAAAGTCAACCTAGTTGTGAAATCCAAGATCAGATTCTCATAAGGGCCACTCGCTGTAATACATGACTTGACTCGATTGCAGTCCCCTTCCCAAACACGGCGTTGGTGGAGCTGTGTAGTAGGGTCAGGGTCGGGCACGGGCCCTGGAGCTGGACTGCACTGGTTTGAAACCTCCTCTATCACTTACTGGCTGGGTGGCCCTGGGCTCATTCCCTAGCCTCGCAGGGCCTCAGCCTCCTTGGCAATAACACGGGGGTGATGATGGAGTGTCTTGCAGGGTTGCGGCCAGGAACAAACAAACTAAGATGCAGAGCCATTCCTGGCACAGAAAAAGCACTTTGGCAGCGTGGACCTGCCTTCCTCCACCCCGCCCTTGGCCCTCATCAGTCTGAAAGGTGAGGTCCTGTTTCGCTCTTCCTCCCCCCACACCCGTCCTGCTCCACCTTCTGGGGCATCGCTTTGGGACCCTGCCAGGTGTGAGTGAGTAGCGATGAATTAATCAGGTGGCCCAATCACATTCGTTCATGCTCACGGCTTACCTCCCCCAGGGAATACCTTTCAACCAGCTTCAGAAGCTCCAGAGAGCCCTGCGCAGGCCTGGGGAGGGGGGTGCACACCTGTGGCTTTTACCTGGGGGCATCTGTGTCCCTTTCTTCCAGTCAGAGCCCCCCTCAATAGCTTCTTGGGGTATCCTCATCCTTTTGTGCAGTTTCACTGGGAATGTCCATGCAAGGGCCCTGCTCCTCCCCCCACCAGTGCTGCCACCTGGCCCACGCCAAGCCAGTCGGGGCCCCTCACGTAGGGATGAGAACCTTCTGCAGACGGACTCGAGGCTGGAAAGTGGCCAGAGCTGACTCGCCCCAGTGACTGTGCCCTGAAGGGGTGTCCGTTTTCCTCGCCCCCAGACCCCCGGAGCAGCTCCCTTCCCGTCCTTCCTGGGGCCCAGGGCTTAGCTTTCCTTTCAGCTATGTGAGCGATCCCACCTCCTTGTCCCCTTGACTTTGGCTGATTCCACTCCTTTCACGGAGAACACAAACAGAGAGAGGGAAGCAGCGACAGAGATGGAGACCGAGAGGGATGGCGGGCTCCGTGGTGTCTCCCAGGCCACCTCTACAATGACGCCTGAGCTCCAATCCAGCTCTGCCAGGAACTCCTCCTGCGACCCTGGACAAGTCCCCCCACCTCTCCCTCTGTGCCTCTGTCTCCTGGGCCCACCCCATAGACGCGGTGGTGCCTGGGGCCCTGTCCACAGCCCCCAGGACCGTCACACCCACTCCACGGCTCCAGCAGCCACCTCCCAGCCAACACAGCCAGCGTCTCTTTCCAGGTCAGGTCAGCGCTCCGGGCCCCAAATGCCTCCTACACATTATCCACCCCAGGGCTTCTCACGTACCCGCGTGCAAAATGGAACCCATGATCTCCCCCTGCAAACAGTCCTCGGCCCCCACTGCTATATCAGCAGCGACGCGCACCCACCCCCACGGAGACCCAGACTCTCCTCATCAGCTTGTCACCAGGCACTGTCTGCGCTCTCTGATGCCCTCTGTCATGTGTCCGTTCGTCCAGACATTGTAACTCTACGACATCCCTTCATCTGTTTGTCACTTAGCCTGTCACGTCCGGAAGATGGGTGGTATCGCTCCAGTGGGGAAAAGTGGGGAAATCGGAGAAGGGGAGCCAACCGTCCAAGGTCACACGGGAGATAGGAGGCAGAGCTGGGATTTGAACCCTGATGTATCTGAACCCCTTGTCTAGACAAGATCCCCCAGGACTCCCTCTGTCCAAGGTGCCTGAATTCAGGAGGATCAGGATTTGGGTCAGTCCTGCTCTGGCTGGTTACTAAGCTTCACCATGCAAACAGCAACAGTGTTTGTTGTCCGTGAGCTCATCCGTTCCACTCTGCTCCACCCAGTTCCTAATCCGGGCTCGCGACCTGGGAACTCGTCTCCCGGACAACCAGAATGATGCGGCAAACAGAGGGGAGCTGCCCACCCGGAGCTGAGCTGCCTGGGCGGGATTCACGGTGCACGCCGAGGAGGTGGGGTGGGGTGAGGGTAGTGCTGACGTCCAGGGGCTCCCGCCCAGAACCTCCCCTCTAGGTAGGGGGCACCATGTGCCTTTAATGAGCCAGAGGAGTCCAGCCCCCAGTCCTGGCAGGGCCACCAGGGGATGGACACACCAGGAGGCTGGGCGGGTGGTGACCTGCAGGAGCCCAGACATTCACTGTGTGGTCCTGCGGCCCGGGGGTCCTGGGGACGGTTCAGAGGACTCGGGTTTGAGGCCTGGCCCTGGGGCTTACCAGCTACGCCCCCGACTCAGCAGGAAACCCTCCACTGCCAAGGGCACCACCCTCCGGGCACCTCTCACCGCCTCCTCTGCCTCCACCTTGATCTGAGCCTGTTCCAGCATAGGCTGTTTCCACCCGCGTGAATGCTTATAAAAAAACTGTGATAAAATAAACAACAAGAGTTGCCACTGTAACTGCTTCTACGGGTGCACCAGCGTTGGTGGCACCAATTACATTTCGTGTTGTGCGGCCATCACCGCCATCTATTTCCGAAACTTGTTCATGGCCCCAGACAGATTCTGGGCGGTGAGGAACAGCTACCACCCCCACCCCCAACCCTCCCTCTCCCCAGCACGGGGTAACCTCTGTCCCGCTACCTGTCTCTGCGAATTTGCCTGATCCAGAGATTCACGTAATTAAAATCCTTTTGTGTTTGGCTTCTTTTACTTGATATACCGTCTACAGGGTTCATCCACGTTGTAGTATATATCAGAATTTCATTCCTTTTTATGGCTGAATGATATCCGTTTGCATGGCTAGACCACGTTTTGTCTGTCCATTCATCTGCCGGTGGACACCCTACCAGTCACTTTGACTGCAGCAGCCAGAGCCATTCTGGGGAAAATATTACTCACGATGGCACAGCTTTATTCAACGGCTCCCCGATTCATTCCGAGCGAAAGCCACGGTCTTTATTATGGCTTCAAAGTCCCAAAGGATAGTCTCTCCACACACACTCCGTTCCCTCTGTGTCCCCCTGACCTCATCCCTTCCTGGCCTCTCCGCATCCCTCCTCGCTGTTCCGTGAGCAGCCCAGGGCCTTTGCACACACTTCCCTTCTGCCCGGAACACTCTTCCCCCCATATATGTGCACGGCAGACCCCTCATCTCCCTGCAGTGTTTGCTCAGCTGGCATCTCCTCATCTCAAAGACCCTCTTTGAAACTGCAACCTGCCCTGGAATGGTGGCTCAGCTGGTTGGAGCATCATCCCAACACACCAAGGTTGCAGGTTCGATTCCGGTCAGGGTGCAGACAAAAAGCAACCAATGAATGCATCCATGAGTGGAACAGTAAATCAATGATTGTCTCTCCCTTCCTCTCTCTCTCTCTAAAATCAATAAATAATTAAAAAAAAAAACTGCAACCTGCCTCTCCTTTGCCCATCGTTCCTGATCCCCCTTGTCAGGGTGAGTGTCTCCATAGCATCTGTCACTTTCTCACACACTGTACAGCTCATCCGTCTACTGTTTCCATTGCGTATCATCCACACCCCACCTCCAGGACGTAAGGTCTGTGAACACAGGGATTTGTAGTGAGGTTGTTACAGGGTGCAGCCAAGAGGGGAGCCCCAAATAGGGATGTGTAACAGGGTCCAGAAGAGCTTGGAGATAATTGGCTCCACACCTGCCCAGAATGCGGGCAGCTGTGGCCAATTGTGGGAGGAGCCGGAAATGGGGCTGCAGAGGAAGATTGGCGCTGGGATTTAATCGGAGGCACAGCAGCCATTGGGCATCTCTCTTTTTGAGACCACGCGTCTGTTTAGGACCACGCGGCTTTGGTGTCTTGGTTGGGACCATGCGGCTTGGGGGAGAGTCAGGACCACGAGGCTTTGGAGGTGCTCCCTTTTGCCACGTGGAGGGTGCTGGGAGGACTGTGTGCATTTGTGGGGAACTTGAGTTTGCGTTATTTCAAATGAATAATAAATTCCTTTCCTTTTCACTGATCTCTGGTATTAAGAGACATCTTTTTTCAGGGGGAAAGCAAAATGAACCCAGATAGGTGGGAGGAACCGCCTGTAGACTGTAACAGGGTGGGGGGGTTGCCTGTGTTGTTCACCGATATATTCGAGGCCCCTAAAGCAGTGATCGGTGCGTCACGGGCACTCAGTGAGTGTTGGCTACGTGAATGGACTTGCACTGGGAAGGTTCCTGCACTCCTCCGAGCCCCTGCTCTGAATCAGGGATTATGATCCGTCCCTGGGGTGACGGGTATATGGCAGAAATTGTACCAGATGACGGCGGTCACTCCCCTTTGTGAATCAGAAGGCACTGCATCATAAGAAGGGGTAGGAGAAAAACGATCCCCACTGAGAGCTCTCGGGGCCACATGCTTCCCAGACATTTCTCAGCGTCATCCTCGTGGCACAGATGAGGAAACCGAGGCTCAGAGGAGGGAAGGAGCTCGCCTTAAGATCGCACAGTATGGGCATGCTGGGGAGTCAGAGCGTCGATCTGTCAAACTTTTTCTATAAGTTGCTTTCAGCTCTCACATTTCATAAAACCAAGGAAAAGAAAAAGACTCCCTTTTCTCCAGGGTCCAGCGCGGAGCCTGGGACATGATAATGAGAACGAAAATATCAATAATCGCCGCCTTTTATTAAAAGCCTCCTGCCTCTGTCAGGCCCCCTTCACTCTGGGCTGGGCGCTTTGCAGATGCCATCCTCACACGGCGGCAGGAAGTAGGTGCTGCTATTCCCTCGTCGCAGAATCCGAGGACCGGAGAGGCCAGGCCACTTGCTTGAGGCCACACCACTGACCGGCACCAGGGGCAGCCTTTGAGCCCAGGGCAGTCTGACTCCCACGGCTTCTGGGAAAGACCCGTGGTCGTGGAACTGTGGTTTCTTTGATGCCACATATGTGCCCCTCCCCCCTCAACCTGGAGCTCCATGATCACCTCCAGGTGCCTCCCAGGTGGAAGGAGACCCAAGACGGTGCTTCTGCAGGTGGGAAGGCAAGCACACCCCCCACCCCTCATGCCGAGCCCCTCGATAGGAGCAGCGGGATGCTGAAGGAAAGAGGCGTTGGTGGGCGCTGGGGCAGGGATCCCACGGGCCTGTGTTGCCAGCAAAGACGAATGAAGGAACCACACAGCAAGCCAGGGCACTTCCGCCCCAGAGCAGAACTGTCACTGGTGAATAAATCATCGAGGTCCCGCGCCGGACGTGCCAATTTCAGCGGGAGAAGATGAATGCATTTATCTGCCCGGCGACACCCTGGCTGTCTCCAGGCGGCGAGGGGCAGGAAAAGAGTCCCCAGCATGCACGCTGCCTGGGGCTGGTTCCTGGGTGGGTGGGGGTGGCGGGAGGTGGGGGAGGGTCTCATGGCGGGAACGGTGTTCATCTCACACTTGCTACAGTTGCCCAGACGTGGGGCCCAAATGCTATCTATGCCTTTTTAAATAATCAAAAGCAAAGCAACAGCCAGCACACGTTGAGCGCTGCCTATGTGCCAGGCACTGTGGGGAGGGGTTTTTTCTATATGTTATCTCACTATCTGGCTATAAATAACACAGTGTCAAGGAGGGAATATGACTCATGGAGGGTGTCTATTCTTCAGCATGATTCTCAAACGTGAAATAACATTTACAAAAGGCGACCAGCCCAGGCCACCCCCCTGCCCCCCAGGCCTTCACCAATCTCTCACCATCTCTGGTACTAATGTCTGCCACACCGAGCCTCTCAGCTCTTTGCGGTGGTATGGGGGGGGGGGGTGAGGAGGAGGGAGAGAGAGAGAGAGAGAGAGAGAGCACCTGGGGGCAGTGAAGGAGGACTCAGCGGGAGGCAGAGAGGTGGCCAGAAAGCCGGCCCTGGGGGAGGGGAAGGGTGCTGGGGCCCAGCGCGCGGGGACCCCGGGGCCGAGTCCCTGCCGTCCAGCAGGGCCTGGCCACGTTGTCCTGCTAAGTCCTGCCGAAGCACTATTGCGTTTTAAAAATATATATATGTAAAATGATTGAATGTGTCCAGTTTCAGGTTTTCTAGAATATCTGATTTAAAAAAAAAGAATGAAGCCGGGAAAACAGGGGACATTGGAGTCATGTTTCAAAAGTGGTTCAGAACTTTGTTTTTTACTTTTTAAAATTCTTTCGATTAGAGTTGGTGTATAATATTATTTTGTGTTAGTTTCACGTGCACAGCATAGTGGTGAGACAATCATGTACTTTACAAAGGGCTCCCGTGATATTCCCAGGACCCACCTGGCACCGTACGGTGTTGTTACAATATCATCGACTGTACTTCCTGTGCTGGACTTCACATCCCTGTGACTGTTGTGTAACCACGGATCTTTCATCCAGTCCTCCAACTCCCTTCCCTCTGGCCATGATCAATCTTTACCTACAAGTCTGTTTCTGTTTTGTTGGTTCGTTTTATACTGTTCCTCAGATTCCACGTGTAAATGAGGTCATGTGGTATTTGCAAATGTTACTGTTTTAGGGGAACAAAGCTACTACAATCCGTCGTCCTGGGGAGGGGTACACAGAGCCCTCCCACTCCCAGGGAGGCGCCAGTCTTAAATAAACAGAGTACAGGGCGCAGCGGTGGCGCTGGGTGGGTGCAGAGGAGGCTTATCTCACGATTCTCAACAGCCCACGTGACAGAGAGCCCACGAAGGTGAGAGCACTGGCCCACAGCCTGCTGCCACTGGTGGAGGGTTACTGCGTAGGTGTCCCTGCATGTCCACCATCGGGAGTCTCCTGAGCCCTGGCTGGCTGGGGGGAGACCAAAGGGGACCCCTTCTCCGAGACCTGCCCCCCAGCCCTGCTAAGTCCTGTCCCAGGCCCCTCGAGCCTGCAGCCAGCACCCCAGGTAGCCCCAAAGCACTTCCCCTCTCTCAGCTCTTTGGGGACAGGGAATAAATCGTGAACCCTCAGATATCTGCCATAATAGAAATGATGTGGAGTTGTCTTCATGGATAGGATTGTAACAAATTAAAGGACTCAGGGCCCCAGACAGCAGATGCAACACGACTTTAAAATCGCATGGAAACAAAAACCCTGGGGAGAACTACACACCCACCCACTAGTACTAACGATGTTTTTGGAGTAGGGGATGAAAGATTTACTGGTGATTTTTGCCTTATTATTTTAGGTCTAGACATTTTCTAACTTATCAGCAATGTGACGGTGGTGTAGAAGTTGGGTTTTTTCCCTCAGACGAATGAAGCGAATACTTCTGTAAGCTGGAAACTTCTACAAAGTTTCGGAGAAGCAGCGCAGCGCGAGCAGCTACATCAATGGCTGGCATTGTTCTCCAGGGTTCCCTGGGCTCAGTCCCAGCCGGATCTGAGCGCCGAGCAATCACGTGGCCAGAGGGCAAACAAACAGACGGCTAGAGTGCAGACAGTGCAGAGCGATACATCATTTCCGTCGTGCATCGCACTACATGACGCCAAGAAGGGAAAGGGGGCCCGGCCTGTCACTCACAGTTTCCTCCTCCTGCTTTGCTGGTTCCTCTAATATCCATCCGCACGGATGAGCCGTCGAACACCCCGGGAGCTCCCAGCTTCCTCTGCTCCAAAGCCCCACCCTCTCAGTCCGCATTAGTTGGTCCCACCTTGACTTGCGTTCCTTTGTCCATCGAATCCACGTGGCTCACAGAAAGCCGTATTTGTGGGAGAACATGCAGTTCAATGGCCAAGGCTGTGGGCTCTGAAATCTAGCTGCCTCAGTCCCAGCCCCCCTCTGTCTTTAAGTTCCAATCCCTCTCTGCCTGAACTTGAATCCCTACTGTGCCGTAGACTGACTAAAGGATCTTGGGCAAGGCGCTTTACCTGTCCGAGCCTTAGCGTCCTCATCAGTGAAAGGGGGTCATGGTCACGGCCAATTCCTTGGGTCGGTTAGAGTGAAACGATGCTTATGAAGTCCTTGGCAGAGTTTTGCAGCCCACAGGAGCCCACCTCTCCCTTGTCGCTTCTGTTTTGATCCCCTCCTGGAGGTGACCACGGGGTCAAGGTGGTGCTTGAGGACACAGCAATGTTTTATTATCTCTGAGTGTCCAGATGCAACTCAGAGCCTCCCGGTGGGCCCCGCTGCCCCCACGTTGGCCACGGAAGAGAGAGGCACGGCCCCAGACTGGCCCAAGAGACCTCGAACCAATACTTGGCTGGGAGCCTGACCACCAACACATCAGCTTGCCAAAGATGTGTTGAAGACCAGCTTTCTGGAGTATTTTCAATGGATATGAATATGGCCTTCTTTTTAATATATGGGTCTATAACTTATTCAGTGAATATCTTTCTCGGCACAATTTTCAGCTCAATTTGTCTAAAGCGAAATATCATGGGAGCTGGTTAGTTTTCCTATGACTACCTCCTAATGAAGAATATAGTCTTGAATATCTTAAACTGAGTCTTGAATATAATTAAAATATCTTGAATACATTTTTGAGTAAGAGTATTCCAGAAGTATAAATTCACTGGATATGATCATCCCACAAATTAAAAGCATATGTGTCAAAGTGTAGTCATTGACGATATTCGAGAGGAGTGTATTCATATTCATTAACTGCATTTGATAAGAATTTTCCTTATTAAGGTTTGGAAGGCTAGCAAATTTGACTAATTGGAGCAACACGTCATCTGCAATTTGATTTTTCGGGGACCCAAGGGTCACGGGTGTGATTTTTGGTGCATTGAGACGAGTCCCTCCAAGGCTGCTGGCGAAGACGCATGGAGTGCTTCCTGAGGAATGTCCACCGAGACTCACCTCCTTCTCTGGCCAGAGCCCTGGCCCCCCAGCTCTGCCCTGGACCCTCTGGGAGCACCCTCACTCTCTCTGGGCTCTGAGGTCAGCCCTCGTTTTGAGAGGAGCCTGTCTTCTTCATTCTTTCCAACTCACAAACATTTGGTTCTGGGATGTGGATGATGGACTAAGAGCCAGAACTGAAACACACGGCTCTAGGTTTGAATCCCAGTTCTGCCACTGGCCGGCTGTGTGACCTTGAACAATTGACACGGCCTCTCTGATCTTTAGTTTCCTCTTCTGCAAACAAGGGTCGAAACAGGTCCAACTCTAGAGAGGCAGGTGGAAGACGCCATGAGATTAGCGCCTGGCACAGATTAAGAACTTCATACACGATAGATAGCTTTTTTATCATTATTGTTTATCTGAAAAGTTTGCTTCTTTTGGGCAAGTCCCTTCATGCCTCTCGCCTTAGTACCCTCATCCATAAAATAGGAAATGGTAGACATAGGCTGGATCTGCGGTTCTCCAAGTAAAATCCAGGGAAGTCAGGGGACCCCTCCTCCAATCCTTTCTGAGGGTCCACCAAAATCAAAACAATTTTTTAAAAAATTTAAGTTCTCACCCAAGGATATGTCGATTGATTTTAGAGATAGAGGAAGGGGGAGGAAGAGAGAGAGTGGGAGAGAGAAACATCAGTGTGAGAGAGAGACATTGATTGGTTGCTTCCCATATGTGCCCCAGCTGGGGATCAAACTTGCAACCTAGGTACGTGTAGGTGTGTGTCCTGTCTGGGAATCGGACACGCAGTCTTTTGGCATATGAGGCACCGTGCCGAGTAACTGAGCACCCTGGCCAGAGCCAGAACTATGTTTTATAATAACATTCTCATGTGCATAAGGAGGAATGTTCTGGAGTCTACGTGACCTACGACGTTACAACAGACTCGGAAGCAGCCACGAGAATCTAGCCATGTTCTGCTGCCAGACACTCAAGAGCTTTGTGAAAATGTAAAGCAATGCCCCTCTTCTCACTTACATTTTTGTGTTTTTTTTTTAATTTTTATTTATCTATTTTCAGAGAGAGGGCAAGGGAAGGAGAAAGAGAGGGAGAGAGAAACATCAATGTGTGGTTGCCTCTCATGTGGCCGAGGAGGGGTCTGGCCTGCAACCCAGGCATGTGCCCTGAATGGGAATCGAACCGGTGACCCTTTGGTTTGTAGCCCTCACCCAATCTACCGAGCTACACCAGCCAGGGCTATTTTTGGATAATACAGTTATTTTTTCATAAAAATGCGTTAGTCTTGTTAACATTTCACAGACCTATTACTGTTTTTAAATGGATTTATAAATACATATTTTTAAAACTTACCAGGTTTAATTTCCAACACGGTAAACAACAATAAATATAAGCACACCCACACACTCTCTGAGGTCTGCAGTAATTTTTAAGCACGTAAGGGGTCCAGAGACCAAGAGGTCTGGGAACTGCTGGATTGGATTCTTTCAGAAGGCCAGAGAACCTGGGGTTGCTAAGGGCCAGGCAACCATTATGTTGTCCGTCACTCATTCATTCATTCATTCACTCCACAGTAGATACTCAGTGGGTGCTTCCTGTGCGCCAGGCAGCTGTAGGTGCTGGGGGTCTCACGAGCAACGAGGCACAGTTCCCGGTGGGGAATAGACTGGCACGAGTGTCCACTGAGTGACAGACACGGGACCGCAGTGATGGTCCCTAGAGGAAGGGCAGACTAGGGTGGGCTTGGGGCAGGAAGGGGATGGCCCGCAGGTGGGGAGACCCCCGTTAGTAAAGTGAGGCCATGAGAATGCTCTGTCTGGTGTGCTGCCCGGAACACACCTGGCAGGCACCAAGAGGCGGGCTCGAGCAAAGACTCAAGGTGAGGGTGGGGACTCCACAGGGATGAGGGGCCAGACGTCTCCTTCAGGCGGTGGTTCGGGAAGGATGATCTCAGCCTTTGGGCCGGGTGGGGTCAGTCCTCGGAGAGAGGCACACAGAGCGGACGAGGGGCAGGGGGGTGCCCGGAGTATCACAGACAAGGAGGTGCCAACAACAGAAATGCACTGCTCACAGCGCTGGGGAGTCCAAGGTCAAGGTGCCACTGACTTGGTCTCTGGTGAGGCCTCTCTTCCTGGCCTTCTCCCTGTGTCCTCACACGGCCTCTCCTCAGTGCGTGTGCACAGAGTGTGATAGGATCAGGACACTCACCCTGCAGGACCGGGGCCCCACTCTCATAACCTCATCGAACTCTGATCATTCCTTAGCGGCCTCGCTTCCCAAGGCAGCCACACTGGGGGTCAGGGCTTCAACATATGAATCTGGGGAGGGGGCACACAGATCTCCAGTCCATGATGGAGCCATTTCCTTTCCAGTTCTGACTGCCTCCCTGCTCTGAGAAAGAACCTGCCGGTGGTGCACACCATGCTACAATGCTTCCTCCCTCTGCAGGGCACAGGGATAGTAGAGACAAAAGAAAAAACACTCACGGGAGCAGCAAATATTTACACACTTGGCGAAGCCTTCCCGGACTTCCCGCACAAATGCAAACAGACACCCCGCAGACTTCCGCTGCTGCCGGGGCTTTGTGTATTGAGCTAAAAATATTTGCCACCGAGATACTTTTATTAGTAGTATGATTAGAAATTCTTTTTCCCCAGCAGACAAAGTCATCACAGGAGTGGGAGTGGGGACCACAGAAATTCCACGGGGGACGCCTCCGCTGGTGGCTTGTCTTTGTCTCTCTCGCGGGGCCTCCATCGATTCCTTTCCCCGCCCTTAATCTCATTGTCTCCTAACCACATGAAAATATTTTATTGAGGGAGAATCAGAAACTCAGAACAAAACAAAAATCTCCCACATCCCCTCTACACACGGGAGATAACTACCCTTGGTGTCATCTGTTTCTTTTCAACGTTCACATCCTGAATAGACAATAGGCAGGGTTTTTATTATTATTGTTATTGTTTTACAAAAAACAGTAGCAAGTTTGGACTGTGTCCTCCTTTCCATTATTACAGATCATGAGTATTTTTCCACGTTGGTGAGCATCAACTTCGTTTTTGATGTCTGCCTACTCTGCTGTTCCGTTCATAGGTGTCTTGTAATTTCAGCACCCTCCTCCTGACACACATCTAAATTCTTTCTAATTTTTCATTTTTATAAGCAAAGCTGAGATAAGAAATCCCTAGGACCAGTATTTCTGAATTCATGGATATACATCATTTCACTGGTATTGGCGCGTGCCAATAAATTACATGCACGTCTATTTCACAATCAAAGTGGAGAGTTCTTTTCTCTCTTTCCTTATTCCTTGTTGGGCGAGATCTTTGGAAAGAAAAAGGAAACAGAGGATTTGTTGTTGTTGTTGTTGTTTAAGATTTTTATTTTATTTATTTTTTTTAGAGAGGGAAGGGAGGGAGATAGAGAGAGAGTGAAATATCAACGTGAGATTGCTGGGGGCCATGGCCTGCAACCCAGGAATGTACCCTAACTGGGAATCGAACCTGAGACACTTTGGTTCACAGCCCATGCTCAATCCACTGAGCTATGCCAGCCAGGGGATGTTGTTGTTGTTTTTAAGTATCACACCACATCAATGCTATCCTATGAGAGTTAATTGGTCATTAAGTTGGAATCGCATCACATGTATTTAACTAACTTGAATTCGATTCTTTCATTAAATGCAAAACGTCATCGATTTTGAGGTACGCTGCTATTTTATGTAAAATTAAGAAATAAAAACATAAAGCTCTTCCAGGTGAGGCGACCCAATGCCTGAATGGTCCTACATAAACCTGAATGGGTTACAACATTCCTTGTTAAAAATTCCCTCCAACTATGTTGAGGAACCTGGTGATTTCTCTTGCCTCTTGGTGCCTGACTTGGTGTATGACAGGGAATCCTTCTGCATCTACCTCAGTGACAAATGTAATATGGCATCATCTACTGGTGGGTTTTCTTCCCCCCTTGTGAGGGTGGGTTGGTAAAGATTTGGTTGTTACTTTGCAAGAAAACACGGCAAGAAAAGCCCTGGCTGGCGTAGCTCAGTGGATTGAGCGCAGGCTGTGAGCCAGAGCATCGCAGGTTCGATTCCTAGTCAGGGCATATGCCTGGGTTGCAGGCCATGGCCCCCAGCAACCGCACATTGATGTTTCTTTCTCTCTTTCTCCCTCCCTTCCCTCTCTAGAAATAAATAAATAAAATCTTAAAAAAAAAAAACCCATGGTACTGGAAGTCATTCCTAAAGACAAAGATTTGGCCCTGGCTGGTGTGGCTCAATGGATTGAGTGACAGCCTGTGAACAAAAGGGTCGCTGGTTCAATTCCCAGTCAGGGCACATGCCTGGGTTGTGGGCCAGGCCCCCAGTAAGGGGCGTGAGGGAGACAACCACACACTGATGTTTCTCTCCCTCTCTCTCTCTCCCTTCCCCTCTGTCTAAAAATAAATAAATAAATATATTTTTAAAAAAGACAAAGATTTGCCTCACTAACCAAATCTGCACCCCATTGCTCTGTTTCGGGGGCCTTTCTGTGCACATAGAAACTTTCCGTTTCAGTGCCAAACCACATCATGGCGTAAGCTTTCCGAAGACGTTTTCAGTGGCAACTAAAATCAACACGTGAAGGGTCAGCAGTGTGCACACCTCAGCTGAAGCGATGCCCAGGGAGACAGCGAGAACCCGGTTTGCGTGGAGACAGGGGCAGGAATGTGCAGCACAAAGAGCGAACAAAAAACGTCAACCATGGACATCAGTGATTAATAACTGTAACAAATGAGCCACACGAACGCCAGACGGTGATAATAGGGGAGACGGTTGGGGTGGGGTTGCATGGGAACTCTCTAGACGTTTCACTCAGCTTTTCAGTACATCTACAATTGCTCAAAACTTGTCTATTAACTTAAAAACCAGGTGGGAGAGAGGGAGGGAGGGAGAGAGAAAGCAGGCTTCCTTGTTCCCCTGGGATTTTATTAGCGTAGGCTTGGGATAGACCAGGTGACTTTTTCAAAAGAATGAACCAACTTCCCAAGTTTCTGCAGGCTTTTGATAGGCCCACGCACCAGTTAGACTGACAGGCCTCCCCCGGTCCAGCACCTCCCGGGTCTAGGACCTCCCCTTGTCCTGGAGGGGGAAGGGAGGCGCGTTAACCCCCTTGGTGGAGCAATGCTGTGATCCCCTGGGGTGTGAAGCTGTGGCTTCCTGGTGAAGCAAATAGGCTCATGCTCCCTGGTTTATTAAGCTCAGTGTGTGATTCCCTTTTGTTCCCCTTTCCCACCAGCGATTAGCTCAATACCGATGGCAACACAAAGGCCCAGAGGCTGGAGTGTGTCTGGCACGAGCGAAGAAGACACAGGCTAGTGTGGCTAGAGAAAGCAAGCAGGGAGAAGAGTGACAGGACACAACGTTGGAAGTGGGTGGGAGGTGGGAATCCTGCAGGGCTGGCTGAGTGATTCCAAGGACTTTGGCTTTTACTCAGAGCACTTGGGAGGCCCCTGGAGAATTCTGAGCAGAGAACAACATGGTTTTTTGCAGCGCTTCTGGTAATTGCTTTCAGAATAGACTGGAGGGAGCAAGGGTACAGTTGGGAGAATATCCAATAATCCAAGTAAGAAACGACGGTGGTTCAGACCAGGTCTAAGATTACAATAGATACTGTCAGTTCTCTAACAAATTTCACTCTCCTTTTCTTCCATAGTAACAGCTGAGCACGTGGTTGATCAGCTGGGGACTACACTTCCCAGCCACCCCTGGGGCAAGATGGGATCATGTGACTAATTTTTAACCAATGGAATGTGAGGAACAGTAATGGATTTAACATTACTACATTTGCTTAGAAGAAAATTGCACTCAGAGTTCTTTTTCTTTCTTCCGCTTTACAGAAAGGTGTACGGATGTGCTTGGATGTGGAGGAACCATGTAGATGAGGACAATGCAAGGGAAGAAACCTAGACCCCTGGCTGAGGGTGTGGAGCAAAGCCCTGCATATCCCAACCGGCTCACCTCAGGCTGTCTCATGAATAAGAAATGAACTCATCTTTTTTAATCCACTGCATGTGGGGTTCTTTGTTACAGCAGCTTAACCTTTACCTCAACTAATACACAGACTTTTATGAGAGATATCAGGAGTGCATTACAGCACCGTGTGAAATAGGAAACAACCAAAAATATAATACTCAACCACCTCCATCTGCAAAGCTCCTTAAGGAAGACCCTGCAGGAAACATCTCACTGTCCTTCCCCTCAGCTCCCTGCCTCACGGCATTTCTGTGTATGTGTTCGCACTGCCCCTGATGGACACACGCAGCCAGCTTCCCCATGCCAGAAGACACCTACAACATTTTACTTGGTTCAGCAAATGAGTACTTTTTTCATCTCCGTTGCAGACAGGCCCCAGGACCTTCCTCGGCATTACTCAAACTTCTGGATGGTGCATCCTCAGAAGAGACAGACACATCTAGCTCACATCTCCATCTCAACCCCAAGAACCAGCAGAAATTTCAAAATCAGTTTTCCTTTCATCTACAGTAAATGTGCTGGTCGTTTTTCCCTTCCTTGAAAAACACCCTCCATGAGCAGAAGGGAGTGGAGGTGAAATGCAGGAGGAACTCTATTTTCCTCTAGCCTGAGAAGACCTTCGATTTTTAGATTTTCTCTCTCATTTGCTCAGACACAAGTGTTTATATGCAATGGGCACCCCCAGATGGGCGT
Organism: Phyllostomus discolor; assembly: GCF_004126475.2. Lineage (NCBI taxonomy): Eukaryota > Metazoa > Chordata > Mammalia > Chiroptera > Phyllostomidae > Phyllostomus > Phyllostomus discolor. Next base: position 50,802,639 of record NC_040915.2, read on the forward strand.
GCACGTGGTGCTTTCTCACGTGCACACGCTCAGGCACACGCTCAAACACGCAGGCAGCTGAGCTGTGCAGCAGGTGCTGGGATGTCCAGTCTGCTCTCTGCTTTCAAACTCCCGCTGCCACCCCCCTCCCTGGCCGCCCGCTCTGTGTCCTTCCCGCTGACGGAGTCTTCTGGGGTCTCACCCACATTCACAGTGGGGGACATCACGCCGCCTCATTGCCTCCCTGCTTTTGCAGTCTGTCCTGTTCATTAATAACACTGCAAAACGAGATGTAGAATGCCAGAACAAGGCCTCATCTCAGGGCACCCCCCTGGAGCCAAGCCTGATTTTGGCATAGCCGGGCTTTGCTATTGTACCTGAAAGGGCCACCGTCTCCCCAGGAGATGGCTGTGGTGTGCTGAGTGACCCCACCCCGACCCCCAGCACCAGCGACTCGAGGTGAGGAAACACAGCCCATGGCGCCATGGAGAAGGCCCGCTCCCAAGGCCCGCTCGGGGTCTGGCCGGGATTAACCCCTGCCGCCTCCTGTGGTGTGAGGGAATGGAGGGGAACCAGTGGGGTTTTCATGTAGTTTTTTTTTGTCTCTGTATGGACAGATGTGAATGCACATTGTATACCCACCGGGTGGGTTCTTAATACAGATGTGTCTCCGTCTCTCTCCCTTCCTGTGTCTGTCCGTCTCTGTGTTTCTCTCTTTCTCCCCCTATCTGTCTGTCTGTCTGTCTCTCCTCTCTCTCTGTGTTTATGTTATTGGTCCCTGATTATTTCTGCAGCCCGTCTCATACCATTCTTCTTGCGATCTATGTTAAAACACACGCTCTTCTTCAATTCCTAAATTAAATTCCTCAACTCTCTCAGATCCCTGTCCCTCTCTCGGGCATTCTCTCGGCTTCTTTCTTTCTTCGTCTCTGTTTCCTGTCTGCACCTGTCTCACTTCCTCTGCTTTTCTATTCCCTCCTCCCTTTCCCGCCTTCCCCTCCCCCCAGCCCCCTGTCCTCCCTCTCTCTGGCCTCCACAGTGTCTTCTACCCCGCCCTCCGCAGCCGGCTGACTCCCCCCCTCCCTTCCCTGCTCAGCTCAGCCACCACTTCTGTCTGCCTGGGTGCCTAGACCCCCCTCGCCACCTGGCAGGTGCACCCGCCCCCCCCCCCCCCCCGTCCCACTCCTGCAGCCCTCACCATCTGCATTCTCCTCCCTCCTGCACCCCCTCTTCCCTGCCTGGGGTAGCTTTGCGCTGTGTCATCTTAGTTCAGCTGAAACCACTTCCCCAAATTACCTTCCCTGCGGGGTTCTACATTTGAGTTGTTGCCAGCAGAACTTCGGGTGAGCTTTGGAAAGCAGACATGAAGCAGCAGCCGGCCCTGTTTGTGCTCAGAGGGTCCACAGAAGTTCAGGCAATGTTCCGGCTCACAGCCATTGCCCTGGATCTGGTGACTCGCCTTGTCCGGGGCTTGGGGGCAGCAGACAGGTCCCCGGCTCCTCCACCTCCTGCCACTCCTAGTCCATTCTTTCTCCATGCCTAGTGCCAGGTCTGGAGGCGGCTCCAGGGTCCTCCGGCAAAAGACAGCATCAAAGCAGAGACACTGACGTGGGTCCCAGGAAAAGACAGATAGGGGCTCCAGCACCTTCTGACGGGTTCCGCTGCACCCTGGCTCTCCTCCACCTTTCGTGCACAGTCACTTTCTGACTGCGAGCCGCGCTGACTGCAGGCTCAGCATCCGATGCAGACAGATTTACGTGGACAACACCCCTGCCCCACGGGACCCCATGATCATATAGGGTCTCACCTTATAGCGAAGCCCTTCCACACTCAGAACAGTTCTGCTTCTCTGACAGGACACACGGCCTAAAACCTCCCTGAGGACTAGATTTCGACTCAACGCTCGGGCCAACCCCTTGTTCACTGCCGAGCCCCCAGGGCTTAGGCCCCCCCCTTCATTTGGAAACAGCCCGGTAAGAACGTGCCATGAGGACACGGACGTCCCCACACCGTGATACACGCATGTGTGCCTGCGCACACAAGAGTTTCCATATGGTCCTCACTGGAGCAGCGGTCACACACTGGCAGCCCCGGGCGAGGTGTGTCCCACTCAGGGAAGTCCCAGAGGTGAGTCGCGCACAAACCCCGGGTCCAGGCCAGCGCACACACGGTCCTTTTCTTTATGTCTCAGCCACACGGAGTCCGCAGGGGTATAGGGATGGGAGGGGCCACTCTCCTGTGTTCGGCTCACTGCCCAGCACTCCCACGGGCGTGGGGTCTTCGTGCTGGACTCCTGCAGCTCCCGTCACCCCCTGGGAGCCCCCCTGTCCCCTCCCTGCAGCAGGGGACGTGGGCACCCTGCCCGCTGCCCCCTCATCACAGGCCAGCACATGCCTCTCCGTCCATGGCGAACGCCTCCGACTCACCCTGAGAGGTCTGCACGGTCACCTGGCGTCAGGGCGGGGCAGGTCAAGATCACTGAGCCTGCGGTAAGCCACAAGGATCCCTCTCAGCGTGACAACCCAGGAGTCCCTGTCCCTTCTCATCTTGAGAGGCATGATCTAGATGCCCCTCTTGGTAGCACAGCTTTGGTGTGCACCTGATAGGGGGTCTATATGTGTATTTACATGCATGTGCATTTCTCTATGCATCCTTCCGTAAACATGTAGGGGCTGGTGATTCCGTAGTACGTGTGCTACATGATTCGAAAACACACTGAGTGCGTGTACGTGACACTGTGTGTGTGGGGGGGTGTATTTATGAGAATATCTGTGCATGGAGGGGTTTTCTCTAGGCCTGGAACTGTGCAAGACTCCCTCTGATCTCATCTGATTTGCACAAGCACCGCACAACACAGGTAATACAATCTGCATTTTATAAAGCGGAAATTAGCCAAAAGGGAAGAGTCTTTATTTTTGTTTTTATGGATTTGAGAGAGAGGAAGAGAGAGGGAGGGGGGGAGGGATAGAAACACCCATTTCTTGTCCCACTGATGCGCTGATGCATTCATTGGTCGATTCTTGTGTGTGCCGTGACCGGGATCAAACCCACAGCCTCGGCGCGTCGGGGTGACGCTCTGACCAACTGAGCCACCAGGCCAGGGCCAAAGGGAGCATCTTTCAGGCAAAGTGATAGAGCTGCAGATGCTAAGTTGTCTGCTGTCGGTGCCCCTGGCACCACCTCCCTGCTCACAAATGCTTCCTTTACCCACGTGCCCGTCACCCAGCCCCTGCACGGGTTGGCAGCTGACAGCTCACACCTGCGCGGCCTGCTCAAAGGCCTGGAAGGCTGCACCGCTTCTCAGGGAAGATTCTGGGGCCGCTGGTGGCCTGGTGTGATGGCCAGTCATTTCCTTCCAGGAGAAGGAGAGAAGCAGAGGGAGGAGCTAGGCAAACATGAAATCCAGTCTGAATCCCGGTCTTTGGCTCTGCTTTGGGGGATCCCAACCTACACGTGGCTGAACAGCAGTGGAGCCCAGGTTCCGTCCAACTCCGGAGCCTGGGGGTTGTCTTCCACCCTACCCCGTGCCCCCTTGGTGCTGGCGTCACAACTCCTGCTCATCTGGGCTGATTGTCCTACACCGTGCTCCAGAGGTAGCCGTGAAAAGGAATTGTTTGTTTGTCTAAAAGCAGAGTGGAAGTGAACTGTTTTAGACGGTGACGCGGTGTAATGGTCACTGTGCCTGTTACATTACATTTTATGGGTTTATAGCAATTACATTGCACTTTACGGTGTCATAACATATTACATTTTATGGCTTAATATCAGCTTTAACACAAGGCACCCTGGTCCAGAATTTTAACAAGGGGAGGCATCTCCTGGTGGGACAGTAATGAGCTTTCCACGTGACCACGGGCCCTGCAGCAAGAGGCCAGGAAGGGGAAGCAGGGACAGGGTCCCCTCCATCGGCCTCGATACCTCCCCCCATCCTGGATTTCTTGCCGGGGCTCCTTGTGTAGACCGGTTGGACAGATGCTGCTCTGAGCCTCCAGCAGCCCGCATCGCTCCCTCACTCCCGCTTTCTTCTCCATGCAAAAGACAGGATGATCTTCCCGAAGCGCAGAGCTGACCATGACGCTGCACTGCTCAAAACCCACCTATCGCTTCCCGTTGCCTTCAGAGCCAAGTCCACGCTGAAGTCCAAACTCACCCTGTGGTCCACGGACCTTCATGTTTGATCACCAGCCGAGGCTCATCCGTCCCCGCCCCATGCACCCTGTGCTAAGACCACAGTGAGCTCCCTGCCATCCTCAAATGTGCTGTGACCCTCTTTAACCCCATGGCCTTGCACATGCTGTTCCTTCAGCCTGGAATCCCTTCCTGGATCTTTATTTTTCTATGTATCCATTCAACAAGTATTGATTGAGCACCTACCATGCTGGACATTGTTCTGACTGCTAGGGATGTAGCCATAAATGAAACAGTCTCTATTCTCACAAAGCTCACCTTCTAAATGGGAAAAGGGGATAGTGTATCAGTTCTTCAAAACCCAACTCATGACACCTCCTCCAGGAAGCCTGCGCTGATAAGCCTAGGTAGGGAGGCATGCATTCCACACTAATGCAACACACTTATCAACACAATTATAGTCATACATTCCCTTTTCTGCCTCCCCCCAAACAGGGACAATGTCTCCCCCATCTTTACTCTTGTATTACCCTTACCAAGCAAATTCCCTGGTGCTTGGAGTGTCCAGCAAGTTGGCCATGTGAGTGAGCGAACAAAACAAAAGAGAATAAATGATTCGAGAATAAATGATTTCAGGTGCCGGTAAGACTCCACCCAACCAGGAAATGGCTCTAGCACAGACGCCTCCAATCCTGTCGCTCTGGGTTACGCGTTGTCCACTCTCGTCAGTTCTTTTGAATGCAAGATGTTTGCGTGAATGATTCCAGCAGGACATTTGGCAGCTGGCCAGAGAGGACGAGGCTGAGGTGAGCTGCTCACCTGCACCGGGACGTCGAGGAGAAAAGGAAGGGGGCTTTGCCTAGGCCTCAGGCCCGTCTGAGCTCAAAGCATTGGTTGCGCACATCGGCAAATACGGTGTCTAAAAAGCTTTGGCACTCCTGGCCCTACCACAGAGGTGCCACGGGCCAATGGAACAGCTCTGGGCTCGGCACCAGGGGTCAGCCCTGGCTCTGCTACTGACTTGCTGTGCTCCCCCTGGAAAGACCCTTTGCCTCTCTGGGCCTCAGTTTCACAATTTGTAAAACAGGGAGGCTGGGCAAGATATAACCCAAGCCTTTCAGAAGTTAGCAGAGTTCAGAAGTTCAAATTCCAGCACGGCCTTCACCAGCGGTGGCCTTGGGCAAGCTAGCTAATTTAACGTGCCTCCGTTTTATCATCCATAAAATGGGGAGAATATGCACAGTCCTCAGAGGCTGGCGTAAGGATTTAATGAGTTTACAGAAATAAGGCAATCAGCCCACACCCTGGGATATTATCAGCATCCTGTAAATGAACCACAGGGTCAACACTGAAATCTGTGTTAACCACAGGAGGCCAGGGCCAGAGGAGATTCTAATAAAAATAACAGCAGATTGATGGCAGGCACTGTGCCACGTGCTTTATTACAGCATCTCCTGGGAGCCTCACAGCAGCCCCTACAAGCTGGGTCACTGGGTGAGTCCCGGCTCTCCCAATCAAGCCCAGAGCAGGTGAGTCGTGCACCCAGGTACTCAGGTGGTAAGTGACAGGGCCAGGCTCAAACCAGGGTCTACCTGAGGCCAAAGCCTTCCATCCAATATGGTAAATTTTCAGCCATTCTCTCTTCAAATATTTTCCAATCCCACCTTTCTCACCTCTGCCTCAGGGAAGCCAATCACACGTAATTCACACTGCTGTCCTGCAGCTCACTGATGCTGGGTACTATTTTTTTTTTTAGTTCTTTTTTTTCTCTGTTTGACACTTTGCCTCATTCCTATTAGCAGATCTTCAAGTTCACTAATCTTTTCTTCTGCAGGATCTAATCTGTTGTCAATCCCATTCAGTATGTTTTTCATCTCACACATGCAGTTTCCATCTCTAGAAGTTCAATCTGGGCCTTTTTTTTTTACATCTTCTGCATCTCTACCTAACGTTTTCTATGTATGGAGTACAGTTAAACGTTAGAACAGAATAACTGTTCTAACGTCCTTATTTGCTGATTCTAATTCTGTGTCTGTTTGGGGCCAATTTCAATGGATCGATATTTCTGCTTATTATGTTTTATATTTCCCTGCTTGTTTTTGTGCTTGGTCACCTTTGACTGGATGCCAACCAGGAGTGGCTGAATTCTGGCTAACAAACCACTGGTCTCAACCAGTCATAAAAATTCCATTTGCCTAGCAAGTGACTGGTTTAGGAGTGAGCATGTGACCCAAATCTGGCCAATGAACCATGAGAAAAATCAGCAGGGAGAATTTTGAGAAAGGCTTTCTCACTCTTAGGCAAGAGGCCGGCCCCTCTGGATGGGACCCTTTTGGGATGAGACACCAGGAAGTCCCGTCCTCATTGAATGTGAACAGCGTCCCAGGCCCTGTGCTAAACGCATCACGTCGTTTATTATTATAACCGCGCACCTTTGACATGTTTAGTATCATGACGCCCATTTTACAGGTGAGGAACCAGGTTCAGAGTGATGAGTGCCCTTTCCCACGGTGGCGTGGGTGGCGATGGCAGGGTTACAAAGGCAGAGATGGGATCAGAAGCCAAGTCTCTCTGGCTGTAAAACCAGTGACCTTAAACTCCTACTCTGTACTGTCTGTCTAAAACACCAGACCCAGGCGAGCCTCCCTCCTCTCACTGATCCATATGCACGTCGCTCAGAGCGGAGTAACTGGGGCTGCCGGAGGATGCCGAGAATCCATCCTAATGAGTCTGCTCAGCTCCTCTTCTGAAAAACCGCATCCCCTGCTGGGCCGCGGGGCCTCTTCTGTCAATATTGACACCTGCCTGAGACACTTGGAGCCTGCCACAAACAGAGGAGCAACTGCTGCTGAGATTTAGAGAGAGACATAGAAAGAGAAAACTACAAGACCCCTCAACAAAACTTCCGCGTGGCAGGCGCTGCAGACCCTGCTGACCCCTGTGCATCTGGGGAAAGCGGGGAAGAGAAGGCTAGAGCAGGGGCCAGCCCATCTGCAATGTGCGTGGCGGGGCTCCTGCACACGAGGTCCCACTACCTGCCTGTTCAGGAGCTTCGGGGAGAGCTGGGGAGTTCTGATCTGCATGGGGCTGAGGCTTCCTTGCCAGACACGCTCCTGGAGGAGCCAAGAGCCCAAGCTCCTAGACCTGCAGCCCCCGGAGGGCCCTATATACTCCAAGAGGGCATCTGGGGAGGAGGGATGTTAAGAAATCAGGACGCAGAAAAACAAGGCCTCCTTTTCCAGAAGGATAATGTATGGCTGTGGAGTCACACGGCACTGGGTTTGAATCCCGTAATGAGTGAATGATCCACTCTGGCAAGTGAGATTTATCCACTCAACACATATCCAGGCCTCCGGAGACAGTGGCAGGACAAGGTCACGGGCATATAAACAAAATGCCAAGCAGAGCGCCGGGCACCTAGTAGGTCCTCAAGAACTGCAGAAACTCCAGCTGGACCAAGCAGATGCCACCGCGCCATGGCTGTCCTGTCCACAGGGATAGTCGCATGGCCGTGTAAAAAGAGCCTTGCAGACAGAGCTTGTGCTCCGGCTCTGCCACAGACACTGTCAGGCAACCTCGGGCGATCATTCCACGTGTCGGTTAGTTTCACGTGTCAAGGGGCCCGGGCCACAGGGCGCCCAGACCCTTCACCAGACAGTATTCCAGGGGCGTCTGTGAGGGTGTCTCTGGACGAGAGGCACATTTCAGTGCACTGACTCCATCCAGCAGACTGCCCTCCGGAATGTGGGTGGGCCTCGTTCAATCAGTTGAAGGCTGAGAAAGGCGGGAACTTCTGCCTGGCTGAGCTGGGATTTTGGTCTTTTCCAGCCTTCGGACGTGGACCGGAACATCCGCTCTTCTTAGACCCGGAGCCTAGTGGTTTGTGAGCTGGAGCTTACGCCGCTGGCTCTCTGGGTCCTCAGGCCATTGGGCTCAGACAGGAACTACGACATCGGCCCTGCTGAGTCTCCAGCTCGCCAACTACAACTCACAGGGCTTCGCAGCCCCCTATTTCTCTGGAGAACCCCGATGAAGACACTCCACTTTCCTAGTCCTGTTTCTTCGTCTGCAAATGGATGGCAATCATCCCTCCTCAGTGGAGCTGTGAGGACAGGCGATTACAGAATGGTTACGATGTAGTTTGCAATGTGCTGTGACATGGATAGGTGCAGAAAGCTGGGGGGGCCCAGAGGCACATGTGACCCAGGTTTAAATAACAGCTTCTTATAAGAAGAGAGGGGATGGAGGAGAAGTTCGTACCAGCAGAGGGGGTGGAAGGGGTGTTTCAGAAGGAGGGAAGAGCATGTGCAAAGGCCAGGAGGCCAAACCGTACATGGTCTTCTTATTGGAACACAGAACAAAGCCCAGCATGGCTAGTGCCAGAACACAGGGCCCTTTTGCATCGCGCTAATAGCTCGGTCTTTATGTGGAAGGTGATGGGGAGCCGTGGAAAGTTTCTTAGGCTCAGCAGTGACGTGAATCTATGGGGCTTTAAACCATTAATTTTAACCTGCCTGGTTATCAGTCTCCTTTCCACTTACGTCCAATAGCTCCACCTGCCTTGCCACAGTTTTGTGAAGTTTGGATGAAGTTGCCTGCCTGAAAGAGTTTTGCAAATCACTGAGTGCTTGGCAAATAGAAGGCAGGGGTATCAGCCAGTAAGTCAATATTGTTACATCAACTTCAAGGTTTTTGTGTCCTTGGCAGTGTCTCCAAGCAAAGCCACAAGTCAAATAAGATACTGGGCAAGAACATACTTGGAAAACCCCAGAACTTTTGATTAAAGGTGGAGATTTGTTAGTTGACTCCCTTGCACCTGTTCATTCGGGCCTCCCAAGAAGCAGGTGCTCAAATGGGGTCACACATGCAAGAGGTTTATTAGGGGAAATGCCTGTGCGAGGTGGAGAGGGACCTGGGGGAGGCCGGGGGAGCCACCACCTCGCTGCGGGTCTGATCCCACGTGAAGGGTGGAGAGATGGAAAGAAAGAGAGTGGACGGAAGCATCTCAGATGGCTACGCCAGGCCACTCCACCAGGCCAGAGGGAGTCCGTGAGCCAAGGTGACCTGCCAGAGGATCCCCATGTCCCCCAGGAAGGAGCCTCCCTTGGTCTGACTTCTGCACTCAGCCCCCGGCTGGGAGCCGCCCAGGGGGAGCGTGACCCCACGCAAACACAGGGCTGGATTCCAGAGCACAGCGGCTGAGGCCCTGGACCCATCCTGCTTCCTGCAGAGATGTGAGAGGTGCGTGGCCTCACTGGTCCTCACTGGATCCATTCCCCTTCTTGTGACCACGGCCCTGATGTTTTTTTAAGAAATTTGTTCCTCCCCTGCTCTCAGTCCACATGGCCCAGGTCTGAGATAATGACAGCACCACAGTCCCCTGGCTGCATCTGCAGCTTGAATAAAGCCTGGAAGAGTTGGATATTTGTGCTTCATAGGTCCGACACCACCACCCCCCAAAATTGTGTGAGTTAGGGCATCAGCCCAAAGGTTATAGGGTCAACAACCTGGAGAGCCTAACTTGTTAGATCAAAGCAGAGAACCAGGTCATAGAATTGGTTCCCACGTGGGTATGTGGGTCTGAATTATCCAAATTGTTTTCCTGGACTGTTGTGAGGACAATGTCAAGCATTGTGACTGCCCGCCCGACCACGCAACCTCATAAAGGGACATGTCTCACCCCCACCCCTGGTTAAGAGATAGATGGGCCTAGGCAACCTTGACCTTGGCCCACTATTGATTGGACCACACCTGATCAGACCTACTCTACGCAATGACACCTGACCAGGGGCAGCCACTCAGGGGCTGGCTGGTGACACAGGCCTTCCCCTGGAGAAAGAGATGAGCTGAACCACTCCCAGCCTCTCTCCTGGAAATGTGGAGTAGGCAGTACCCAGAGACAGAAACAGTCAGAATACTTGCATTGAAGTAGCAAGGTCATGAGCTTGACCTCTGGCCAGGGAGGCTCTGCTGGGCCATGAACCAGAAGTGGCCTAGTGGAAGCTGAACCGTGTATAGCACACAGCACAGAGAACAGAAGAAGCAGCTCCGAGGGAACCTATGGAGAAAAGGGGTCACACCAGCACAGACCCCAGCTAGTTCCTGAGCTTGCTTTGACTCCCCAGTGTTTCCACACGTATCCCTGGAAGTAACTTTTTCTTTTCTGAACAGAAAACGTAATGCATTATCATCGGGTAAAAAAGTAAGAAAAGAAAAAGCTCAGAGAGGAGTATGGAAACAACGCCGATTTTCGTGTTCTCAAAGTATCACATTTTTCCAGTCTTTCCCTGCTCTCATAACTATATATTTTTCCCATAAAGCTATGATTGTAGTATTTATTTTCTTTCACTCAACAACATATCATAGACTTTTTGCCCCATTTAATAAATATTCTTCTCTAATATGCTTCAAAATTATTTCCTAACATTCCTTTCGAAGAATGGGCCATCATTAATTTATGTGATTCCTTGTCATTGGACAATTGGGCTTTTCAAGGCTTCCCCCACCCCACCCCTTTGCTTTTATAAATAATGTTGCAAAGCACACAGCTGTAGTTAAATCTTTCCCTTCATGATTATCCCTTTATAATAAACGATTAGAAGGCTGGTTGCTGGGTGAGTGGGCACGCACATCTCTTAAATCTTTTGATAGACATTATTAAATTACACTCCAGGAAGGTTGCAAGGATTTATGTGGCCACCAGTAATATATGGATGTGTTTGATTCAAGGAGGTTTTTTTTAATCTTCACCCAAGGATGTGTTTATTGATTTGAAAGAGAGAGAGAGAGAGGTGAGAGAGAGATCAATGTGAGAGAGAAATATGGATCAGTTGCCTCCTGTGGGTGCCTACACCAGGGATCGAACCCACAGCCTTTTGGTGTTACGGGGTGATGTTCCCACCCACTGTGCCACCCATCCGGGGAGACCCAAGGAGCTTTTGGATTGGATTCCACCACATCTTGGAGACCATATCTTCACTGTTTGGAAATACATGCTGTCTTGGTATACAGCAGGCACTCAATACGTGTTGGTGAAGTCCCCAAACTGAGGACGCCAACAAGGAGTGCCGGAAGAGCCCTTCTTCTCCTGCGCCAACCTGAGGGGTCTAGTGGTGGTCCTTGCAGCCATCCTGGCACCTGACACACTTCCCAGCATGCTCTGCTCTGGGGAAACCACTTCCGATTTCCCAGGCCAGGCAGAATCCCTGGGCAACGCCGAGCAGACCCAAGCCAGAGGCCCTCCCCCTCCTGGAGTCCACGACCTCCCAAGAGTGGAGCCTGTTCTCTCCTGTCTCTGAAACCCATTACTGAGCAGAGACAGGAGAACACGGAACAGATGGAGAGCTCATTAAAACAATCAATCACCGCGACGCGTGTGGACATGACAGGCGTACACCGGGGCGCGTGTGGCTTTAATAAGGCCTGTGCCAGGAGAGCAGCCGGGGGCCTGGCGGGCGGAGAACGAGACGCTGCGTTCTGGAAGGCGCCTACTGTGAGAATGTCACCTGCCGCGCACGCCGCAGCAGAAAATAGATGCGGAATCGGGGAACGTTAAATCTGAGATAATGGGTTTTTTAATTGTTTTCAAATTTTGGATGAGCCTTTTAATTGAAGTGGTTGGGAGGTTAATATAACTTTGGTGTTTGATTATCTGGCAAGGAGCGGAGGAAATGGAGAAAAGTAGGGGAAATTGAGGTAGTCTCCAAAGAAACTCTCATAACACGTTGCATGATAAATTCCATCTCTCCACAATCGTTTTCATTCTATGCGGCGGAGGCAAAGTGATTTCTGTACCTAATTAGTGCCGAGATCAGAGACAGGCAGGCAGGCAGCCCGAGGTTCAACGTTAACCCTCTGCATGCTGAGGAGGGGAATCATCACTCTTTCAATAAAGTTTCGTTAGGAGTTGAGAAGAACCTGGTGTGTTGGAGTGGCCGCCACTGATGGACACAATGCCAGGCCCTTCCATATTCTCTTTTATGTGACTCACAATGACTCTACGAGCCCTTTTATTGCCGCTGCTCCAGAGACGAGGGGCTCAGCCTCAGGAAGGTGAAGAGACTTGCTCAAGGTCATACAGCTGGTAAGACAAGGCTGGAGCTCTGACCCAAACCATACTGACTTCAAGTTCCGCACGATGTTGAAATCACAGAATAAACTCACACAGACTCAGAGTCCAGCCCCTCTCTACCACTGCCTCCATTCTATCTTCAATAAAGTAGTAAAAATAGTTAAAAATAATCATAGTGCCTACCACCTGGGCTTTGTTTTTCACTTTTTATTTTGAGCGCTTGCTGAGATGATAATGATCAAGTACCCGGCGTGGCTCCTGGGACGCAGTAAGTGCTCAGTAAAACGGGACCCTGCCTGGCTCTGTATGAAACTTCTTTTCAAGCTCTCGTGGGCTGAAGAGGTTCTCAAAGGCCTGGTTCCCGACCTTGGGGAGTTTACAGTCTGTTCGGACAAGGAACCGGGGCTCCACAAGGCTCCAGTCTGGGAGTGGACAGAAGGAGGGTGACCAAACACCCCTCCCCCAGTGTTCCAGGATTTCAAATATTCCACCTTAACATCCAAACATGTCCATCTGCCCCCTTTCCCACCGTCTCCCTAGATCTCAATTCTTTATTTTGGAAAATATGACCCCTTTTATCCCTGGAAAAGCGGCTGCAGTGTAAGCCTTCCTCACCTGTGGACAGAGGCCTTTGAAAAGCGACATGGGAAGCCTCTAGCAACCATGGAAGGTTGCGCATTTCTGCACCGGGAGGAGCTTTCTCTGTCAGGGTTCAAGGGAGCAGGTGGTGAGCTCTGTCAACTGGCTGGGGACAGAGGACCACTCCATATTTAGAACTTTCGAAGCTTCTAATCTCCCCCCAAAACTGATGCCTCAGGCAAAGGGGGCTCAGGGCGGCACGTCTTGTATTTGAGCTCCATGACGCATGCAGGAGTCACGGTGGCCGTTTATGGACCACCCACCCTGCGTCAAACTCTGGCCCCATGAGTCCAGGGCTAGAAGGACCCGAGGGAATACGGGCCACCCAGCTGGTCCCTGGAGAGTGCAGGATTTGAACCCTCGCTGGCCCGGCACTGCAACAGCACCTTCCTGCTGTTGCTTCCATCGCCAACGCGGTGAGCCGGGGCTCAGCCCCATTTCTGGCCCCACGCCTGACTCTTCAGGCATGGCCGGGGACGCTCTCCAAAGACCTGAAACCAAACGGAACTCCTCTCTTTACGGGTCTGTTTCCCACACCAGGGAGGGAAATTTCCAGCCTGATGGACATTCGATGCTCAACAAGTGTTTGTTGAGTGACTAAATAAATGGCTACTTCAGATACAGCCCCAGGACGTCCAAGATTTTAAATGCAAATGTTCTGGTTTTGAACATTCTGCACCGTTTTTGATCATTTCATGTTGCTTTGGATCTGGTGAAAACAGGTGCGGTGGGTCTTCAGCTGCAGAGGAAAACAGAACCCGGGGGATTCGAACACGAAGGAGATGGTCCTGGGCAGATCACTGAGCCTTTCTGAGATTCCACTGCTTAAATCTGAGAGAAACTGGCCCTGCACCGACCCCGAGGCCTGGGACGAGCTCCTGTGGCCAGAGGAGGAGGGCCAGGGACTAAAGGAAGCATTCACAAGACCTCTGCTGACTGGACCACGAGAACAGCAATGGAGCCAGTGGCTTCTGTCCCCACCACTTCATGACACGAGGTGCCATCCTGCACCCCCAAGACCGGAAGCTCTGGGAGCCCCCGGGCTTGGCTCCCAGGGAGGGAAGAGTGAAGAAAGAAGAGGGAGTCACCACACTCAAGCTAACAGAACTACCGGAAGGAAACTTGAAGAGATGATGTTATCTTACTCCATGTTGCCTGAGGGCTGACACTCCTGAACTTTCCGGTTGTGTGTCAATGCCTGGAGGGACAGGAGTCCCACAGAGAGCCGTCTGAAGAACTTGGAGAAGAAGGTTCCTTATCCAGGTCACCATCTCGGACCAATCCTGAAGCAAAGAATGCAAGGCTGACTCTCCTCAAGAAGTTGCTTCTTTTAACTATAAAATCTCACCTTTTTTTTCTTTGGAACACTATTGGGGTTTCTGCCCGGATCAGTGCCTGCAGAATAGCTCTCCGTTTGGATCTCAAATAAACGCTTGTTGCCCCTCACTCCGGCCTTCTATTTTCAGGCGGCATGGACGGTGGTATTCTCGCAGTGAGCACAGTGGGGACCAGCTCACTGCTCCAGGGGGCTTCAGGGCTGAGGACACATGGAATCAGAACAGGAGGCAAGGACAGCCGGGTGCCCTGCAGTGAGGGCATCTGCCCTTTGGTCTTTGGGGCACAGGGGAGAGCTGGAGGGCACCTGGTGGAACGGGGCGGGCTTCCCTTGGGGCACAGGTAGGCTGGGGCTTGGGCTAAGCCAGATGGGATACAGGGCCCCTCCACCTGCACCAGCCCCCCTGTCACCAGCTGGACTGAGCTGCCATCATCTGTCGCGCTTGCCGAAGCTCCTGATTGGTCCTCCGGCTTCCTCCTTTGCCCGCATCAGACTGTTCTCAGCGCAGCAGCCAGGGGGACCGGTAAACCCTAAATCAGACCGGATGACCTCCCTGCTCCGGATTCTGCAGGGGACTCACTCAGGATACAAGCCAGCGTCCTTCACCTGTGCCCTTTCTCCCCTCAATCCCTCTGCCCCGGCCACTGGCAGCCTGACGGTTCCCTGGTCCCACCAGGCCGGCTCCTGTCTCAGAGCCTTGGCATCCGCTGCCCTTTCTTGCTGTGACACTCGTCTCCAAACGATGTAGAGAGCTCAGTTTTTGCCTTTTCCGGGTCTTATTCTAAAGTCACCTTCTCAGGGAGGCTTTTCCTTGCCATACTTCTTAAAACTGCGACCTCCCCCACCCCCACCCAGGCCCCCGCCCCGGGCTTTGTGTCTCTCATAGCCCTGCCCGCCATCTGCTGGTTTGTTGCAGCCGGCCCGGGGAAATGTCAGCTTCACACGCAGGGAGGAAGATGTCGCAGCCCCTCTGCTTCTGTGCCGTGTCCCCAGGGCCTAGAACGCCCCGGCCACATGCTAGGTGCTCAGGGAACATTTCAGAATAAATTGAGTGCATGAATGGACCCAGAAAGCGTGACCTTTTTTTTAACTCAATGACAGGTTGGTGAGGGCTGACACACAAGGGCATCAGGAGTGTTCAGTGAGCTGAGGTGTGTCACGCGCCTGGCACGTAGTAGGCACTTGTTCGTGGTCGTCGCTGTTGCGGTTCTCAGTCTCCGAGGAGCCACGCCCCTCTCGGTTCCTCTTCTGATTGGCTCTCCCCTCTTGCCCCACCCCCACCTTCCTCCCTGATTGGTTCTCACTGGGTCTTCTCTCCGCGTTTCTCAGTGTCCATCAGCCCCCTTGATTTTCCTCCCACCCAGCTGCTCCGGGGAGCAGGCCAGCCCTGCAGGTCCCCCACTCCGCGCCCCCACTGCGTGTGCCTCACTCCCCGGAAAAGCAGATCAATGAGCGTCGCTTCCTCCCCGGACCGAAGACCCAAAGCCTCCTTGACAACATGCACTGGTCCCGGCGACCGACAGACCTTTTCAGAGGGGACGAGCTGCAGATCAATTCTCATTTCTTCCAGGTGAGAGAGGAAAGCTGTTCGGTGCCTCGTGGGGCCTCCTCGCGAACCTCCCGCAAGAAATCACTTTGGCTTCGACTTGCCTGCTTAGCTGAGCTGCCGGCTTCTCGGCAAACTCGGATCTTTTTCCAGATGACTCACAGAAACAAATGCTCCCCAAAGGCGGGGGTGGGTTCACCCCTGTGCGCTGGCATCCGTGACAGAGCGGCGCCGAGCAAAAACAACAGCAACGTCACGATGGTGATAATAATAGTTAATCCTCATCGGCACTAACCAGGTGCCAGGCCCTAGACATATACAGGAGCTTATTTAACCCTCCCCGTAATGCTTCATGATGGGTACTATTCCCCCCTTGATAGAGGAGGACATCGAGGCACAGAGAGGTTAAGTAACTTGTTCGAGGTCACAGCTGGTGGGTGGAGAAGCCAGGATTTCGACTCAGGCCAGTCTGGCTACAATGGTCACACAGATACCATCTGGCCCGACACCGGATGGGGTGGTAGGACTCTAGAACAGGAAGCGCAGGAAGAACGGGAAGTGCAGAAAGAACAGAAAGTGCAGCCCCTGCCCACAGGGAGTCTGTGGTCTGTGGGGTGGGCGGGGGCACTCAGCCATGAAACATACAGATCAGTCAATTTCAGTGTGTTCCAGGAGGGGAACAGAGCAGGAATTTGCTGGAATTCACTTTCACTGGGACCCACAGGCAGCTTTCGGACCACAGAAGCCTGGGCTTAGAAAAGCCTGGTGGCTTTTGTTTCTCGGGACCCGCCATGTGCCTGCCGGGTACTAGACGGCATGATTTATGCCCAAACTCCCTTCAGTCATCTCAGAGAGGGAGCTGTTTTTGTGTCCCCTGATGGACAGGGAACTGAAACTCAAAGGGGCGTGGGGGTACGTGCCCGAGGTCGCCTGCCAGTGATAGGCAGAGCCGCCGCCAACACAGCGAAGTCCAGTTCTTCCTACATCAGATTTCTCAGCCTCAGTCCCGCTGGCATCTTGGGCAGATGGTTCCTCATTGTGGGACGCCCTGTGCAGCAGGAGATGGCAAGCAGCACCCCCCTGGGCTCCACTGGCTGGATGTCAGCAGCGTCTGCTCCCCAGTTGTGACAACCGAAAAACGCCTCCTAATAGTTCCCATTGACCCCTGTGTGTGTGTTTTTGGGGCAGGGTATCACTGCTCCTGATGCCCACTCATCCCCACCCCCGGACTCTGTTGACTCGTCCCTGACACCGAACACCCAGCGCCGTAACCGGCCCATAACAGATGCTCAGCCACAGTCTGCTCAGTGAAAGGCTGGAAGGGGGGAAGGAAGGGAGACAAGAGGAGAGGAGGCAAGGCAGGGAAGAAGGGAAGAAGGCCTATGTTCACCCAGTACGCGTATTACTACTGCGAGTCTGCAGCGAACTCAACCCAAGTTGACTTACTCAAGTTCTGTTTGGAGCACCCTGGGGGAAAGTCAAGGTTCGGGGGGATCTTGTGAGGAATCTTGCACGACACGAACAATCTTCCTGTGATATGACTCAGGGTACACACACAAGCACACACTCACAGCACGCGCACATGCACACACACACAGACACACACACACACACACACACACGCCTGGCGGGTCTGGCCTTTCTGCAGTAGGTTTGCCTACAGCCCGCCACTCAGCACGCTCCCTCCTAGAAGCGATTCAATGAATTACCCATCTGAGCACACATCCAGGGACTCCTCCTCCAAGCTTCTTCCGGAACAATACCAGGGACCGATGGTTGTTATGACCGAGAGGGCCCTAGCGGGACAGCCACCCCAGCCCTCCCATTTCCAGCTCCGCAGGATGCGGCGGATAAAACAATGCCAGAACCTCCGCTCAGAGTCCCGCCCCTGCGCTGGAGGACGGCTCCTCCGCCAGCACATTCCCATCAGCAGTCGCACTGGTGTTCCCCGGGCACCGGGCAGATGTTTCCTGCCGCTACTCCGTGTGCATCCCGAGCAGGTGGCCCCGCCGCCGCCGGAGCTGTAATGCTGGACAAGCCTTTCAATCAAGTCTCTTATTCTGGGACCTGAGCGACGGGCCATAGCAACGGGGAGCACTGATGTCAAATCCAGGCAGGAGAGAAGAGCGTGATCCGCCGCCCTCCACGTGCTGCCGCCCGGTGAGACCAGGGCGTGTTCTGGCGTCCGGCGCCTGGGGAGGAGCGCGTGGTGCACACGTGGACTCAAATCCCACTCTTCACACTCGCCAACTGAGTGACTTTGGAAGCGCAACCGTAGCTCTGGGTCACAGTGTTCTCTTTGGTGAAACAGAGACAGCCCTGTTACCAGCTTCGTAGGGAGCTACGTGTATTAACCTTGGCCAGCTCCCAGCGCTGTGGCAGTAGGTCCTTCTTGCTACCGTGAATGGGGACCCTAGAAACAGCGGTATGAGCGGGGAGACGCCGGCCGATTGACTTAGTAGGGTGTGGGACTGTGAGACTTGCTCCTGCCCAGCCACTTCCCGTGATAACACTGACAGGAATTCCTGTGTACTCAGGACAATGTCAACTATGATCTCGCTTCTGTTAGGGTCTGGAGTTTGGGCTGTATGTTTTGAATGTTCGTGGACAGGAAGTTCCCAGATCAGCATGAGGCTCATGAGTTTCCCGGTGTTTTCCTAAGAACGGAGCTGGTAGATGACTTTGAAGAATAGAGGGAAAATCCTTCAGGATTCCAGAGAAGCCTGGTGCTCCCAGCACAAGATCTGAGACAGGACTCTGCGTTTACAACTTGGTCCCACAAGTCAGGGTCCGGGGGACTTTGCATGGGCCTCTCAACTTCCTCACATCACTGGGCAATGGGCCCTTGGGTTGTTTCTCCAGAACGTGTCCTCCCCTCCCACCAAGAGGACTCATTCACATTTTCCTGTCGGCACCTCCCCCGCCTGCCCCCACTTCAGCTCTGCTCTGCTGTTTTCAGTGGAATTCATCCCACCCTCAGCTCCAGGGTGGGCCCTGACTGGCTTGAACTAACATGTGCACATATCCATCAGCCACTGTGCTTGGCGGAGGAACAGGCACCTGACCCAGGCCACGTCAATGACATAGGAGGCAGACGAGGGCTCTGCTTGCCATGAGACCTGCCAGAAGAGCTCATCTGTCTCCCTCTGGGGCACTGTGATGTGAGGGTATGAGAACACAAGGCCACTGTGAGTCAGTCTCAGGAATAAGCCAACGGAGCAGTAGAGAGAATCATCTAGAAACAAAGCCAGATCCTTCCTGAGAGCATGAACCCCTGGATCAAACCACTCCTGAAGGAGATTGTCCCAGGGCAACTCAGTTATGAGAATCAGCAACCTTACTCTTCCCACTCCCCAATTCACTTTTTTTCCTTAAGCAATGTGGGTTTTCTGTTTTGCCTGCAGCCAAAGTATTCTCAACGAGTACACGCCATTTTCTCTGACCCACTCCCTCTCCAAATTTCTGGAAAAAAGTGAAACACGTTAAAAAGGAACGTGGAAGCGATATGTAAACTGTAAAGCGCTGTACCAATTAGACATGCTAACACTCAGAGCAACTGTTATTGCTGCTTCAAGGGCTTCCCGGCCAAGAAGACTCCAATCGGGAGCAGGTGTGGGATATTTCCTCCCATTCCTGTGGAATATATTAGTTTCATTATGTTGAAATTATTAGATCATGCATTGATAATGGTGCTTAATGGGGCTAGCGGTCTTATTCTCCTACAAACAGAAATGTACGTAATTAATAACTCCGTGAAGACGCCTTGAGTGCACTGGCCCTGACTGCGCCCGAGCCCGCGTCGGTGGGAGCAGCCTGAGCGAAGACGGACACCCAGGACGGAAGGACGGAAGGAGGAAGCCTCAGCGTCTGCATCGCCTGCCAGGTGGCAGCCCTTGTTTGGGCAAGAGAGCCTCCTAGGGGTCCCGTGTGTGCTGGACAACGATCCCTCTCCACCTGCCCCTGCACCTCTGGCGTGCTGTTATATTACTTCCGTTGACCTTGACGAGCCTGATCACGTTGGGAAATTGGAACAGTCACCCCCCGTTACAGACGAGCCTCGCGTCAGCTCCAAGAGTGAAGGAATGTCTGTGAGGTCGTCATGCAGCTAGTAAGCTGCAGAACTGGAAGCCAGAGCTGAGGTCTCTTCTCCGCTCTGCATACCAGACTGCAACCGCGACGTGGCTCACTGCCCTCTACCAAGAAAGGATGGACAGAGACACAGAGAGAGAAAAAGCCCCAGACACCCCAAACCTGGCTGGCTCCAGGGCCAGGCTGATTAAATCCGCCTGAACAAATGCCTGCCCCATCCCTGCCGGCTTCTCTCCCTCCCGCCTTCCCATCCCACTTCCCGGTGGAACTTGATTAATCCATTAGGATTAACCTTTCTTTAACTTCCTGATTAGTTACATTTATAAAACTCCATTTGTTTTTGCTTTCTCATCAAGCCAAGCCAACATCCTCAGGAGAAAAAAAATTGGCCAATTTTCAGTGCCACTGATTTACTGTAATTTCCGAAAATCAGACAGAAGTGAGGAGAGACACAACCGGAATGTCAATGTCTCTGGTCCCCGGCGCAGGGCAGGGCGTCTCTGCCGAGTGGGAGAGAAGGCGGCAGAGAGAGCGGCCCAGGAAGGGCAGGCTTCCGGGCCGGACCGAGGTGGCCGAACACCAGGTCTAATTAATACAGATGGTCAAAGAGTTCTGTGATTCCCCTCCTCTGGCCGAGTCACAAAGCCACAGAGGACAATGACAATGACGACAAGCACTGAAGCTGAGAGACTCCGGTTTTTATCTATGGCACTGATATCCGATCTCCTCTCGTAATAAGATGTGGTTGTTGTTACAACACCCCGCGGTCATGACCAACTTGAACCAAGGCCCTTAACAACAGCCATGGCCCTGGGTGTCCCCCCACAGCAGTCTTTGTACCCCCTGATGTGAAAACAGACACCGAGGATTTCAGTGGTGCTGGGACCCCCAGAAATGCCGCGTGAGTGGTGCTTTTCCCTCCTTGAGCCTGGAGGGGAACACAGAAGCTGGGACACAGGGTCCCCCAAAGCAGGGTCTCTCACTACCGACCTTTGGGCTGGAGAGCCCCAGCCGCGGGGCTGCCCTGTGGGACGTGAGCAGCAGCCCAGGGCTCTCTACCCACTGGACGCCGGCAGCACCTGCCTCTAGTGGTGATGCCAAAAGTGTCTCCAGGTGCAGGTGTCCCTTGGGTGCAGAGCCACCCCTGGCTGACAACCACAGGGCTACTTTGGATGGTTGATATGTTCCTGCATCAGCCCTCCACATTTTCGCAATAAATTTGAAATAGAGGGCATTTCTTTGAGGTGATTGAAGGTCACTTTTTTTTTTAAAGATGAGGATGTTTTTAAAAAAGGGGCGGGGAAGGGATATTAACTCCTCACCAGCCACAAAGTTCATTCCCTTTATTTAAAAAATTTTTAATTTTATTTTAGAGAGAGAGGAAGGGAAGGAGAAAGAAGGGGACAGACACATTGATTGATTGCCTTCTGCCTCCTGCAAGCACCCCAATGGGGGCAGAGCACAGAGCCCACAACCCAGGCATGTGCCCTAACCAGGAATCGAACCAGCGACCTTTTGGTTTGTAGGACGATGACCAACCAACTGAGCCACATTGGACGGGGCCAAAGTTCACTCCCTTTAGACCATTCATGTGCACTCTCCCAGGCAAAGGAAGATGAAATGCTGACACCTTCAGTGGGGCCTGCCCCAACATCACTAATCAGAGCAGGCAGATTGGGCCTTCTGGAGTGGATACTTCATTTTCCCAGAACCCTTTGCTTCTTGACTTTGGACATTTAAAACCAGGGGCAGTTCTGAGCCTCATCCTGCCGTTTGGGGCTTGCTCATGGCAATAGTGTCAATGACTAAATGCTCCACCTGAGAAAGTCTGAGCAGGACTTAGCCTCCCACAGAGTTATCTACTCTTTTTAAAGAGTCATTAATGTTAAAAAAAAAATACAGGTACCGCGGTATAGCATGAATGAATGAATAATTGGATGCCTATGTATATTTATCCATTCATTATAATAGGAAATTATAATAAAATTAAAATATTGTCTTACTTTCGGTTCCTCTAAAACACAGGCCCTGAGAGGAGAATTAGGGCGCAAGACATTTATCTGGAAACAATCCCAGGATGCACGGCAAGGGAGAGGGGACAATGAGACAGGGAGGACAAGACTACTCAGGGGGCCATAAGGAGCCGGCTGCCCCTGGCTGCTGGGGTTTGGTCCCGCTGGGGACTTCTAGCAGCCCCTGGAGAACACGCTTCAAAATCTCCCCCCCCCCCAGGGGCAAGGTAGCTGGGGCAGTTGTCCACCTCTCCTGTCCCACACTGGTTGAGGGACGCCCCTAAGAGGCTTCCTCTGAGGAGGGCCAAGCGCACTGCCACGGCCAGAGGACACGCTGAGGCTGAGAGACACGGGAAGCCATCGGAGCCCATGTGGTCAGTCTGCAGACAAGGTAAGGGGTAGGCTAGTGGGTATAGGGCGGCACCCACAGCGCCTGCCCAGAGTGAGCACTGAAGGCTGAGAGAGCCTAGAAGAGCTCCCTGCACTTGGGCCAGAGCCCAGCCCAGGCCGTGGTCTCTGGGGTCTCTGTAACAGCCTCCTAGTCTTCTGTCTTCACTTGTCCACTCTCCTCCCGGCAGCCGGAGCGATCTTTCTAAAACACAAATCTGGTTACTTCCCTCCCTCCTCTTAAAACTCCGGAGGGCCTTTAAGATGAAGCCCACACCTTTCAAGACTCTAGTATCCCTGATCTCAGCGGACTTACTTCTCAGCACTCACCCACTTTCTCCGCGGAACCACCTGAAGCCCCCAGACACAGCACCCACTCATTCCCAGAACTGTACTAAGCAATGGGGTTGGAGAAGGCGGCGAGATGCATCCCCCATCCTCCCTGAGACACCGTGGTCTAGGACGCGGTCTGCTGGAGCGGAGGAGGACCAGCGGGACCACAGTGACAACCAGGATTTCCACCACCGCCTGTGCCCAGGAAGCCGCCACCAAAGGAACGAAGGGATGAAGGAACGCAGGAACGCAGTACCTAGATGTCATCCCCAAATAGAGACGCACCGATTTCAAGATTAACCCTTTCTCCTCTGGAGCTACCTGACAGGAAGTCAGGGATGGGGCACAGGGCTGCCACCTTTGAAAAGAGTCTCTCCTGACGGGTGCCACAGGTAGCCATGGGAGGGTGGCTGCAGAGAAATGGGCGTGCTTTCTCGGCAGCCCACCCAGTTCACCAACCCAGCTCAGCCCTCTGGGGACCCCACAGCTCAGCAGGCTCCTAGACCTTCCACTGATTAGCCTCCACGGTGGCTGGGTGGCTCCGGAGGAGGGGGGAAGCGGGGAGTGGGAGGGTGGATGGGCTGGCTTAGACGCAGGAGCCATTTTCTGTTGACATAAAAATATCTTGAGCAATCAGCAATGATAAGCAAGAGATGGAAAGAACCTGCCCGAGAGGCTGCGCATGTTCTGATCAATTAAATACCGTCTTTCCTAGCATCTGCGGAGAGGGGTTTGAAGGTGGAATTGACTTTAATTTGGCAAAGAAAACAGGAAGTGCTTTTCCTCGGGGTTCCAAAGTGCACGCGTACCTGCCCAGCCTACGTGGCTGGCTTCACAAAGGGTGCATATTCCCTGAGTATGATCACCTCTGTATTTTTAGAATGAATTGAAAAAAGCTTCTTGCCCTGACTGGTGGCTCAGTGGATTGGAGCATCATCCTGTACCCAAAAGGTTGCGGGTTTGATTCCCAGTCAGGGCACATACCTAGGTTGCAGGTTCTTTCCCTGATCAGGAAGTGTACAGGGGGCAACCGATCAACGTTTCTCCTTCTCTCTCTCTCCATCTTCCTTCCTCTAAAAGCAATAAACATATCCTCAGGTGAGGATTAAAAAAACACTCCTCTATATGAGTGCCTACTCTGCCCAGCATTTTGCAAATATTTTTAACCTTGTAAAAACCCCATAACAACGGGCCTCTGTAACTCCACTTCACAGGGAAAGACACTAAGGCTCCAAGAGAGGAAGCGACTTGCCTAAGGTTACCCGGGAAGCTGGAGGGGACGGGGCAGGTCTGTTTTCACAGCTCTGCAAAGTTGGTGTCACTGCCTTGTCTCATGTCCAAAGTCACTGGGCAGCTACACACTCACCACCATCCCAGAGGCCAGAGCTGGCTTAGCACAAGGACCCTACGGTCCCAGCCAGACTCTTCCCTCCCTCACTTCACGGAAGGCCAGGCTGGGTGTATGCTGAGTAGGCCCTTCCGGACTCCCGGGACCTCTGCTTATCACTGGGCTCGGCCGTAGCCTTGGTGCCAAGGAGCAGTGCGTGTGCCAAGCAAGCGGACAAGGTGGAAAATACAGGCACTGGAAGCCAGACGGACCCCATGCACAGGCAAGGGGAAGTTGGGTGGGTTGTCCAACCCCTCTGAGCCCCCATTTCCACATGTTTGAGCTGGAGCTCGTGTGTACTCTGCACATTCAGTGCAACAGTCAGTGTGACGCTGTGTGCCGGGCACAGGGTGGCTGTGATCAAGGTCAGGCACCCCCTGCCCTGTTCCATCCTCCCCAGGCCAGCCCCTGCCTGGGTCCCCATCCCCTGGATGTGGTACAAGTGGCCTCGTGGGCAGCGCTGGGTTCAGGGAGCGTCAGGTCTGTGGGCGCAGCCCGGTCATGCACAGAGGTCACGGTCAGAGCACAATGGGAATTATTATCATGTCATAAGCATCTATGAGAAGACTCACTCTACTTATTATCACCTAAAAATATAGCCCTACCATCCAAAGATGACCCCATTACATTGTCACACGTATCCTTACAGATATGTGGAGTGAGAGACAGGGACCATGCTATTCACATCCAAGTCACTGCATCGTCCACTATGTTTCTAAGTCATCGGCCTCTTTCGGGGTCCACCAACATCCATCTGCACAGTTCTTTAAACAAATAAACAACAACAACATAGTATTCCAGTGCGTTTGCAAATCCAAATACTTCTTGGACATTTCCGTTTACGTTCTTTTAAAAAATGTTTTATTGATTGATTTTATTGAGTGAAAGAGAGAGAGGGAGAGGAAGAAGAGAGAGAGAAACACTAAGCATTCCTTGGTTGATTCTGGCACGTGCCCTGACCGGGAATCAAACCTGCAACCTTGGCATATCAGGATGATGCTGTAGCCAAGCTAGCTGGCTGGGGCCCTTAAGTTTGCATTCTTTTTGCTCTTTCAATGAAAGCTGCAATAAAATCACTGTAGCTGAGCAGCTGTGTACCTGCTTACTTCTATTCATCAAACACAGTGTTTCAAAGCCCAGAAAACGAGGCATGCCGTAATGTATAAATCCATTCACTTATTTAAGCCAGCATCCTACTCTTAGACATTTAGGTTATATACACTTTTTTGACTCCCACATATAATACCAATATGAGCACCAGGATCTTATCTTCACATCTTATCTGTATGTTTCCTTGGGATAAATTCATAAAAAGGAGAATGAATGGAGCCAGGGGAATTTGTATTTTTCAGGCTGTTGACACACTCAGTGACATTGCTCCCATAACCCTTTCGGTTACGGGAGTTGATTCACCCTACCATCTTACTCAGCCACTAGCATTCATTCAACAAACACTGCCTTGTTAGGAAGGGCTCCTAACCGACCCTTCCCTTCTCAGCAGGAAAATGCAGTGATGCACTGAGGAGGACCCAGCTGGCTGTGTGTTGCAGGTCTGCCCCCTTTTTAGGCTGTGTGACCTTTGGGCAAATCGCTTCACCTTCTTCATCCTCCCTACCCCCCCCCCCCGCCCACCTCCAGGTGCGCCGAGAGGATCACATGAGCCATGAGATCTGCAAGAGCTTCGAGGACTTGAACAAATAGTTGGGGCTTACTGCCAACACAAAGGGAATTTCTCATGCAGCATTCTCATTATTTTGTTTTTTTGCAAACACTTTAAGTTTTGCCTTGAGACTCCTTATTAGGTTTTCTTAACTCTCCCCTGCTGTGGTTACCAAGACACAGACTGAATATCATTTCTGAGGGAGAAAACAGGCCCAGAGAGACTCGGTGGCTTTCTCGGGACCACATCGGTCTCGGGACCACTACCCAACTCATCATCAGGCTGCTCTCTGAGCCGTATTTCCTTTTGAGATTAGCGGCATAAAAATGGCTATTACCCCCAAAAGATACACTTGTATTCATAGTGAATCTGATGGTGCCAGCAATTTAAAACGTGAAGGCAATTTACCGTTTCATGCTTTGTAGCCAAATAAAATGCAGTGATCATTTCTTTTGCTTTCCAGAAGATTTGGACTTCTCTCTGAGCGTCGGCAGGGAGGAGAGGAAGGGAAGGAGACTGCAGATTCCTTGAGCATGGAGATCGATGCTCATTTCTGTGGTCGCGGTGGCATGCAGACAGCCGTGGGCCCTTGCCAGGGGCGTGTACTGTGCGGAGGTAGAAGCAGGAGTCTCCAAGCCTAATACCTGCAGCCTGAATGGCTTCCTAGCAGATCAACCCATACCTAACTCACCAGCTGCCTGCTAGGTGTCAGGCACAGCTCAGGGCGCTGGGCCGCTTCGGGCAAGCTAGTTCACCTCTCTGAACCTTTGTTTCTGCTTCTAGACAATGAAACTAGTAACTCCTGCCCAATAAGAGAATGGAAGGAAAGGATAGAGAGAAAGGTCGGGTCCCATGGCGGAGGTTCAAGGAGAAATCGGCATGTGAGGAAGACACAATAAATGATTGTTCAAAGGACACAATAACTCTTAATTGTGCAAATGCATAATGGTGCATGCTATGCGGGGGCTCCCGGGGGGTGCACCCCAAACCTCAGCAAAGGGAAGTGTGCCTGCACTCCTAGAGTCCCTCTTCAAAGCATGTAAACAACACAGGGCCCGTGACACATGTCACACACGTGCACATGCCCCTTCCCTCGCCCACAGCAGACGCTGCTAATCAAACACACTGATCTTTGCCGGCGTCCCTCTCAATAGAGACTTCCAGCCACAAGCCACCAACAGAATGGGGTTGGCTAACGTGATGAACGCGAACCCACCCCAGATTCAGTGGATCTTAACGCCCCCTGGAGAATTTTCTTCCTACAGTTGCGAAAATACAGTGCCCCTTTAAAGAGGACGTTGGAGCAGGGCCATCTCCTCTGTGTTTTGTAACCAATGGGTTGCAAAAGTAGCTTCTTACACACACCACGGAGGGCCAGAAACGGCTCAAGCCGGAAGCCACCCAGCTCAGGCTTACGGAAGACCGGGGTGTGGTCGCAGCTCAAAATGACCCTCTACTGGGCCCACCCTCCCCTCCTCCAGAGAACGTGTGGCCTTTGTCCTAGACATCTGGCCTTGGGCAAGTTGCACAACCCCTCTGTCCCTCAGTTTCCTCATGGAGTATCTGCCTCGCAGAGTGGGTGAGGATATTAGATGAGATGGTGCATCGAAAGCCCTGGAACGCGGTATGTGCTCCGTTAGCGTTCCTTGTTATCAGCTCCTATTATTAAGCACAGCCGAGCGCTGGGCATCTTTCTGCATTATCTTAATTGTCTTGAAAACAACCATAGGAGACAAGTTTTGCGTTGTTGCATTTTTTTAAACGAATTGTGGCTGAGGGAGTTGCACAAGCATATGGTGTTTGTTGATATAAAGCATTTAATGATGAGTTTGTTTTACTCCCGGGCCCACACTGACTCGGAGCCCCCGGCTGCGGGAACGCGATGCGGTAGATGGGACAGCCTGGGTTTCGCGTGGCATTGAACACCTGGTGCGGCAATGACGTGGTGGAGTCATAATCAGACCCGTGGCGTGTGGGTTCTGCGGTGCCACGAGGCCTCCTCAGGTCCTCCACGGCCCCCCACCCTTCACAAATACTTTAACAGAAAACAAAGCCGCAGACAACGACCTCAGAAACCTAGTGTTTGTGTTTGCATGGGGTCATGTCCCATGTGTGGGTCTTCTCTGCTTCAGGTCATTGTCACAACAGCCCCATGTGGTAGCTATGGTGCTGTCGGCGCCCCCATTTTCCAGGAATCCCAGAGACGATGTGGGGGGAAAAAGGAGATAATGGCCCTTGGGAATAGCGTTTCTGGTCTCAGGGCCTCCCCTACTGACTCGATGTGGGAGCTTGGGTCATTTCTTGAAGACCGGAATAACTACCTCTACCCCACAAGACTCTCACTTGGCCACATGTCCACTAAACATGGATTGAACATGTATCGCCGAGAATTGTGCCTCGTGCTTGATGTATACTGGGAAGCAAAGTGGGTATCATCGTCTCTGAGTCCAGGGAGCTTCCTGTCCAGGCTTGCACGAGATTATTTGTAAGAAACTCTTAGCACAAAGCCTGGCAAAGAAAACACGCTCAATAACAGCGAATGTCATCATGACTACTATTATTCTGGCCCAGTCAGGATTGGAACAAAAGCCTTTTTGACTCCACAGGCCTCTCCATAGAAGTAGGGTTTTGCTGGGGGCCAGCATGAGATAAAAACAGAAGAGGCCCTGGCTGCTGTGGCTCAGTGGATTCAGCACTGGCCTGCAAATGAAAAGGTCGCCGGTTCGATTCCCAGTCAGGGCACATGCCTTGGCTGTGGGCCAGGTCCCCAGTTGGGGGCATATGAGAGGCAACCACACATTGATGTTTCTCTCCCTCTCTTTCTCCTTCCCACCCCTTCTCTCTAAAAATAAATAAATGAAACCTTTAAAAAAAAGAATAGAAGGGGACTTGGGACTGTCCAGAGAAAACTTCCAATGCCAGGTCTGTATTGTGTGGAATAGCAGCCTGCATGATTCCTTTTACTTCCCGAGCATTCTGGGACTTCTCACGCTCTTTCCCATCACCCACCCCTGTCAGACCTACGCACGCCTTTAAGCTTCCGCAAACATGCCGTTCCCTGCGGGGATGAATGCCCGTTCCCTTGCAAGTGAACCCCGTGTGTGCGTGTGTGATTCCCCCAGAAAGGTGTGGACACCACCCAGACGGGGTGCTAATGGGATGTGGCAGAACTCCCGGCATCTCCGGGCCTGGGAGGAAGAATGTGGCGGAGGAGAGCTTAATGAGCTTCCGCCCACATTTCAATTATCCTAACGAGCTGCCAGAGGAGCCCCGTTGGCGGGGCTGGAGCTGGAGCTGGAGAGTTCTGACAAGCCCGGGAGGGATCTACCTCTGTGGAAACTGAGAATGCTTCTTAAGGAAGGAGAACAGTCTTCCTCCAGGAGAAGCGTGTGCAGATGACAAGGCCCAGCTGGCAGTTAGCTCTGTCACCTGGAGTTTGAGAGGGCCCTCTGCTCGAAAACACCTCCTTTGGGAGCTCGGCTCATGCCCTTGTAGCAGCTGTCACCCGCCACCGTGACGCTGCATAACACACAAGGACAAAACCGCAGGGGCAAACGATAGCAATGATTACTTTTTAATCCTCATCCGAGGGCACAATTAGAGGAGGACAAGGAGGGAAAGAGAGGGAGAGAAACATCCGTCAGTTGCTGTTCACATGTGCCCCAACCGGGGACGGAACCTGTAACCTAGGCGTGTGCCCTGACCAGGGATCGAACCCACAACCTTCTGGTTTATGGGATGACACGCTCCCACCAACTGAGACCATAATGAGCATTTTTAATCACAAGTCAATGGGTCAGCTGGGCAGACCTGATCACCTGAGCCGAGTTGAGCGGAGTTCATGCCTGTCTCTGGGGCCAGGTAGGTAGCTTTACTGACCGAGGCTGGCTTTTGTCACCTGTTCAGGACAACTGGGCTGGCTTAGCTCTTTTCCGCACGGTCTCTCACATTCCCCTCGGTTGCTCCCAGCACAGCGAGAGGCCGCCAAGAAAGAGGCCAACATCATCAGGGTCTCGTGATCCCGGGCTCAGAAAACGTGTAATGTTACTGCTGCTTCCTTCCATTGCTCAGAGCAAGGGCAAGGTCAGCCGACATCTAGGGCCTGGGAAATAGACTCCATCCTCTGATGGGAGGGGCTGCGAAGTCCCATGGGCAAGAGTACAGAGACGAGAGACCGCTGATTGGGTGGGTGCATGGATACATTCGATCCCTCGCAACAATGCGCAAATAACCACCGCCACGGCTGGGCAGCAGCCCCCGCCTGCTGTGCGGACAGAGCAGGATGGCAGCACGGGATGCTCTGAGTCTTGGTCTCCGCCATGACGTTCAGACGCCTGACGTTTCAAGTGAAGACCCCGGCCTTGCAGAGGTGCCAGGCGAAACATCGATGATTTGTGTCCCTTGGTCCGACACCCACCCGCGGGGCATGAGAAGGCGGACGTGGGAAACTGTAGAGAGGACTTTTTGGGGAGAAACGGTCCATTGTGAAGTGAGCCTCGGTCCCTCTTGGGGACTTGGGGAGGGGGCAATGACGGCTGGCCAGTCCTGTGAGAGGAACTTCAGGAGACACCCCGAGTTTGCTGTGTGTCCCCTGGGATCTGGGGCACTGGTGTCTGACTCGGGCCTGACAACCGTACAAATGATGAGCAGAGGTGGCTGGAGGCTGTCAAGGCCAGAGCGTGAGGACAGAGGGCAGCGGTGAGGGCAGATGGCACGGCCATCTCGGGGCACCAAGGATGCATGGGCTTCCCAGGAGCTGAGCAGGTTGCAGACCCTGGGACGGAGGCATCTTAAAAACCAGCCTGCCCCAAGTAAGTAGAGAAAGGGACGGACACCCACGGCCTGGCCCACCATGTCCCATGGTGTCAGGGGGCCAAGCCATGCAGAAGCCACTAGGAGGGGCCCCGAAGAACACATAACACACCTCAAAACACAGACTCCACTTCAAACACCCCCCGAACCCAGAGGAACTGTGAACACCTGCCGTGCAGAGGGCGCTGACACCGTCCCTGCCCTTGTCATTCTCCCTCTGTGTCCTCAGGCCCTGGGGGACATAGAGAAGCCAACCACCCCCCCCCCCCATGCCTGGGCTGAGGGGGAGCAACGCAGGACTGCAAATGCCCACACGAGCCACCTCAGTCTGAGCTAGAAAACAGTGGCCCCCCTGCAAGCAACTTTCCTTCCCTCTGCCTGAAGTGTGTCCTGCTACACTGTGTGAGTTATCTATCATGGCACAACAAGTTTCCCCAAAACCTAGTGGTTTCAAACCACAGCATCTATTGCCTCCCAGTTGCTATGGGTCAGGGAATCGAGGCGCATGTATCCGGGGCCTCTGGCTCGGGGGTTTTCACCGAGTCACAACCCTGGGCGTGACCTGGGCTGTGGGCTGAGTGGCAGGCTGCACTGGAAGAGGACACACTTCTGAGTTCGCTCACGGGGCTGCTGGGAGCCTGCCGGCCTGAGGCCGCACTCTGGGGTCCCGGCCACGTGAGCCTCTCTCCACAGGGCGATCTGTCTGGCAGCTGGCCTTGTCAGGATGAGCACGAGAGCAGAGCGGAGAGGAGAGACCGGCCAGGTGGAAGGCTGTCTTTTACAATCTAACCTCCGAAGTGACATTTCAGCACTTTCACCGTGTTCTATTAGAAGCACATCACGAGGTCACACAGGGGATAAATACCAAGAGGAGATCACTGGGGACTATCACATACTGATTTTATAATCCACTTTTGCTGTGTTTTATTTTTCATTCATTCATTCATTCATTCTTTTAAAATCATCACCGGAGGATATATTTATTGACTTGGGAGAGGGAGACAGAGGCAGAGAGAAAAACATCGATGTGGGGAAAACCGATCAGTTCCCTCCCACACCCGCCCCAGCCAAGGATCAGACCTGCAGCCCAGGTATGTGCGCCGACTGGGGGTCCGATCCGCAAACTGTGGGTACAGGGGACGATGCTCCCACCCACTGAGCCTCCCGGCCGGGGCTACACTGGTTTTCTTAGGGCGATCCACCTCTTCTATCGGCCGAAGACGTGCTTCGCACACAGACCTGTAATGTCTACGACAGGAACAGCGCCGGCTAGGCCTATGTGCTCTGCCACCTGCCAGCCGCATGGGGCAGCCTGGAGGAGTTGCTTTAACATCTTTTTCAAATGTTTCCTTGTAGACATTTCCGACCTTTTACAGAGGTGGGGCAGACAGTGAAAAGCAACATGGTCCTTCTCGTGTCACGGGTGCCCCAGCCCTTTCTCAGCAAGCCACCAGTTATTACTGAGAAGCCTATCTCGGCCACCACAGTATCTCACCTTTATTAATTCGACGCGGATCCCCACACGCCACACGTCCCACTGCACCATTAGCAACAACCCCTCGGCGTCATGCACTATTCAGTCGGTGTTCAAATGTCTCCAATTATTTCAGAAAAGTCTTCGCCAGCTGGTTTTGTTGGAAAGGACCTTTAACTTGAAATGAAGTTAAACCCCTGAGTTTGAAACATTCCTTCCGAGGCGGCATTTTAATTACTGACTTGGAACTGCTCTGTGGGTAGGAATGACCGCGGGATGTTTTACGCTCCAGGAATGACCGGCAAAGTGGCGGAGGGGGCTCAGGATCCCACCCAGGGATGGAGGGAGCTTCGGCTCCGCTCGGCCCCGCCCACGGGCAGGGGGGAAGTGAGGGAGACCGCTGTCTTGCTGAGCCTCAGGGCGGGGACACCCGGGCTGTCTCTGATCCTCACTACTGCGCTCCGAGGTCCTCACTCCTGTCCTCCAAGGTGGGTGTTACAACCCTCACTTGCACCGGGGAGCAAGTGAGGATGCAGGAGAATTAACTTGTCTAAAGTCACTGAGCTATTCCTTAATACAGCCGACATTCCAACTCAAGCCTGGCTGCCCTTTCCAAGGGACTCTGGGAGCAAACGAAACGCTGACACTGTCACAGCTCCTCGGACATGACAATACTGTGAATGCCTTTCTACTTAACCGCCTCTCCTCTTCGTGAAAGCTTTTTCGACCTGACACCCCTGGCAAAAACTCAACCATGTCTGCCACTCACCTTGACTTCCTAGTCCCTGGCATAGAGCGGGGTACACAGGAGGTGCCTGATAAATGTAGCCTGCGTGAAGTCCGGCCTGGCCCTGAAGTTGCCATCACACAGAACCCTCTACCAGGAAACCCAGCTCGAAACGCCAGACCACCCGTGTGAGGAGCAGTTGCACTCCACGTCCCAGCCGCCTCAGCTTTAGCTCAGCCCTTGTGCCCTTGGCAATGGGGGTGGCTGTGGGGGGAACAGCTGTGGGGGGAGCAGCCGAGGAGGTGAGCGACACAGATTCACGCCCACGCTTTCAAACTCGGAGGACATTCGATCTTACTTGCTTTCTGGAAACTAGGTCTTGAGAAGTGTCTGGTGGAGGAGCTCCCAGAATTGTTGCTTTTTAAAATTTTTTTTTAATCCTCACCCAAGGATATGTTCACCAGTATTTTTTTTTTAGAGAAGGAGGGAGGGAGGGAGAAACACACTCCCGTATGTGCCCCAACCAGGCATCGAACCCGCAACCTATGTGCCCTGACCGGGGATCGAACCCACAACACTCTGGTGTACAGGATGACGCTCCAACCAGTGGAGCCCAGGGTCAGAATCATTTCTTTTGATGGGGCAGCTATGACCAAATGAACTGCATTCTTGCATTCCGTGAAAGCTTCTCAAAAGCTGTCTGAGACTCCCCACACACCCCACCCCCGTCTCCTTGCCTGACAAACTCCTCAACCTCCTCAAGAGCTCAGCGTAAATCTCATGTGCTCCGTGGAGCCCTCTCTGTCTTTGCAGGTGGACCCACCTCCCTCCATGCACCCGGCGTGGGCTCTGCCTGCCCCTCAGAACTACATGCCCCATAAGGCAAAGGCGGCACCTGTCTTGCACCTGGGCACTCAATAAATACTCGTTGATGGATTTTATTTAAAAAATAAGAAAGCCATTTTAAAACTGCACTTTCTGAAGCCTCTTTAAAAATAGCACCGAGCCCAGAGGCATCCCACTCATAAAATAGAGCAAAACTTGAAATTCACTTTTTTCACCCCGTTACTGCTCCCGCTCCACCAAAGTCATTTCATCTATTTTGTAAACTCCCTATATCTCCAGACCTAACAGAGCTGGCTGTTTCTGTGTCCTCTGTCTTTCTCTTCCTACACTGCTCATTCTCTCATAATTAACTTATAGTTTCTCTTATCATCCCTTCTGTCTAATCTGAGCTTTCATCATCCCGATTCTGGAAAGCCAACAATTCGACACCCCATAATCCAACCCCCTTAGAATGCGGGGCGGGACCGTGCCCTTAGAAGGCTTGGATTTTTGCCTGTTTGGTTCCCCCCTGCCGTGTTCTCCTGCTTCAGGCGGCGCCTGGCCCGTCGTTGGTGCTCAGTCAGGATTTAGTGGTTAAACAATGTAAGTGCTCTCAAACTGGTCACGCATTTTTGTCGCTGTGGTTAAATGCGCGGACGAATAAGTACCAAGAGGTGTTTCGGGAGAAGACAGAAGGGAAAGATAGACAGAAGATGTTTTCTGGGTTTGGGAGTCTACGGTGGGAAGTTGGCTGGAAGAAGCAACTAGCCAGACCACGCGGGGCACAGTCCCCTCCTGGTCATTCTCAGCTAGAAGGGCCGTCTGCTGCTGACTCAGCAGGACGCAGCAGTGGGCACACGGGTGGGCAGGGTGCAGCTTGGCGGCGCGGCGGCCGTTTGGCTGACAATTCCCCTCTATGTTTCAGCGTAATTGAATTAGCATCCATGGAGACCGTCTCCCCGACATCCGCAGATGTAATACCGGGAAGCAGGCGCCACCATTCATCTGGCATTATGAGACGTTGAATTGCCATCCAATCCCGCGCCTCTCCTCGTGGCTTTGTGTGTGCTCGTTAGAGGAAATTAGGTGGATGCGACGAGCCTGGGAACAATTAAAACCTTCCCACTTAGCCGGTTCCCAGCAGCAGCGGTGCCCGAGCTCTCCCGATCAGCACTCCGGTTTCGCTTAGCCAGCGTGCGTGACGGTTGGGGGGTGCTCCCTAATTCTGTGCGATGGACAGCGAGGCATTTTGCTCCGGCCCGGGATACGTAGGGATCGCTAGGGAGCAGTGAAAGAGGACAGCCATGACAGGAAGCAACCAGAACATCACCCTTATCAGACCACAAGTCCTGGGGCTCCGTCCAGCGGGAAAGGGTATTTCTCAAGACGAGTCTAAGCAGTGGGGCTTGCTGGTGGGCCAAAGTCAAGGCCAGGAAGACAGCACCCAGCGTTGAGCCCAGAGGGTGAGTTAAGACTAAAGTTGAGGGGCGTGGGGAGCAGGATGAAGTGCGGAGTAGGCCATGGCATTGGGCAAATGCTTCAGTACTAAGGTCGTGAACAGTAGGACAGCCCTAGGTGGACCCCAGTGTGAGGCTAGGGGTGGCCGCAGAAAGGACCGTGTTTTACTGGCCAGAGGGAGTGGCTTACAGGCCCTGGGGTTCAGGAAAGTGTGGGAGAAAGAGCAGATTTTTGGAGAACTAGGGACCTGAGACTGCGTCCTCCCGTGTCCTGCCACGTCCGATGGTTACACTGCGTCACCCCTTGGACCTTCTGCTTCCTCAGTGGAGACGAGAAGACACCCTTACTGCGAAGCGTGCAGAGGAGCAGCGCCGTGCGAAGGGCGAGAGGCTTTCCCTGGGCAACGGGGCTTCGCCTCGGTTTGGGTCCCACCAGAAAGGGCCCTTGAAGTAAGGATCTGAGTGCGAGTAGTTTACCTGGGAGATGACCGAGGGGAGGGGGAGGGGAGAACGAGGCAGGGAAGAGAAAGAAGCAACGGGGGTTTGTCATCTCTCCGGAGACCACCGTGGGCACCGGCAATCACCCCCCGGGGAACTCTGGGAAACCGTGCAGAACACGTGGGCGGAGTCATCCCAGCTCTGGAGGGAGGGGTCTGGGAACTGGTGGAGAGCAGACCAGCTCCCATCGGGCACCGGCTGGGGGCTGCCCCAAGGGGCTGTCCAGTCCGGGGCACTTCTGGTCTGCCTTGGACATGCGCAGACTGGTCAGACTTCTTCATCCTCAGAGAAAGCCCCCCGGCACACAGACGCCAAAACTGGCAGACAAACGTTGACATTTCAGCCCTGACCTGGTGAGTTCTGATGGGGCACGGACAACTGCTACCGCTGGGTGACACGCTGTCCCCATGTGAACTGGGTCCCCCACACAAGCCAAGAACCAAACATCATCTCATGTTCCAAAGGGAGACACAAGACCCCCGACAGGACTGGCAAAGGACTCAGTCAAAATCTGTTTCGTGACCCTTCGCCTCTCACGTAGCTCAAGGGCACGAGAGGTTTCACGTTGAAGTGTGAGGGCGAGTACGGGGCTGGACGGAGGACTTCTTCAGGGAGAGCTGATGGAGTGCTGTGGCAGTTTTTTCTCGCCAGCCCCACGGGGGAAAGGAGTGGGATCCCCTCACCCACAGCCCAGTGTGGGGGGGGTGGAGTTGGGGGAGGACACTGAAGGGAACGCTGGAGAGCAGGAGCTGTGCTCCCTGAAGACCACAGGGCCCTGGGGACTGGGTCGGATTTGCGCCTGAGAAATCTCAGGGGCTCAAGGGCTGTACTCTGTCTGGCAAGAAACTACACTCCCACCAAAGGCTGGTGTTCCCCTTGGGGGAGGAAAGGGAGAAGGAGATTGGGTGGGGGGAAGGAGGGGGGAGAGAGAGGGAGGGAGAGCAGCAAGCTGACCTACGGATAAATGAAACATGCTTTGCCTACGAAGGCCTCCAGGAGGAATGCCGAGACCCCAGGCCGGGGCGGTGGACCATGGAGACCCAAGGTCAGAGGGAATACATCCCTACCAGACAATCAGAGAAGGCACCTTGAGCACCAGAGAGCTACAGGTGGGAGACGTGCACCCCAAGTCCCTGCAGCCAGGTGCACACTCCGTGCACCAAGCAGAGGCTCAGGCTCAAGAGGGTGGGAGTGGCAGGAACCCAGCCCTGGTCAGCTCTCAGGTGCACACACCTGCATGCCCGGGAGGAGCTGGAAATGTCACCGCACCTGGGCGTGTTGTCCTGGGGACAGCCGACTCCACCTGGGGCCTGTTTCTCTTTCTTAACCGTCGTCGTTATTTTCCACTGACACCTTCTCATTTCCTCACAGTTACGTTCAGACAGCTGTGGTACTCGCACAGAATTGAGTGCAGAAAAGGCCAGATCATTTATCGACTGAAGACACTTCCCATTTTGGGCACAAATCCTCAGCTGCGCAGTCTGTAGACAGTGCCGGGGCTGAAAATCACTTCTTCGGGATCAGAGAAGAAGACCTTCCCGTCCTTCCTGCAGGCTGTGCAGGCTCTCCCCCCGCTCCCGGTCGGCCCTGCGGGGAAGTCATGTGGCAGGACACCGGCTTTACAGCCAAAGTGTCATCTAGCATTCCAGTGCCTGAAGGGGCAAGCCCGGCATTTTCACACAACTCCACAATGCCAAAGAGAAGAGACACATTTTTGTTTCGAGCCAATTTCATCCAAGTCCATTTTCTACAGAGTGATGGATCTGAGCCTTGGTTGTTCCATCTGTGAAATGGAGCCAACGATGCCATCCTCTGGCAGGGTGGTTCTGAGTGACCGGAGGACTCGCGTTATTCCCATGGTCACTTCCATCAGCCTCTCTGTGCCAATGGAGGAAATCAATGGGTCTAGTTCATGGTAGCTGGTGGCCAACATTACATTTGGGCTGAATTGATCAAATCCGCTCCATTAAGCAAAACTGACCGACTACAACGCTTTGGGTGAATTCTGATCAAGTACCCCATCTGGTGGTGTGACTGCCAGGTCCTGCTTTGTTTTGGCCGTTTAACCGCTTCTGGGCTCTGAGAGCTGCAGAAAGAACCTGACAGAGAGGCTGAGTAGGGCACCAGGCCACAGGGTCTGTGGGTGAGAATGGGTCAAGGCAAAGCTAAAAGAAGGCAGGATGGGACCGTGAAGGTGAGGAGGCCGGCTGCCTGGTGGAGGTGTCCCAAGAGTCTCCCCTAAGCATCAGGGAATGGGGAGAGAAATCAGACCAGAAAAAAACAGACTCAACCCAGTGATCACAAAAGGAAAAGTGTGGAAAGTCCCCAAAGCAGGAAAAAGGAGAGTGAGGAGACTCCACCTCCGGGAGCCTCGGTGTCCCCATCTGTAGAATGGGAAGCATGTCCCAGAGTGATGGTGAGGACCCTGTGCTCAGGACCCCATGCACAGGAAATGCGTCTGCTGTCCACACACCTCCCCTCTCGGGGGTCTCCCGCCTCATCTTTGCTGCCCTGTAGGAAAAATAGAGACCCAGAAGGCCCTGCAATGGTGAAGGAAAGGCTGTAACTCCCTGCCACCAATAGTCTGTGGGACCCAGAGGCCGGGGCTAGGTCTCATTCATTTCCTTTCCCCACAGGGCTGGTCCCAGGATGGCAGTCAATAAATGTTCCTTCTTGAAACTCACATACACACATGCACACACATGCACACACATGCAGAAAAGGAAGGAAACACATCGGCACATCCCCATTATCTCTGAGTTGTGGCACTTTCTTTTTTTCCTTTCTCATTTGCATCTTGACATTCCTAGAATACACAGGTATAATTTGTGGCATTTTTCATGACCTTGAAAGACACCCTCCCTGGCACTGGGGGGGTTGCCTCTAGGAAATGAGATGCAAAGAACCAGTGGATTAGGGTAGGTTTTCTGTGTCTTGTTTTGTGGGTTTTTTTTACTTTATGTGTATCCTTGCTTTTTGCATCGCTTTTGTAGTTTTTGTTAAAGAGGAAAACGTACACCACGTGCACACGATGGCAGATGGAGCATCGATGTTGGTGGGTGAAACACTTGCCTTCAAATCCTGGCTCATCCATGCAGTGACCTCTCTACACCTTCGTTTCTGCATCTGTGAAATGGGGGTAAAAGGCTATTTGATAGCGCTTGCTGTAAGAATTAAAGATGACGTGGGTAAAAAATACTCAGCATGTAGGAAGTGATCGATAGCTTAAAGCGGATGTTAAGGGCTTATTTGGGGGGTATTTTGTCTGTGTGTTTATTCTGCACAAGCTGGAGCTTCTCTAGGGGCTGATTGGGTGAAAAATAAACCTTTACCAAACACCCAATCAAAATTCTACATTGCACTATGGTAAAAAAAAAAAAAAAAAGCATTAGAAAACTTAAGGGGCATTTGAAAGAAAGTATCTATTTATGTTCTCTAGTATCAAACCTCACCCCTTGGCCTCCCTCAGCTTCGGGGGTCAGTGATAGATCTTGGACTTCTCCAAGGTGGGCGGGAAAATCTGGCGTGTTTTATTTTGTTTTGTTCACGTTTATTCATTGCTTTTTCTGTTCCATCACAAAGTCTTCCTTTGGCTGGAGGATGCATGGAGACCCTCTCCCCTGATCCCCAAAAGATCGCCAGGAAGTGAGCTTTATCCTGGATACAGGGGCAGGGCTGAGCTAATCTCTTCTATTGTCTTTGGGAATTTGCTCGCCTGTGCACCTGGATGCCCTGCGCATGCCCACAAGAGCCTTCTGCCAAACTTCATTAGCCATTTAGGCTTCTGTGATACTATTCCTGGTCTCTCATTTCTCTGGAATTGATTTAAAGTAACATGTTCTCACCTCTGTCAGCAGGCTTCCATGAGTTACACACAGGCTCAGAAATAGACTTGCAACGGGTTTTGTCGCCTATTGCCTAAAATCAAAATGTTTGGTTTCATCTCCTAGTTCATTTCCAAATGATTAAGCCATAGCTGCCTGACACACCTCTTAGCAAGGATGCTAAGACTGTTCCCAGACTAAACAAACAAACAAACAAAAAAACCCACAAAGACAAACAAACAACAACCAAAAACCACCACAGCCCAATCAATGAATGTTTCCCGCCAGTGAGAGACTGATGGCTGCCAGGGGCTGGTGACAGTATATGACATCCCGAATCTAATAAAGCACTTTCTGTTTTCACCTCGAACAAGAGAACTGGTGGCAATCCCGTGTGACACGATGTGGCAGTGACGACAGCTATTGCTGGTGGAGTGCCCTGTAAGCTGGGGGTTTTCCGTACACGGTGCATCGTACAGCAACGCCCCAGTTCTCAGGACGGTGGTGGTCACGAGTGCCAGACAACCAGCTCACAGTAGCTCAAGCAATAAGGGAATCGGTTGGGTTCCTGTAACTAAAAGAACTGAGATCGTGCTTAACAAGGAGTGTTCCAGAAACCAACCTCTATGACTGGCTCCAGAAAGTTCTTCTCTCCCTCTCTCATTTTCACTTCCCTTTGTCTTTGTCTATTGATCACACAGCCTGCTACAAATGGGCCGATTCCATAGGAAGAGGAATGTGGCTACCATTCTCCCAATGGATATACATCAATTCCAGGGAAAAAAACTAATTGGACCATTTGGGTCACATGCCCATTCCTTGGACCAGTCGCTATTTGTTGCCAGCTGATTTGGCCAGAACTGGGTTATAGTCTCATCCTTTCCGCTAATGGGTCTGTGCCTGTTCATAAAAGAAAGGCTTAAAAGTTTCATAGGCAGATAGAAAACAAGGTCACCCTGAAGAGCTGTGCAGGTTGCATGCTGCCCAAGGGTGCCAGCAGAGGGACTAAATAGGGATAAAATCCTGCCAGGGATCTGCTCAGCAAGCCAGGGCACCCTGGGCCCTGGACGAAGGGAGGCCTTTGTCTAGCTCATACCCAGGTGTCCTGTGGGCCAGCAGCAGCCCTGAGCCAAAGCAACAGCAACATCCAGCCACTATAATATCTAGGAAGCAAACGATGATTCTCCCATTTTCCAGATGAGAAAACGGAGGTCCACAGAGGCAAAGTGACTGGTCCGAGGCAATGCAGCTGAAAACAGTAGAATCAGGACCGGAACCCACGTCTGTCTGACTCCAAAAGCCCACGCTTCTCCCATCATAACGCACTCAGCTATGTCTCGGGGGAGTGGGGCTCACCAGGCTCCCAACAGCATGAGGAAGAAGTGGCAGAAGTGGGTTCTTTGTGCCTCTTCTCCCTGAAAACCCAGCTGACAGCACAGGAAGGCAATCGAACCAAGAAAGCCGAACCACACCCGTGACGAGATACATCACAAACACTCTGTTTTCAAGCAGCTTGGAAGTCACGGTATTTCCCTTAAAAAGGTAATTTCTTGCTTGGAACAGTGAGAAATTAGATGCAATCTGTTTTGATTTCTTCCCAATTTAGGACACGCTTTAGTGACCAATCTGAAGACATGCCAGCATCCTTCTGTCTGGAAGAGACGTTAGCTTGGTTTATGTCTCTGCTCATAAAGGACACCTAAATCAGCCAGCAGTGAGAGGGGCCCAGAATTTATACAGCGGCTGTGGAGGCAGGCTGAGTTGTCTCTTCCTGGATATTAATAATAATTATTATTATTGTTGTTCACTGGGCATTTACCATGTGTCATGCATGGTGCTGAAGACATCGATCACCACACACTCCTATTAGAAAGTTGGGCAGGGGCCCTGGCTGGAGTGGCTCAGTGGACTGAGCACCGGACTGCGAACCAAAGGGTCACCAGTTCGATTCCCAGTCAGGGAGCAGGCCTGGGTTGCGGGCCAGGCCCCCAGTATGCGAGGGGTGTGCAAGAGGCAACCTCACACTGATGTTTCTCTCCCTCTCTTTCTCCTTCCCTTCTCCTCTCTCTAAAAGTAAATAAAGAAAATCTTTATTAAAAAAGAAAAGAAAAAGAAAGTTGGGCTGGGGGTAGGTTGCTGGGAAGGGTTTGGAGTAGGGGGTGGATCCTGGCTATTCAGCATCTGAACACTCCTCCTGTTGGAAAATCCTTCACTGGGAAACTCTTGGTGGGAACTGGACCCATTCCCACCATGGAA
Source organism: Phyllostomus discolor (assembly GCF_004126475.2). Lineage (NCBI taxonomy): Eukaryota > Metazoa > Chordata > Mammalia > Chiroptera > Phyllostomidae > Phyllostomus > Phyllostomus discolor. The sequence goes on from NC_040915.2 coordinate 50,844,079, forward strand.
TCAGAAGAGACCAGACCCCATTAGCCTTCCAGAACATTCCATTTTGCTTAAATATCTATCTCTGTTGTTTGCATCCAAGCACCTGCTACATAAAAGTGTTGTTACAACCATTTTATGGACAAGACTCTGACCCTGGGATAGAGCAGAAGACTTAGTCAAAGAATAAAAATAAAAAGCAATGGAAGGGCAAAGCAGAGCCACAGGAAGGGGCCAGAGACATCATGCAGCCAATAAGCATGCCTGTGTGGTCAGGGTGACTTGGCCACCAAGGCCAGTGTCCTTGACACCGCTGGCGGACCTCTAGCAAGTTACTTAACCTCTCTGTGTGACTCTGTTTCTTCACTCAAAACATGCAGTTGGTTATGTCAATAACATAGGATTCTTGAGAGCATTAAATCATGCACGGCTTGCTCTCAACACTGCGTTTAGAACACAGGAAGCGCTTAACACACGTTAGCAGTTGTATCTGTTAGTGCTGTTACACTGTATTCACGTTCATCAGCCTCCTGCTATCTGTCCTAAGTGAGGGTTCTCTGACTGTCGAGTAAGATCGTTCACTTCATTTTTGTCAGCCCTCCCACCTCCCAGAGACGCGGCTGAAGGAAAAGGGAGGGTGAGTAATAATTCTTCGGGGAGTAATACTCCACCTCGATGTGAGGGTGACTTCTGAAACCAGACCTCCACTCTGGTTCTCTGCCGTGTCTCGGGAGGACACAGGCCAGCAGGGGTGCAGCCTGAGCTCATCAATCACACTAATGACGATGGATGTCCATCCCCTTGACATGGATCAGCAGCTGCCTGGGGTTTTGCCACCATTTCCCAGGGCAGAGCGGACCACCCCCAACTCCTGCCCGGTGGGATTCTTTTTTTTCTTATTCCATGTCACCCAGAACAGAGCCAATTAAATAACTCATTTCTCCACCCTCCACCCCTTTAACTACAATGGGGGCTGAGAGTTGAATAACACAGAACAAAAGACGAATGCATTTACCCCAGGATATAAAGAAGATTATCGGAAACAAGCATTCAGAAGCTCTTCTCCTGGGGGAATTTTAATTGGCCGACCCCTGCCTTCCAGAAATCCCTGGTGGTTTCACATAATTATAAAACCCCAAGAGTTTCGTCTGCCTGAGTCATTGGCTGGCACGCACTCAGCACCCCGGCTCCTTGCTCCCATTGGCCAATTACGGGCCTCTCCACTGGGGCTTTAAACCAGGCCCTTGGCGACAATGCAGGCAGCCTGAAAGAAAGGCTGTTTTCCTGGTGAAATTTTCTACTGCAGGCCACCTGCAGTGACTGAGGGAAAATTACACTGGTCAGCATGCTTCTGGTTATACATCATTGAACTGCACAGCAAAAACAGCATTAAGCCAGAAAGGGACTCTATTGGCTCCTGTAACTGCAAAGTCAACCACTGCAGCCACCTTCAGGCACGGCTCCACTCAGGGGCGTGAGGCCTGTCACTGGGCTCCGTCTCTCTGCCCCAAGTCTCACAGGTTCTCCTCTGGGCTGGCTTCCCTCTCCTGGGGAAGATGGCCCCGAGCACTCTCGAGCTTCCGATTTAGACTCGCGTCTCATTGCATTAGCTTGGCCCTGTGCCCACTCTGGAACCAACCGCTGGTGACCGGAGGATGAACGGCACCGACGGGCGAGACCTATGTGACCGGCTGGACCTCACTCACCCAGAAACTGTTGGGTACCCCTCCTGATTCTGTCCTGAGTGCCGGCTGGAGCCAGGCTGTCTGACGAAAATGGAACACTAGCCACCTGTACAAACGTGTGCAATTTTTGATTTCTTGGGAGCCACTTTAAAAAGAAACACTCTTGTAGGGGAAGTTAATGTCGCTCATATATTTCATGTCACTGAATATCAAAAACACCATCCTTCAACACGCACTCAACACGAAAGGCAGGGGAGATGTTCTGGCATCCTTTCTGCCTTTCTCTGAGGGCCGCCTCTGAAGGCCAGCGCGTGTGTCTTACAGTCAAAGGCCGCCTCGGTTTGGACCATCCTCCACACTCCGAGCGCTCGACAGCCACACGCGGCTACAGCCGCCTCATCGGGCAGCCTAGTTCTCAGTGGTCTTCCGGAGTTAACCACCCGCGGGAGGAGGACAGTGGACCTTGGGGAGATTCCTTTCAAGGAAACGTGGTAGAAGCGCCCTCCTGGAGGCGTGCGTGGGGCGGGAGCAGGAGGAGAGAGATGCCCCCGCTCTCGCCGCTCTCAGCCTCAAGTCCAGGAGAAAGGTCCGAAAACAGTGGCAGAAGCTTCTGGACCCGGAGCACCTGCAGATTTAACCGGTTCCCCACCAGGTCCTTTACCCGCATCACCGCCATCCCCTCCTCACTCAGGGACGAGTTATCATTATCTCCGTTTCCCAGACGTGGACACGGAGGCTTCGCAGGAAATTCTTATAATAAATGAACAGAGGCTATGGGTTCTGTTTGTTTGGATTTCACAGAGGGCCACGGGGCCACACCACCTCCCTGGGGCCGGCCTGCCCTGAGGAGTGGGAATCCCCACGGACCGACATCCCGAAATGACCTCAGACCACAGCGTGCAGAGAGGCGGGGCTCAGGCCGCGTGGGAGGCGGGTGCCAGCTCCCAGGCCGCCAATGCCCCCCACTGCCCCCGGCGCTGCAGGTGCCGGCAGGGTGGAGGCAGCCCTGCAGATGTCGGGCCCCTGGGCTCCCCTGGCAGGTTGAAGCCACCCTTGATATCTGCTTCCCTCCTACCACCTGGTGCCCCCAGTGAGGTCCGCAGAGAAGTCGCCGCCTGTTCTCTGCTGCCGCCGCCAGGGGTGGCGAGGTCCCTCCTGTGCTCTGGGGGAGGTGCACAGGGCGGAGCAGCAGCTGGAGCAGAAGCCGGAGAAGTGATGGGCGGGGAGCCGCGCCCCGCGGGGAGCGGGAGGCGGTGGTGGTCCAGACACCGCCCCCGGTCCCCCACCCCCTCCCGGCCCGCGGAACTGACAGGGAGGACGAATCTGTGAAAGGCGCGTGTGCTTCCCAGTGAGGGAAATCTGGTTTACAGAGGAAAATAAAAAGAAAAGATGGAGAAAAAAACAGAAGCGAACTGTCCAGCAAACACAGTGGCAGTGGCATGGCCTCTTAGGATCCAGCCTTAGAAGTCACACAGGGTCATTTCCACCATACTCTCAGGCTCAGATTCCCGGGAGGAGCCAGAGGCCTCACCGCCAGGGGGAGGAGCGTGAGCGATTTCCCAGCGAGCTCATCACACCACCATAATGGCCCCTAAAGCAAAGACAGTTTTTTAGCCCTGGCTGGTATAGCTCAGTGGATTGAGCGTGGGCTGTGAACCAAAAGGTTGCAGGTTCAATTCCCAGTCAGGGCACATGCCTATGTGGCAAGAGGCAGCTGCACATTGGTGTTTCTCTTTCTCTCTTTCTCCCTCCCTTCCCCTCTCTAAAAGTAAATAAATAAAATCTTTTTAAAAAGACAGCTGTTTAATTTTGCTTACCCCACCTTTTCTCAAGGCTCCACTATTGTCCAGAGTTAAGTATTGTGTCTCCCCAAATTCATTAAAGTCTTCACCTCCAGTATCTCAGATTGCGACCTTATTTGGAAATAGGATCTTAGCAGGTGCAAGTAGGTAAAATGAGGTCATACTGAAGTAGGGCGGGCCCCTAGCCCAATGACTGAGTCCTTTTTAGAAACGGGAAATTTGGACACCGACAGGCATGCACACAGGGAGAACGCCATGGGAAGACAAGGCAGCCACCGGGCGTGTGCATTTACAAGCCAAGGAACATCAAAGGTTGCCCGCAAACAAGCAGATGCTCGAAGAGAGGCATGAAGGGGATCCTCACAGCCCTCAAAAGGAACACACGTTGCCAACACCTTGATCTTGGACGTCTAGCCTCCAGAACTGTGAAACAATGAACTTCTGTTGTTTAAGCTGCCCAATCCCTGCCACTTTGTTACTGCGGCCCTAGGAAACGAACACAAGTGTTAGTTCCATTCAGTCACTCACTCACTCGGCCAAATTCAACGCCCTTCACCGCAGGGCCCTGCGGATCGCCACTCCCTTCTCTTCCCCTCACTTTGTTTTCTAAAGTTTACATTTTTTGTGAAGATGAAATAAATAATATACTCTAAATATGCCATAACTAGGAAATGCTGTTTGTCCTCTGTTGGTCATTCCCGTGTGTCCCAGCAGCCCTGTTCCACGGGTTCGCCTCTCTCTCTCTCTCTCTCTCTCTCTCATCAGGCCTTGCATGGAGGCACCCCCTCCAAACACCCAAGCTCCTGTCCCCTAAAGAGGACAGAGCCCAGCTCCTCTCTCCCCAGGCCAGCTCCTCCTCCTGTGAGCCCCAGGCAGCCCCAAGGCCTGGAGAGGGGCTCCCAATGGCACGGGCTGTGGGAAGGCTGGGGGCGGGGGCTGGCAGAACAAGCCTTTGGGACCTTTCTGGGTTTGAAGGAAGCAGCAGAGGGAGCCATGTGGAGGGAGCACTGTTGAGCCACAGCAGGGGATTGTGCTCGGTCCAGGCGCTAATGAAAATGAGCTGTGTGACTTTAGGCAGGCCTCAGAACCTCTCTGGGCCTCAGTTGCCTTTCTTATGCAACTCACATCTGCGGGGATCCTCTTTCCTTTGAAGTCCAGCTGAGGCTGATTCAGGCACCTTTTGTACAAATTGTAAAAGACCTGGTGTCCCTGCCCAAGGTTTCCTCCCAGAGGGGCTTTCCTTTCGCTCTTCGTTCTGTTTATGGGTAGATGAATTTACAGCATAGTAATACAAGTAACATAGGTCCGATATTAGGTATGCTTGCTTCTCGAAGTTGTCTGTTTTGTTACCTCAGGCTCTGCCTCCCTCGGCCACATGGCTTACTGCTCCACTCCAAATTCCTGTGTATTCCCTGGCTAGACTGGTTCAGCTGCCCCCCCTGCAGCACCCCAAACCCCCACAAGTGGTTATAAAGATCGTTCCCCAGAGAAAATCCCCCTCCTGCAGGGAGTGCTACCAGCTATTGAGAAAATACAGTTTTCACCCCTTTGCATAGACAATGAAGAGGCCGGACAAGACCTCCTTCCTCCGTGACTCCTGCCACACGAAGGCTCCGGAGCTCACAACACAACAATAAAGCCATCAAAACTGTGGCCTCGGAGAATGTTTTTCAAAATGCAAGTCACAACCCATTAGTGGGCCTGGAAATCAATTTACTGAGTCATAACCAGCATTTTTAAAAAATGAAAGAGAACGAAACAGAAAATAACAGAGTCCATTATACATAATAGAGGTGAGCAGTGGTTCATGAAACTTTTATTTCAATTATAAATATAGAGGTACCCAACACATACTACACTGGGTCACAGTTTAAAGTATATTTTTTCACGGCGGTGCCAGGAGTGTGAAAGCTAAGGGTGCAAACTGCTACTTGCTGACAGAGCGAGGTGTCAATAAGTTAAAAATCAGTATATTTACTGTGATCTAGTTTTTGTAAAATCGCAGAAGGGATAAGATAGAGCTGTATTTGGAAAAATAGGAAATTGTGTATACCAAAAGGCTAAATTATTATCCCTGGGTGGAGAGATTACGGTGTTTCATTATTTTTTTTAATTTTCGTGTGTATACATTTTGCGTTATCTAATTTTTAAAAATAGATGTGTGACTTCTACAATCAACATTTTCTTCCGGCTCATTTGGAAAGGTAAGCATACCTCTACAAATATAGCTAAAAGAAATACATTCGCCGGGCTGTTTTGGCTTGTTTTCATTTCCCAATTCTTCAGGGAGAGAAAGAAGTTTGCAAACAAAACGTGGGGCATCCGAAAACACAGTCGGGAGCGAGGGGAGGTCCCGGCCTGGGCCGGAGGGTATGCCCATTCTCCGAGTGAAGTGTCCACCTCACCAAGTTCCCTTTCTTCTCTCAGCTGCTGTCTTCTGGCGGTATGAGCTCATATCCAGCCATTATATATTCCACATGTCATACACCTCAATGCCTGGTTTGAAAGAGCCTATGTGATGGAGAAAGAAGTGTCACCGAAGCTAAGAGAAAGAAGGGCTGTTTCTACCAACGTGGCAGGAGCCAGGGGACTGCCAGACAAGCATCGATGTGTGTTTCTGCAGCGGCCCTTGAAGAGCAGGCAGACAGCTGCAGAGGACAAAGCCAAAGAGAGAGGCAGAGAGAGTGTCTCCGAGGAAGATATTGTCAGGAAATTGAAAAATTGGGCCACCCCATCCAGACTATCTAAACCACGATGCCTGAAAGAAAGCAAGAGCGGGAAAATTGCCTCCCGAATGGTTCGTTGACTCGTGAGTTCAAAATTATCAGTTATACGGAGAAATTACAGGGGGAAAGTGGGGTGGGAGGGTTGGTAAGAGAGAAAGCGGGGAGAGAAAGAGGAAACCACAGCGGTAAATGCAATTCTTTGCTGTCATTTTTTCAGAAGAGCAGGGAGAAAGCAGGAGCGGGGAAGAGCCGTGTTTGGGGTCAGATAAACACAAATCGATGGGCATTTCAGCCTTGCCTAGGCAGTGATCACTGTGGCAGCCTCATCGAGACCCCCCAAGCTTTGAGCCTAGAAGATGATGCCATTTGTCCTGTTCTTTTTCAGAAGATAACACTTTTCTCTCTGCTTCTGCGTGTACCATGGGGGGAAACTGCCCCTTACTAGTATTTGTACATCTTTAAAGTAATACACGCGCATGGGTTAGAAAAAAAAATTGAAAGAGGGTGAAAGGCTATCCAGGGTGGAGGAAGTTGCACTTTATGCTGGACAGTCTTTTGCTTGCCCAGCCCCGCCCCCAATCCACTGTCTACCTCTATTGCACCCACGGGCTCCCAGGCCCTTGGGCTTGTAGGTGGGTTGAGCCAATGGGAGGCACTGAGATCAGAGAGGAGAGCCTGTGTGTGTTAAGGTGTCCTTCCTGCAAGGTCGCCTGGGACCGGCTGTGTCCCTCAACTGCAAGTCACTGTTCCTCTGTCCTTTAAGGGCTGGTAACCGCTGCCTCCTCTTCTCCCCTTAGAAATGGTCGCAGCATCATTGATTCTAGTCGTTGGTCACTGCACTTTCTCCTCTGTCCCACTTTGTCCACACCTGTGGTGTCCATGGCCCCTTTGTCAATAAACCCTCCTCATATGACCCTAATGTGAGTCCTGCTGGGCCCTGGTTCACACCCCTTCCTGTTCCTAACTCCTCCCCAGGGCTACTGCTCCCGGCTCCAAGGTATCCACTGGTCTGTCTGTCTGTCTCTCTCTCTCCCCTTCCTTCCCTTTCTCCCTCTCTCTCTTTCCCTCCTTCTCTCTAATACAAAGTTAGCCCATGGTATACCTTGCTTTCCTCTTTTGGTTTTTAAACCGAATACATCTTGAAGAGTGTGCTGGATGCTTGCTATGGGCACAATTTCTGTCCAGCCCATCCCCCACCCTCTTCCAGGTCCATGCTCAGTGCTCCTGGAGGGTGACCGACAGGGACCGCACTGCTGGGCTCCCTTGCCCGGGGCATGGGGTGGGGCCTTGCCCGTGGGACTGGAGGCACTTGTAGAAGAGAGGGCAGGAGGAAAGCGAGCCCTGGGCACTCATCCCTCGGCCCGCTCCAGGTCAGGTTGCTATGGTTGGTTGCTTGCTTGCTTGCTTTGCTCTCCAGCAGGGTGCAGCTCAGTTGCTGGAAGAGCCCTCTTCACAGGCTCTTCTCATTCTGCTCACCACTCCCTCCCTTTGCCCCTGCAGGTCTAGAGTTGGTAACAGCTCCCCCTGTTGCCGGCCTTGAGGAATCGCACAACCCCCTGCCAGGCACCGCTAACTTTGCCTACACCTTTGTAAGCAACCCCTTAATTAAACGCCCCTCAATTACGCTCTTTTGACTGTGTCGCTGTCTTCTTCCCGGGACTCTGACATCTCACAGCAGTGCTTTTGAATCACCTCTTTCTTTTTTTTTTAACAACTGAGAATGGAACGTAGTTTATTTCCCTATTAATCGATATTTGAGTTGAAAAGAAGACTTATTTACAACCTGCCACGTGCCTGGCATATTTTTATATGCATTGTCTCATTTGGCCCTCACATCTATCCGTTACATACATTTTTTGAGAAGAGGAAACTGGGATTTATAGAAGCAATGGTAAGACTCAAGGTTACATGTGTAATGAGTGCAGGCACAGGATTTAAACCTAGCATATTGGGTCCTGGTGTGAAGCTTAAGATCTGCCCTCCATCACAAATGTTGGAAATTTGTTTTATTGTTCTATTGTTAAATGAACTTATTTACTGAATATTACATACATGGAGAAAAAAATATACAAATCATAATACACAGCATTCAATGTTTCCAAAGGGAACATGCTCCCAGAATCACCACCCTGATCAAGAGGTAGAACAGCCCTGGCTGGTGCAGCTCAGTGGACTGAGCACCGGCCTGTGAACTGAAAGGTTGCCAGTTCGATTCCCGGTCAGGGCACATGCCTGGGCTGCGGGCCAGGTCCCCAGCTGAGACCGTGTGAGAGGCAACTGATCAGTGTATCTCTCACACGTTGACATTTCTCTCCCTCTCTTTCTCCCTCCCTCCCCCTCTCTCAAAAGTAAAATCTTTTTTTAAAAAAGAGATAAACTATTACCAACGGCATTCCAGTTACCATTCCTCCCTCTTCTACAAAGATGCTTTCTATTCTCTCTTCTTCTTGGTCTGAAATGATGTTATATTTGTAGCGTACTTAGCTGTAGCTGTGTCACTGCACAGTTATAGGCTCCCTGGGCAGGGTGGAGTGGTAGGAACTGAGTGCGCCCTTCTGCCCCCAAACATAAATGATCAGACAATACATACGAAACAAGAGTTTTTAAAGACACTAGACATGAGGCAACAAAGGACAGTCATCCCTAAGAGACGGGAAACAAACAAAGTAGGTGAGTCCTGTGACTCCCTCGGCTGACTGATGGAAAGTGTCCAGATGACAGACAGCCCGAGGAAAGGACGCAGCGGTCCTGGCACCGGGGAGATAAAGCTGGGAGTCCGGGGAGGGGAGGACATCTGAAGGTCACAGGGAAGGGTCCTGCAGAAAAGGAGGTTGCCCTTGAGTGTCCGGCTGAGCACTGACCCATGTCTGCATGCAAGGAAACTCCCTGAGCCCGTGAGAGAGCCATCCACGAGGACTCGAGGGAGCAACATCCACACTTCACATGGGGCCGGGAGTCGGGCCTGCTCCCACGAGCCAGGCTGGAAAAGCTCATAACCCACGGGGGCATCCGCCTGAGTACTCAGAAGGGGTTTCCTCAGTAAAAGGGCAAGGACAGCCCTAGGTTCAATCTGGGTAACCAGGCGTAAGCAAACACACATCTCAAAAGGATCAAACCCAACTATGTTCCAGAACAAAGTTTTTCAGCATATATAGGAATAATGCAAAAATAACCGGCACCCAGCAAGGTAAAATTCACAATGTCTCGCATGCAATTGAAAATCATCGGGCATACAAAAAAGTAGAACAATGTAATGCATAATCACATGAAAGTCAATCGGTTGAAACCAATTCAGATATAACACTTATTAGTAGTAGACAAGGACCTTAAAACAGACATTAAGTAGCTAGGGGGAAGACCGAGCATGTTAAGTAGGGACGTGGTAGAATTTTTAAAAGACCTGATTGAATCTCTCGAGAGGAAACCTACAATGTCTGAGACAAAAAATACACGGCGTGGGATTAGTGATCACTGAAGAGGGAAAGATTAGCAAATGTAATGACACAGTAACATCTGTGCTTTAAATGCATTAGTCCTAGTGATTGTAAAGCGAGTGCCTGATAACTTGTAGCTGGATAACCTTTGGGTTTGCTTCTGTGGCTCCCTGTTTCTCCTGGTCTTTTGTTGTCTGAGCCTGTTTCCTAGTGGCGGGCAATTTTGTATTGATTGCCAATGGGTGTAACAAAGAACGCCAATATTTTGAGGCTCCAAATAATACTACCATCCTTCAGAGAAAAATACTTTTGATTTCTGGCAGTTAGAAGAGGGAAGATCACCTTAATGTCTTCAGAGACTGAGTTAAGTTCAAGCTGGTTTTTTTAGTCTTTGCAAAGGTTGGTCTATTTCCTGTCTACCATCATTCTTAGAGGATAGCCCATCAGTGGATTCTAACTAGAAGGAAGGAGGGGATGTGGGACGGAGGGATAAAGGAGCAGAGGGAGGAAGGAAGGAAGGAGGCCTTCCAGGAGGATAAAGAACTTGAGAGCTGATAATAGCTAACACTTATTTTGTACACATTACATGTTATGTTTTAGTGTATGTATTAACATGTTTTATCTAATATATTAGATGACAGGGATAAATAGACAAAGATATCGATAATTACATCATTTTAACCCCCTAATGGCCCTTATAACTTTCACGATTTTAGTTTTCTTCTTTGTCATAGGAAAACCGAAGCTTACGTAAGTTAAGAAACTGGCCTAGGCTCACACAGCTAAAATACAGCATTAAAAATCAGGATTTAAATTCAGTTCTGTCCAGCTTAAATCCCAGGTTTCCCGCCCCCTATTCTACATTGCCTCTCGGTGGAACTCACCCCCTGTCCAGGTCTCAGGATGCTGCAGTCAGGATGGCCTGCCCCCCCACCCCTTCGTGTGAGAGGACACTTGGGGAGGCTGGGGCAGGGAACAAACCTTCTCGCAGACACGAGTTAAACTGGTCCACACTTTTCAGTGCGGGTGACAAAATACCAGCTCAAATCAACGTACAGACAGTAACAACCACCACAGCCACGGCAACACACTGTTATTCTCAGACTCGCATAAATGGAATGTTTGGGTGGTGCCAGCCTCACGCCCACCTGGATCCAGACACACAGGTCTCACCAGAATTCGGTCTCTCTCTTCAATCTGCTTCTCTGAGTGTGCCTCGTTTTCGTCTCGTACAGAAAGGCCTTTCCTCATGGCACAAAAACGTACCCTTGAACTTAGCCCACCTCGCGCCCTTCTGGCTCCATGACCTGAGAGGAGGTCCCCTTTCCTCGGAACAACTCTGATTGGCCCCGTTTGGTTGAAATCCTTACCTCCGGTCCGGGCACTGTGGCCAGACGGAAATGGGGATCTCTGCTGGCCAGGCGTGACGATACTCTCGCTGCCGTGACCCGCATGAAAATCCCACGACCCACGTAGGGTAGGACTCGTTCCCCGCTGGAAGTGCAGATTCTGGACAGGCAACAGCAGCCGCTGTCCACCACGTGACGTCTTGGCTGAGTCCTGGCACTAGGTCCCCCCAGTGCGGGGTGGGATAACCGGCTAAACGTGATCTCAGGTCACTGCAACCAACAGAAACAGCACCCCACCCGCATGAAACTACCTGGTTATGGATCCGAGATTAGAATAGACTGGTTCCTGCTGAAAACTAAGGAACTGTTTGGACAAACTGCCAGACGGCCACAACCTTGGGACTCCACCTCAGCAGGCGCTCACTTAAACACCATGTTTAAACACATGCATCCCTAGAAATGAAGGCTGTTTGTACCTTGTTAGGTGAACAAGGAGCTTGCGACCAGGATGTGTGGCAGGGGTTCCTACCTGTGTGTTAGAGTCACCTGGGAACTTTATTTAATTGAAAATTCACTGATGCCTAATGTTTAATTTTAAGCTGCCGATTCTGCAGAATTGTGCCGCGGCCTTCTCCTATTATCCCAGCCGGGGCGGAGAAGCAAATGAAGCTGGAGCAAGATGGGTGGTGTGTTTCTTTCCTGGGGCCGCTGTAACAAATTACCACCAACAGGGGAGATTAAAACAACAGGAATTTACTTCCTTACGGGTCTGGAGCTAGAAGTCCAAACTCACGGCACAGGCAAGGACATGCTCTTTCCGGAAAGCCTAGGGGAGGATCCCTCCCTGCCTCTCCCCAAGCTTCCAGTTGTCGCTGGCAACCCCTGGCATCCCTTGGCCTGTGGATGCGTCACCCTAGTCCCTGCCTCTGCCGTCCCGTGGCGTTCCCTCTGTGTGTCTTCTGTCTCTGTGTCCCAGCTTTCAATCTTCTTTTAAGGACAGCAGCCATGGGATTAGGACACACCTCAATCCAGCATGACTTCATCCTAGCTTGGTTATATCATCTGCAAAGACTCTCCTCCCAAATAAGGGCACGTTCACAGGCACCAGGGTTTGGGACTTGAACGTGATCTTTTGCAGGACACGATTCTCCCTGGACCGGTGGGAAGCAGGCTACAGCAGGGACTGAACAGGACATGACGGGCTACTTGAAAGTCCATGGCAGGGAAATTTCTTCCTACCTGAGATGGGGGTTTGAGAGGTCTTATGTGGATGTTAAAGCAAAGGCTCCTCCCAGAAGTCTAGAGGAGCTAAAGTCTTCCAGGTGGCCCAGAAATCCCCACTGCCTTTGTGGGGTTTGCAGAGACCACCCTGGGGCCATTCTGCTTAACTGAACACACACACACATACATACATCCCTTTGAGTGAGAGACCATCAAGGCAGTATGAAATAAGTCACTCACTTCGGAATCATGAAACCTGGGTTCTCAGGCAACCTCCACCACTAACAAAGGGCTACATCCCAAGGGCTGCAATGTCCACCTTTGTAAAAATGGGATTAATGATTCCACGATTCCAATTTGTCCTGCACCCGGGCACTCTGGGAGATAAAGCATGTGAAAACGGGAAACATCATCCATCAAAACCACTCAGGCCACACCCTAGGTTTCGGGTGGGGGTCACGTACTCAGAATGTTCCTGGAAGCCCCCATCCTTCCTGTGCCAAAGTAAAGAGAGGAAGAGGAGGGGTGGGAGGGTGATATAACATTGTCTTCTTTGTGTTTACAAAGATCCAGCTTCACCTCCCCTTCTTGGGCGGTGGTTTGGAGGTTGGGGTGGGAATGTGATACGGAACCACAGCGCCCCCAAGAGGCCAGGAGGCCAGGAGTGACCGTTCCATCTGGGGAGGTACGGGAACGTCTGTGGGGTGGTGCGAACCCACGCTGCCCAGTGTGATTCATCCGGGCACTAATTCATCGATAGGCTGCCAGCCACCAGGTGTCGGGGGAACCCCAAGATTTCCTGTTGCCCTGGGCTCCACAATTTGTAAATGTGATGCTGACATTTCAGGGAAAATACCCAGAAGGCATTCTCTGGGTGCTAGATGCAACACAGAGAAGTATTTTAAAGATACTTTTAAAAATAATGACTTTTCCAATAGGTTTTTAATGCCAAACATATGTATTATTGACTAAAACTCGTGTGTTGAGCAGACTTGGAGATTTCACTTAGCTACCCCAGCTGGTGTCCGACACATTCCAAAAATGTTCTTCTGCTTGATACATACATTTCTAATGCGTTCGGATGCCTCTCCTTTTGGCAAACGGGGAGGACAGAATGCCTGTCACTTCGTGTCTTTCAGCCTACATTTTGCATAAATCAACCGGGAATTAGGAATTAAACAATCACTTCCCGTCTCAGTTGTCAAATATTTCGCTGTTGGGGGAGTGTTTGCATATCTGAAAACACGTTGTCCTTTCAGGGTTTAAGGAACGTGGAGAGTGTCGAGAAACTCCTAGAGATATCGGAGACAGCAATGGGAAGGCGGTGAGGACGGGGCGGGGCAGTCGAAGACGGGAGGTGGCAAGGTCACATAAGCAGGTGAGGGACGGGGAAACGTCACAGCCTGCCTCCCGTCTGACCTCCCGAGTTACTCCAGTCGACACTGACCTAGCTTGGGCTCCCCAGAAGCAGGAACAAGGAAGAAGATTCTGGATTTAAGTGGTTTATCCGGGAGGCCGTCTGGTCAGTACCAGAAGGGAGGTGGGGATGCAATGGGAAGAAGCCAGTACCGGGTCACTGAGGAGCAGGCAACAGCGTTGCCTCAGAGTCAGTCCCAAGGGGGTCTCTGGGGGAGTACAGAGCACGCTCCAGAATTGTCCTCCCTGAGGGGTGAGGGGGTGAAAAATCTGTCCACATGCTCCCATGAGTCTTTGCTCTCTGCCTACTCCTGTGGGCTTTAACTTCGTGCATGTCCAGGCTGTTCAGCTCAAAGACAGAAAACATCCTTACAGCTCCATGGCCCCCAAACCATGCACCAAGGTACGCCATGATGCCATGGAAAATTCACGGGAGAAGGTAGGGATATTTTAAATCTGGGCCCTGTGCCCTATACATTCATTTCACCAGTCCTCCAAACTGCATACGGTGGGCACGACCATCATGGTTTACGCACATGGTGAAATCGAGGCTCGGAGAGGTGAAGTGACTCGACCAAGATCTCGTTCCCAGTAAACGGCAGAGGCGGGATTCGCACACAGGTCCTTTTGATTCCATAGCTCCTTCTACTCCCAGTTCTCACATGGCTCTGACAGGTGGGTATAAAAGAAATGAATGAACATATACGGAGCACTTCCCTGCTCAATATATGAGATGATATAATCCAACACCAATAGGTTATCCATTCGGTTCTCATCACAGTGCTCTGAGATGATTGCCAAGGCTACCCAGTGGTCAAGCGCGTCTGACTCCAGAGCTCGGGCCTTTGAAAAGAATGCTCTGCTGTGGGTTTCCTCACGCTGAGCCAAAACCCTCTTCCTGTGCCCTGGGCTCACACGGAACTGGTTGAGCCCTTCTTCTGCAAGCCTGTCCCTCAAAGCCCTGTGAATGCAGCTCGTTGGTCTGCTCGGGGCCAACCAGGTCCCATTCTGTCTTGTTCTCCTGTCCCTTCACCCCCCCGCTCCATCTTCTGAACACAATCCAGTGCATCTGCATCCCTCTGAGAGCCCTTGCTGCCTGCTAATGCTGCCCACAAAGGAAGAGGGAAGGAGCAGAACTTCCTGTGAATGGGAAGGTCAGACTCGGCTTTCAGACAAAGGCAAGGAAACAATGGCTTCCAAGCATCAGCATCGAGCTGTGTCCATAGGCATTTTGTATTCTGCGGAGGGTCATCTTGCCCCACGGGGTCTTCTAAAGAGAAGATGAGCTCACTGTGCGGCCGTGATGACATCATAACCCTCAGCAGCTCGAGGTTTCGAGATAAAACATGAGTCAGATTGATCCGGCGGGAAATAACACCAAGGATAAAGCATGCAAATCAGAGCACGTGTAATAAATCTCCCGCAAGCTGGCGATCTACCCCTGCGGGGTTATTGGAAGGATTAAATTAATTAATGTGTGTAAAGTGCTTCGGCGAGCACCCGGCACAGAGGGAGTGATCGATAAATATGAGTATTAATATCTGCTGTGAAATAAACACCGCGCTGTGAAAATGACGATTTCTTCCTGGGGACGGGGTGTCAGGAGATCACGACAGTTGCCACTGAATTAGGACTCCTCGCGCACTGGGACTGTACACGCATGGTCTTTCTGAATCCGCGACAACCTGGGGTAACATTGTTTTCCCCGTTTGAAAGCTACGGCAGCCGAGAAGGCTTCAAGAAGTTAGTCATCTTGTTTGGAGTCGTGCAGCTAGGCAGTTAAGAGCTTGGGTTTTAGAAATCAAACAGGGCCGGCTTTGAACCCCCGCTCAGCCACTGTGTGTGTGGCCTTAAGTATGTGATTCAATCTCTCCGCACCTTGGTTTCCTAGTCTGTAAAGTCGAGTCATAAAATACCTTCCTCGACGACGTTTTATGAGGATGGAATTAATATAGGTAACATAGAGCAGGGGCTAGCACCTTCTAAACGCTCAATAAATGTCTTACACACACGTGTGCGTGTGTAGGCTTTGAAGGGTGGGTAGGAGTTTGTCGGTGGAAAAAGAAGAGAAATAGGCACCTCAGGTTGAGGTAGTGGGGTTTGTGGCAGAGCAGAACAGAGTTGGAAAGGAACCAGTCACTTGTGGTTAGACAGACGGAATGGGTCGAGGTCCTCAGGCCTAAGAGCAGAAACCACAGTTTGGAGAATGTGGCTCCCTGACCAAACAGCCACCTGCTCCCAGCCATCCATCATCCCAGCGCCCCTCAGAGTTCGTAACCCCGCCCCCACTAGTCCCAGCCAATGAGAAAGCCCTCTACCGCGTCTCGTTGCCAGGCAACCCAGTCGGCCGGTCTTGCAGTTTGCAGCCGTTTTCTCTCCCCTGTAGGGAGAACCTGAGCTGCACACTGGAGCCGCCTTAAAACGGGGCTCTGGGGGCCCCTCTACCGGGCCCCCCTCGGACTTTATCAGTGGAGTTTTATTTTTTTTTAGTTCATATTTTATTTTTGTTTATGAGAGAGAAAGATACCTCTTTTCAAAGAGAGGGACAGCTCATGAAAGCCTGAAACTTTCTGAAAAGTGAATAACTTCCGGCGCTCCTTATCCAGTCCGTGTGGACTTCCTCACCCCGTTGGTGGGAAACTTAGATGTCTTGTTTCCCATCGCTCCTGGGTCGGAAACCTCCTTGGAGTCTCCACTTGGCACCCGGGAGTCGGGGTACAATTGCTGGAGCTTCTCGCACCCGTGGCTACCGAGGTAGAAGATTCTGGAAACACTCTTCCCCTGTGGGCACAGGTTAAGCCTGAAGGACTGCCGAGATGACCAAAGCACTAGCCACCAAGAAGACACAGAACCCCCCCAACGCGGGGGCCCTCTGTCCCTTTTACACCTCAGAACTGCCATCGCAGGTGAGTCCCTTCCCCTCTGCCCCAACCAAACCTGTCTTCGGGACCCAGTGAGAGAGGCAGGAGCCTCCAGACCCACGGGGGGGGGGGTGGGGAGAGAGAGAAGAGCTGTGGGGCAACTAAAGTGCCCAGACGCCTGCCTGTTGCCGCCCGCGGCCGGTTTCCCGTAAAGGATGGGAACGGCAGCCAGAATGGTCAGCCAGACCATCCTCTTAGCCAGCAAGTCCAAAATGATGGGGTCAATCGCCAGCGACACCACAGAACGTCAGAAAGAAATTAAGACGAATTGCAGGTTTGCTGTTGCGGAAATCACTTTCAGAGATCCACGGGGCTCGAGGTAGAGGCACATCCTCCCTCTTGTGGAGGGAGTGCGGCGTGCCAGCCTTCGCGTGGTGGAGCCTGACGTTGCCACTCAGCAGCGATTGACACTAGACGTGTCGCTGAGCATCCGTGAGCCTTTATGCCCGTGTTTGCGGGGCACAGCAACCGTGTGAGGACCGAGGAAGGAAAGATAGGGAGATGGTTTAGTGTGATACGAACACTTGATACTGTGTGGAAGTGACATGAGATACTGTTGTGGATTTAAGGACCGGAGTCAAGTGTTTCTATTTTTAGCACTTGAAAAAATGTTTATTGGTTTTAGAGAAAGAGGAAGAGAGGGAGAGAGGGAAGAAGAGGGAGGGAGGAAGGGAGAGAGAGGAACATCGATTGGTTGCTTCCCATTTGTGCCCTAACCGGGGATTGAACCCACAAACTATGTATGTGCCCCGACTGGGAATTGAACCCCCACCATTTCCGTGTACAGGACGATGTTCAACAGAGCCACACTGACCAGGGCCAAGTGTTGTTGTTTCCAAATGATTGTAACTGGGTGGGCCAGTTTCGTCTTTGTTAAGTGGGTCTGGTGTTGCACCCACAAACCCTGACGTCACCACCAAGGTAGGTGATCGGTGGGGAAGAGGCCCCAAGGCCACGCTGGCCCACAGAGGTTCAGGAAGGGGCACCTGGGGAAGAAGTCAGAGCACAAACGAGAGCCTAAAACTCAGCCAGGCTCATGTGGAGTCCAGAGTGTTCCTCGGCTTCCAGTCTCTAAGGGTTAACACACCTTTATGCGCCGTTCCCGGTGAGCTCACTCTGCGAGATGCCGTCTTCACGTGTCTCCTTTCATCTCCAAATGCCACACAGAAGGAGTTCCATCCTAAGCAGCCCCCCCCCCCGGGACTGACCTTTCTCTGCACAGCGGCGGCGGGAGGGGAGTGAGGGAGAGGACGAGGCGCAGGGCGGCCGCCTCAGAAGCAGGGGTGAGTGGGAGAGCAGGGGCAGGGGGCTCGGAGAACCCGGGTCTGAGCCCTGCATCTGCTTCTCAGCGGCCCGGGGGCCTGGGGTGGGCGGCGGCACTCCTCTGCTTCACAGCCTCCCCCCCCCAAAATGGGGACAGCCTAGTGCCTCCCCGTGGGATTGCCGTGAGCACGCGGCGATGCGTCCAAAGCTCCTGGAACAGCACCTGTCACGTAATAAGCACGCAGGGGTGTCCAACCTTTTGGCGTCTCTGGGCCACACGGGAAGAAGAGTTGTCCTGGGCCACACATTAAGTACACTGTGATATGTAACCACCCAAAAATCTCATAATGTTTTTAAGTAAATTTACAATTTTGTGTTGGGTCGCATTCATAGCCATCCTGAGCTGCATGCTGCCCACGGGCCGCTGCTTGGACGCCCCTGCTAGATGTTAGTTAAGTTGTGTTTTCCTTCATCTGGCAAACATTGATTGAACCCTCGCCACGTGTTTTTGTACCAAGTGTGTTCTTGCCTTTCAGGATTTCATAATCTGTCGTGTGTGTGTCTGGGATGGGGAGTAAAAGAGGTAATGAGCAAATAATTACATGCAGGTTGATGAATGGTGTGCCGGGGACATATCATTGGGTGTTGTGGGGACTGAGGGAAGGCCAGCTAGCTCAGGCTCGTGTGTGTGTGTGTGTGTGTGTGTGTGTACATGAGAGAGAGAGAGAGAGAGAGAATCTGAGGACGGAAGAAGCCATGTATTCAAGTAAACACGATAGAGTTTTCTACCTTGAGAAGGAGAAAGTAGAGGAAGACACAGAGGTTAGAATGACATCCATTCTTTGGGACGAGGGTAGGTGGGACTCAGGGATGTCAGGAGAAGGGGAGAAGGATCTGGGGAACTGTCAGATCAACTAAGACCTCGGACACGAAAGGCTCATTGAAATCCCACTGCCCCGCACCACTTTCTGGGGAAATAATGAATATCCTCCAGGGAGCCCTGGGACCGTGCCTTTAGAAATTTCAAGTCTTTGAGCTACTGTAAAGCACAGATCAACCGAAACCAGGCTAACTAGAAACTGACAGGCCACAGGAAAGGACGTGGAGATCAGGACTGACTTCGGGTGAGAATCAGACCAACCGCAGCTGCAGTGCTGGCAGGGGCCGTGATGATGTTGGCATGTACTGAGTATGCACCACGTACCAGGTTCTGAGCCAAAGTCTTCACCTGTGACACTGCAGGACCATCCACAGTACTTCACCGTGTCAGCTGTCACCTCCTCATAAGAGAGAGACGGCAACACCGAGGCTCAGGGAGGACAGGCCCCTCACCCAAGGGCACCCTGCCAGCAAGGAACAGCGCAGGGATTTGAACTCCACTCTGTCTGGCTCCAGAGCTGGAGCCCTCCCTGCCTCTCATGCCAATCATGCCGGTGATAGACAGCACCCGACACCGGGGGTACAAAAAGAAGGGGTGAGGCGCAATCACTGGCTTCAAATGGTTTTTATGTTTGTTTGGGGGGGGGGCGACGTATAAATAGAGAATAACAAATGCCAGGCAGCCGGGTAACTGTCCAATGAGAACTGTTCTGGGGAAAGATCTGGCTTCTGGGGGGAGGAGACTGAGGCCACACCAGGCTACATGATAACGTCACTTACTAGAAGTCCGCCATGCGTTAGCACAATAAGTGACACTTGGGGAAAGCCCCCGAATGGGACCGGAAGCCCTCTGAAGCTGGTTACTTTCTTTTTCCAGAGATGGAAGCTGCGATATCATAACTAATGTCACAGCGGCACCCTGCCTGGGATAACACCTTTATGTAGTTTCTTCCAGTGGCAGGGATATGAATAATTTATGCAAATGCTCTGCTGGAATGTCTTCTCCTGATGAGACCTTCTGTGGGGCTCTGGCTCCCTAACCTGCTACACAGTCCCCTCTCCCTCTGTCTCCCAAGGAGGCAAAAACAGAGTCTGACCGGTCGGCGCGGGGAGCGGGGGCACCGGGCGTGTGTAGATGCCATGAACCCACATTTTCTTCCTTGGAAAAGTAAAAATAAAGGAAGGGCACTAAGAATATCCTATTCGTATTCTGGAATGAAAATGCAGACAAGAGGTTTTGCAAAAACTGTACAAGAGTGCAGAATCGTTTATGCAAGCTCTGTCTCCTGCGTCTCTTGGTGCCCGAGGTTTCTACCTCACTGTCACTGAAAATCCAGACGGAAAAGGGGCTCCTCTGATTCGGGGCAGACCCTAAGGCAGCCAGGAGCCCTGCCACGTGCTCGGCTTGTGTCCTGGCGCGGTGGTTGAAAGGGCAGACCCCTCGGCGCTCTGCATGGGCCCCAACCCCAGCTCCGCCTTTTAACTGGACTGTGTGGCCTTGAAGGACTCAGTTCCTCCCGGTGCCTCAGTTTCCTCTTCTGTGACATCGGCACGCCATCGTTTATCTAATCCAATACCATCTTCCATTGCAGGGTACATCACCACTGCTTTGTACCACTAAAAAAAATATATATATATGCTAAAAACGTGCCCCAGGTTTAGAGATGTTAAAATGTGGGAAGAAAGTGCATGTCTCAGAATAGATGCAATACAGCTGAAAATCCTCCTCGCTCACAGGGTGTTGTGGGGATCCGACGGGTTTCATGTGGGCAGAGCTCTCAGAACAGAGCCTGGCACAGAGCAAGTATATTATGATGTTGTATTTGAGCTTCTCATCCACCCTATGACAGGGATGTATTATTAACCCCCTTTTGCACCTGGGTAGACTGAGGCTTAAAGAGCCCCCAGGGCTTGGTTCTCTGCTAAGAGGGGAGTTGGCAGGCTGGGGAGATGGGAAGGAACCAGGCAGAATTCTAGGTACGAAGAAGACCTGGGTGTGAGCCCGTCTGGCCCCCAGCCCCGTGGTAGAAACGGCGATGCTCAGGGAAGCGCTCAGAAGGCCAGCCCGCTGTGCACCCGGCAGGCTGCCTAGCGTCAGAAAAGAACCCTCCGTGGCTTTAGAAAGACTCCCCCCAGAAGAACCTTTGACTCCCAGCACAGTGTGTTAGCGCAGCAAACGTGAAGTGACGTTTCTCCTTCTCCAGACGGGAGAAACTGTGGCCCAAAGTGGCAAGCAATGCCGGGCAGTCTCTCTGGCCTCTCCTCACTGAGACCACGCCCCCTGCACTGAAGCACTGATCACCCTAAAAAAAAACAAAAACAAAATCTAACCACCACGTGAAATTCAGTTCTGAAGAATGCCCGCCAGATGCACCTTCACTTTTGTTTCACTCGTGACGTAGGCCAGGACAATAGCAGCGAGTCCTCTCTGTCCCAGGAGTTTTTCTGGCTCCGTCGTTGCAGCGGGACACAGCTGCAGGAGTCGATCTGAGGTTTCATCTAGTTCTCTAGCCCTGGTGCTCTGCATGGGTGATGCTCGCCTCTGCAGGTCTTGCTGTGTCCAACTGCAGGCCCGTTCGAAAGCCAGGGCTCTCCACCGAGAGACATCAGGATGCAGGCAGGCTCATGTCCATTACCTCCCGAGACAGGAAGAGCAATGGGCACTTTCTTTACACTGGACAGAAGGAAGCGAGCTCTTTGTCGGCAAAGAGGCCGCTGGTCCCCCTGGGAACGTGACGGTCGAGGGGGGGCGTGCAGAAGAAGAAACACACCTGTGTCCAGTTGATGTGATGTAAGGTTAGTGACAGAGCAGGAGCTCTGCCTTTGAACTCAGACAGAATCGGGTTCAAAGACCCTCTTTGACACTCTCTAATGGTGGTTCTGTGAAGTCGGCTGAACGATACTAGGATCTCCTACTCAGATGTTTTGGAAGGATGGAATAAGATCATGCATGGGAAACACTGAGTGTGACCCTTGGCTCACTGCTAACCCACAACAAGGACTGATAGGGGTTATGATTATTACCTGTGCTCCTCTCTCCTCTCTGATTGGACGACGGTGCCACCATTCCCATCTCAAAGACATGGTCGTGCCCAGGTGTGAAGTCTGCCAGAAGCTGGCATGAACTGTCAAGTCACATGATAAGAGTGGGGTCCGCCATCACAGAGACCACATCCCAGTTGAAGGGTTGAAGGGAAAGCACGGGTCTAGGGATGCTTTCTAGAACTAGTACGAGAGCCCATTTGCAGGAAGGACGAGGTACCTTGTGGGAGAGGGGTCATCCTGATGGCAGAAACGCTTGACTCAGTTAAAAACCTTAGTTGTTGAAAAGGGGCTGCCCCTGAGCATGATTTGAGTCCTCTGGATTTAATTCTCAGTCCGGTTCCATTACTCCTGTTTGAATCCCATGGAGAACCAGAGGGAAGTAAGAAAAAAGGAACACCCCGTGTATCTGTTAGGATCATTTTTGGCTGTAAGATAAAAACTGAAAAGCAGTGACATAAACAAAATGAACTTCTTTTTCTCATATAAGAAGTCTGGAGACGGACATTGGCATTGGCTCAGGAACTTGCTAAAACCAGGATTGGCAGGTCCTTTACCCTCATGGTCACAGAATGGCTGCCCTATCTCCAGCCATCACAATCTCATTCCAGCAGAAAGAGGAAAAAGTGAAGAGTAAAAGCTGTGCTTGTTCCTTTTACAAAGCAAACAAAGGCTTTTGAGAAACCTTTGCAGCATGTTTTCTACTGTCTCAAATGCCAGAGCAGTGTCACCTGCCTTTGCTAACTGTAAGAATGGCCGGGAAAGGATGTATCTGACATGACTGTGGAAAGCAGTGACAAAGGGGAGAAATGAAAGCATGGAGGATGAGTATCGGATTGACTCATCAGCAGTGGCTGGCACAAATGATTTCACCAAAATCCAGACATGGGGGGCCCCAAGCAATACATGGACAGAGAGTAACCTATAAAAGGGAGACATCCCCTACTCTACACAACTTTTTAGGAACCTCAAGAGTACCTAGCCATCGCAGTACATTTAAAAAAACAGCGCAGTAGCCATGAGAGGGCTGTGGGGGTCTGGGGAAGAATATCAAGGCCCCCAGTGGGGACAGCCATTCATTCAACTAATACAGGGTGGAGCAAAAGTAGGTTTACAGCTGTTCCTGTGGAAAACAACACAATAAGTAATGAATAATGATACAAGAATAAACTCCTTCAGGACTCACAACCGTAAACCTACTTCTGCTCCGCCCCGTGTTCACCGAGCTCCAAGGTTGTGTCCAGCGTGATTCCAGGTGTTGGAGATCCTGAAGTGGACACAGACAATCACATGGAAGCCCCCCTTCTGGAAGTCTGAGAGATATATGAGTACATTTGCAGGAAGTAACGTGAAGAAAGAGCTGAGACCATGGGACGTGTACCGCCTTTATTCTTCTGACCTCCCTCTGTTTCCACTGCTTGAGGGGGGTGGGGCTTGAAGAAACGCTGGCTAGACACGCTTTTGCTCAGCTTATAGGAAGAGACCTGTTCTTGACCCCTTTCTGCATTTCCATAGGCTCCAAAGACTCAGCCGTCAGCTGTTATTGTAAATTCACGAGCTGCGGGATGCACGTGGGGTTCCGTGGCAAGCGGCGCTTCCATAAAATCTGACAGGAGCCAATTAAACCCTTCTTGCACTGAATAAGCCGACATATTTTTCTCAGGGATCTTTCTGACAGCTAAATTCAAAACCATCATCGCTGGTAATGGGATACCTTCTATCACGAGATGGTGGCATTTTCCCTTCTAAATTCCTGTGGTTGTTTGTTGTTTTTTTTTTTTTTTTTCTAGACTCTGCTGAAGAAATTTCTTACGGGGCTCAGTTTTGATCGAACGTATACCTGCCTAAATCGGAATGTATGCAATCAGTAGTTTTATCGAATACCTTGAAAATTAGTCACGTCTCGTGGTCTGCAAGCCTGGAAGTGCCTGGGGGGTTCCTGGATTTCACAAAGGGGGAAGGTCATGTAGCTGTGGTGGTCTCTGGAATGGGTTTGGGGTGGTCAGGGGGCTCAAGGGGTCCCTGGTGGATGGTAGCTTGGTGGTAGAAGTGACAGAAAATAATGCCCATTGTAGCATGATATACATGGTCCAGGTCACCTTCTGAGGTCTATAACAACCCTGCATCATAATCGCCTCGTTCTTTGTCTGATCCCACCACTAGGCTTGGGGTTCCCTGAGGGAGAGGACCATCATGCCTTGCTCACAAGTCTGCCCCCGGAGCCCGGCACAGTGCCTGGCACTAGGTGGCAGTTCGATGTTCTCTGGTGGTTATTCTCAGGGCCAAGGACAGCTCCGGCATGACAGATGTTGGGGGGCCCTGAGATGAACCAGACCCGGGGTCTTCTCCCGAGGAATCCACAATTCCATTGGAGAAAATTCATAAATAACCACGAATCAAGATGGCAAAGAGGAAGTGGCACAAAAGAAGACAAAGAATATGCAGGAGTTATAGAAGCTGTATTATGTGTGTGTGTGTGTGTGTGTGTGTGTGTGTGTGTGTTAGAAAATATATGTTAGATAAGCTCTACCACGGGAAGAAGCGTGCAGCAAAGCCATCTGGCCTGAATCTCCAACACTGGCTGCGTGCAGGCTTGTCTCCCGTCAACAACACACTAAACCAAAGCGGAAACGTATTTTCCAATACACGGGGGATGGGGGCTTACTACCATTCCCCTGCAAGAAACCAGTTCTTTCTTGGTTCCCCGACTGACAAAAGGCTCCCCCACGGAGCTCCAGCTCGATCCTTTAATACTCTTTCTCTCCGTGCACAAAGTCGGCTAAGCTCTTCTGTCCCACGGGGCTGTCACGTTAGGGAGGACTTTGCTCCGTGAATTCCCTCTAAAGTCAATACCCAGAAAGGTCTGACATGTCCCTTCCTCCAGAGCTTTGCATGTCAGCAGAGTAGGGTCTCTCCGCCTTGGCACTGTCGGCATTTGGGGCCGACAGGCTGCCCCGTGCACTGCAGGGTGTGGAGCAGCAGCCCTGGCCTCTACCCACTAGATGCCAGTAGCATCTCCAGCTGGGACAAACTGAAAACGTGTCCCGGTGTGGCCAAGTGTTCCCTGGGGGCAGGATCCTCCCCGGAGGAGAGCCACAGCAGCAGGGGACTGCTGAAGTCCGGAATGCCTCCCCCTGGTTGAGTGCTCGTCTGACGATGAAACGTTCCCCATGTAAAGAAATAACGCTGTGGTGGACCCACATGTTCAGGCAGAAGCCTGAACTCCCTCTTGACCCTCCCTTCTCCGTCACCCCTGAGGTCCAATCGTCCAATCAGCTGCCTCAGGGTAGCTGTTCTGTGGGCGCAATCTCCTTCCCCCGGGGCCCCGTCATCTCTGGCCTGGACTATTCCACCTGCTCCCCAAATGCCCACTTCACCTTCAGTCTGACCTTCTTCCAACCCATTCTCTTTCAGTGCAAGTGTGACACTGTCATTCCTCTGGTTAAAACAGTTAAATGACCCTCCGCTGCCCTCAGAATGAAGATTAATGCCTTTCACAAGGTTCAAAGGCCCTGCATGGTCGGGGCCTTTGCAAGCCTTGTCTCCCATTGCTCGGTCTACTCAGAAGCCAGACTGGTTTCTGAATATGCCGTGCCCTTCACCTGCTTTCTCCCAGAATGTCCTCATTCTCTCTGTCTATCTGTCTGTCTGTCTGTCTGTCCCTCTCCCCCACCATCTCTGTCTCCATCTCTCCTTTTCCATGACACGAAGTTCCCAGAGCTCCAAACAGTGGGGCAGGCACAGCCCTCATCTGCCTAACCCCACGTCTCCCACTACCCATCTCTATGGCCCCAGACAAGTCACTTAACTTCTCTGGTTTCTCCATGTTCGTCTGCAGAGCCGGGGAGTCTAACCCGGCAACTATGAGGCTCCCGGCTCGCCCTGCAACCCTGGACACCCAATAACGGCTGCCGCTTACCGAGTGTCTATTGCACCTCAGGTTTCACATATATTATCAAAGCCACCTCCTCGATCCTGTGGGGCAGGTGCTGTCATTACCCTTACTTACAGAGATGAGGAGGCGGAGTCTTGGGAGGGGTTCTTTACGTGGCCCAGAGAAACCCAGATAAGAAGCCGGTGGAGAAGGAATTTTGAATCCAGGCCTGACTAACCAGTCAGAGCCTTTCCAGGGGTGTCGACTTTTGGCGTCTCTGCACCACGCTGGAAGACAAAGGGTTATCTTGGGCCACACATGAAATACATCGTGACACATAATTCACCAAAAAAAAAAAAATCTCATAATGCTTTCCATCAAGGTATGATTTTGTGTTGGGCTGCACTCACGGCCCTCCGGGGCCGCATGTGGGCCATGGGCCGAGGGTGGGACACCCTGCAAGCTCAGGGGCAGCCCGGTTGCCTGCTGTGAGAAGGGGCAACGCACCAGCCCGTGGGAGCAATTTTAAAGTGCC
Organism: Phyllostomus discolor; assembly: GCF_004126475.2. Classification (NCBI taxonomy): domain Eukaryota; kingdom Metazoa; phylum Chordata; class Mammalia; order Chiroptera; family Phyllostomidae; genus Phyllostomus; species Phyllostomus discolor. The sequence continues at coordinate 50,870,202 of NC_040915.2, forward strand.
GATCTGAAAGTCTCCGGCAGAAAAGGGAAATCGGACGGTTTTAGCTGTCGGCGATGCGAACGGGGATGTGACTGTGCCCGTGACCTCAGACAAGGACGTCTGGATCTTCTTAAGCTCTTGGTAAAATATGCCCGGGAGCTCCTCTGGAAGAGAAACACGGCGAAGGATGGGGTGGGGTGGGGGCGGGGGAAACTCTGCTCGAGGCTCGGACTCATCTTTCTCCATTACGCTCATTTCAATGAAAATTTATAAGCCATTTCTAATCAAAGTCGCATTTCTGAGAAAGGCCCGTTTTGATGCTGGGTCAGTACGCTGCCAAGACCCACTGGATAAAACAGAGAGGAAGACCGGCCCTGCTAATGAGGAATGAGCTTCTGGCTGAGATGTTGATAATTGTGAACAGCTTAATTGGGTTCAGTAATTTGGACAAATAGCTAGGTAAATGGGTTTCGTCTGAGTCCAGGCTCTGACCCACTGTACTTTTCATTTTCTTCAAAAAAACAAAAATCCCTGCATCATAAGTGCCTATTTCTTTGTCTTATCCCACCCCTAGACATGGGGCTCCCTGAGGGCGAGGACCATCATGCCTCGCTCACCAGTCTGCCCGCGGAGCCCAGCACAGTGCCTGGCACTAGGTGGCAGTTCAATGTTCCCTGGTGGTTATTCTCAGCGCTAAGGAAAGCTCTGCACACAGAGCATCCCTCCGTTAACTGTAAATTCCATCTGGACAAGAGCCACACGTGCTTTAATCGTAGATATATCCCCAGCACACGGTGGGCACTCCCTGGAAATGGACACCACCCCCAAACCTACTATGTATGTGACCTTGGGCAAGTTACTCTCTGTGCCTCAGTTTCCTCACCTCCCACAGGGAAATAACGAGTTCCCGTTCTGAAGGGCTCTTGGGAGGATCATTGAGATAATGCCAGGAACAGCCCCTGGCACATAGCAAGTGCTCATTAAATGTTATCTCTTCCTATTTCCACTTAGGGAGGGAAGCCATTGGCACCCAAATATCAAGATTACAACATTTACATGCTGACATTTCCAGAGATGATAACTCACATGCTGATCATTTTTATGCATTCAGGGGAAGGCAGCCAAAAGGGTAACATGATGAAAATGTTGCATTTCCAAGAGCCCTTGAAGAAAATGCCCACGAGGCAATTAGCACACGACTGCCGCCTCTGTCGCTGCTGCTTGCTAGCTGATCTTATCCTCTGCTAATCAGACTGCTTCTCTGGTATTTCCGGACCTTTTAAAAGAGGTCTTTCCAAATGCAGGAAGCGTTGTTTACGGACAGGTAGCAAGGGATTTGAGAGGATGTGAATCTGGGGTCCTCCCAGGGGAAGGCAAAGTCCTGGAGGGTGGGGCGTGCTGCATGGTGCACGGGAACCAGGGTGCGCAGCCTGGATGGTTCTGTAACCCCAAACGGCACCCCCACCTGCCTTTTCCCTTTTTGCCCTAAACCCGTAAGTATCCCTTTTCCTGCAACGCCAGGGCTTGGGATTTAAACTGTCTCAATAAAAGAGAAGTCGTTGAGTTTTCTGGGCGGACCAGACAAACTCATATCAGGGCTGACTCAGCACCTGGGCTGCGGGTCCCTCCAGGGTCTGGCTGCCGCTTCTCAGCCTCTCTGCCTTGCTTTTCTGAGGCTGAGTTTTCTCGCCTGCAGATGAAGAAATCAAGATGACATCCAGAAAGACGGGGCTCAGAACAATCACTGAGGCTGATTTATGATTCATGTGTTTCCACCTTTTGGTATTTTAGGCGCATCCCCCATGTTCTGTCATGTGTAATGCCAACATTTTTTTTTTTGCTAAAAAAAAAAAGATGGTGTAATGTTGAGAAACATATCTATTTCCTTGTGAATCATCATTCTTTCAAAGTCATCCTGGGGACAGCAAAGTGAAGGATGCTTTTGTGTCCTCCATGCGGTTAAAAAAGATGTGGATGTTTTAAAGTTAAATAGATGGCACATTATACCTATACAAATGGCCTGTGATGATAATAAAATAACTGGTGGTTATTGGCTGAGTCCTTAGTGTATGCTGTGTGCCCTTATGGAAATCATCCAAAACCATTCACTCCACAATGCCAGGAGACAGGCACTATTAACCCCATTTTGCAGGTGAGAAAACTGAGGCTGAGAGAGGTCGAATAACTTGATTGGAGTCCCACAGCTAGTTGCGGACCATCTGGCTTTGAATCCAAGCTGGGTCAACCTGCAAGGTCCCCATTTTTAAGCATTATGTATTACTTAACAAAGCAAGCCAGACTCCGTCTGGGGCTGGGTGGATTGAGGGAAAATATACACCCTGCTCCCAAAAGAAGAGCATAAGGAAGAATGACCACCGACTTTAAGGGGCTGCGGGGAGGAAAAGAAAAATCCTGACTGCATCCCAACGTCCACCCACTTCTGGCTTGTCCTCACTCCCCAAGGTCAAAGTCCAGGGGGTGTTTCAAGGACACTCCACTCAGCCCAGAAGTCCCTGAGGTCAGAAACTGGCAAACACTCCACTGGACCCTCGGTCCTCTCCAGCCAGCTGCCCAAAACCGCACGCAGCCTCCGTCCTATGGCCCGCAGTGTGCACAGCCGCAGAAGTAACCTGTCCAATGAATGAAGCCTGGGATCCGGCCAACATAAGAATCCACCTGGGCCTCTCACTGCTCCATTCAAGTGTGCGCAGTGGGGGAACCTCTCCTCCGGCCCCTGCTGAGAAAAGCGGCTCCCAGTGCCTCTCCGTGGGCGGCAGCCAGACTCACAGTTCAAGTCACAAGGTGGAGTCGTGATGCAGAAACAGGAAGCGTTGATCCCAGATACTATAATATATGAAGCAGCACTTCGACCTTCCTCAAGGGGAAGGGTGTGCTCCCTCTCCTGCTTCTTAAGGATGGCTTCACGCTGGCCACCTGCCCCAGGGGTGGGGCTGGGGGTGGGGCGTGTCCCCCTCCCCTCGGCTTCCTCGCTGTTTGCCCGAAGGGACGATAAGGGGCGCCGTCACCCAACGTCTCTCTTCTCCCCAGACCGGCAGGTGTCTGAAGCCGGTCTTTCTCCTGTCGGCCATTTCCTTCTCTGTGAGGTCACCAGCCCTCCTTAAACACTGGTTTTATTCTTATCTTTAAGCATTTTCCAGTTGCACTGGGACATAAGCGACAGGTGTCACCGTATGTGTTTAAGGTATGCAGCACCACGGTGTGACTGGTGAAGTGGTTGTGAACGTGGACCCCTCGGTCTGTACTGTTCCACCTGTTCGTCTGTCTCCTTCTGAGCCGATGACTGAGGGTTCAGTGTACCAGGTGATGTACAGACATTACCTGGAGGCCTTACAACAACCCTGTGAGGAAGGTGTGGTCACCTCCACTTTGCAGATAAGAAAACGAGGCTCAGAGACACAAAGTCTTGTGCAATAAAGAAGCCGAGACTCAAGAGCAGGCCAGTCTGGCCCCAGAGACCCATTTTTCTCCTTCTGCGAGATCCCTCCCGCCGCTAAAACTCGCCGGACGGAGACCTCTCGGCTGCACTCTCACGCACCCAAGTCCAGTGCCGGACCGCGCCCCTATGGCTGGGTCCTCAGAAGCCTCAGGGGCATTCCGGGGCGGATGTCACGCACCACCCACAGAAATGGCACCAAATCAGCCACTTCGAGGTTCCTGACAAGACAGCATGCCCTTTTTCTTCCTCTTTGACATTGAACGTGGTCCTACTGCAAATTCACTTGAGAGGAAGCCAGACCCCTTTGTCCCTTGTCCACCTGTGAGGGAAGATGGCCCCTTAAAGGACCTGCATTTAATCCACAGGAGGGGCCTTAGTGAAGGGGCAGGGAGGGGGATCAGAGGTCAGGCACCCCGAGCAGCCAGCCCTGAGGCAGGAAAAATCAGAAACTCTTTCATGCTTCCTCTCTGCCTTCCTCTCTCTCCGCCTCCTCCTCTCCTTCCCCTCCTGCCTCTTACTCTCCCTTCTCCTTCCTCCTCCTCCCTGTCTCTCTCCACCTCTTCCCCTTTGTATTATGGCACTGAGTATTTGCTACCTCTTCCTACGCTTCCTTTTAGCTTCGTTAACTATTGTAACAATTCCGTCTGTTTCAAAAGACAGAGCAAACCCTCCAGACAGCCTTTCAGACCGACTGCTCGGCCGTCCGATCCCAAAGACTCGTGGTATCGTCCGTGTTCTTCCGTCTGCCCTGGATTATAACAGAGGCTGTCCTGTAATTTTGTACTTTGGGCAAACAGGTCGTTAGACAGGATTGGTAACGGAGTGGCCCAGGTCACGTTTTACACCCAAAGCAGACGAGCATGAGGGTGTCTCCACATGTAAATGACAGACAGGACCGCAATTCACGCAGTTTCCGTTAAGGGTGTGTCGGGGTTTTCCAGCATAAATTGCCATTTTTCTGAAGGCTTGCTTTTCTGCTCTAACAAAGAAAAGGGAGACTTTCTTCCTAGCTATCCACACAGAATAAGGCTTCAGGCAAATGGGGGGGTTTGTCTTGATAATGAACTTGACATTGAGTTACAATTCAGTAATAGAGAGCAGGCAATGGCATTGCAGCAAAGAACGCCTTCATTTTGCAAAGCCTGGTTCTCAACAAAGCCCAGTAGTGGCTTCAAATGAATAAAAAGTAGAACAGTAGATGCCACAAAGGCCCAGAGGGTTCAAGGTGGAGACAGCACAGCCGTGTGGAAAGCGTGGATCTACCGGCGTGCTGTTGCTGCTGACTCAGCCGCGTCACGAGGCACCCAGACGTCGCCTCTGTTCTCACGCACGGGGAGACTCCAGGCCGAAGAATTCCTCTCCAGGGTTCAGGAGGCAGAACAAACCACACCAAGAGGTTCCCCAGTTCCGAGAAACTCTGGAGACGAGGGCCCGTCCCTTAGAGTCACGGAGACACCTGTGGATGGAATCCCACAGGATGAACTCTTCCCGTGCCCCTGGCTCCTCCCATTCAGCAGGCTTTTGCGGTGCATCCGTGGCGCTGGGCACACCGGCACTTGGGCCCCTGTTCTGCTGCATCGCGTTCCGTCGTGTGACTATGTCAGTGCTGATCCATTCACCCGTCGACGGACCCTTTGGGCTGGTTCCAGTTTTCCATTCTTTTTAATACTGGAACTGCTCTGAGACATCTGCTGGCGCGTCTTCCTGTTGAAACGCATCCTGGCGCACAGAGCAGGGTGTCCGCCCTCGTGGAAGCCCTAGAGGGGGAGATCCGTATCGGACAAGCAATTCCAAGCCGACAAGTGTTGCAGAAAGGCGAGCGCAGGCTGTCAGGGGAGCGAACAGCAGGCCCGTCTAGCTCAGTCCTGGGCTTCGGGGAACGCTCCCTGGAGGAGCTTTCGAGATGAGAATCAGGGACGCCCGGGAGGGAGCACAGTGAGGATTGAGCCTGGGTCTCGGGTGCAACAGAAAACTCGGTGGATGTGGAAGGCAGACACAAATTAGTACATGGTTGAAAATCGACACGGTGAGAGAGAGGCGATAGGTGTTTTTAAACACATATTATTTCACTTAATCCTCAGAACAGCTGTGAGGAGTGTAACAAGCTCCATTTACCAATGCGGAGGCCGAGCTGCAGGGGGATGAGATTACTTGTCCCAGGTGACACCATCAGGGGGTCCATGCAGACCTGGACCCAGCGCTGTCTGCTCCCAAGCTCGTGCTTCCTCCGGGACCCGAGGCCACCCCGGCTCGACTGATTTCAGGGGACACAGAGAGGAAGAGACAGACGAGAGAAGCATCGACCCGTCTCTGGCACATAATGAACATGTTAAAATGCACACCTACTCATTCATGAATGGAACACTTTAGCACCTTGTGTGTGTCTCCTCAGGGGCTTAAAAATATCTGTGAAGAGACTCCACGGAGACTTCCAGATGGGTCAGATCCCACCCACTCTGCCCTCACAACACCACATCGTACAAATGCGGACTGGGTGTGTGTGTTTTGTGGTCGGAGGCAAGAGCCAGAAGAAAGTGGGATCAGAGACACGCCGAGAGCTGTTTACACGGCACAGGGCAGGGGGCCCATCCATTCACCGACGCGAGATAAACAGAAGGGCCAATTACCTCCCTGTCCTCCGACGCGGCGGCGAGCAGAGCATGCTTCCGGAACCACGAGCGTGTCTCGGGCAGCTTTCATATCTGATGTCGCCTGCGTGTAATTGGCTCCCCTTCACACGGAAATACATGGTGTTAACTGGGGGATGTGATGAGAATGCCGGCGGAGCCTCGCTTTGATGGGAAACCCAGGCAGGCGCCGAGCCGCCGGCGGAGATCAGAGACCGTCGCTCTCCGGCAGACTCCCAGATTGCAGGCACCTCGTCTGCTCACTGAGTGGAGGGCGCTGGGCCTGAGGTCACAATGTTTAGGAGACCCAGGCCTCCCACCAGGGGTCCGGGCCTGGCAGCAACAGTGACAGCTAAGAGGCGGATACTGTGGGCCGATTACATTGAGGCCCATCACATGAGCTCACTCATTTTATCCTCCAGCACACCCAGAAGGGAGGCCATCTCATTCTCCCCATTGCAGGGATGGGAAAACCGAGGATAAAAAGGTTCAGTGACTTGGTCAAGGAAGCCCTCAATGTTGGCCTTTGCTCTGTCCCGTGTCCACACCTCGCAGGGCAGAGGGATCAGGGCAGTGACAGGGTGGGGCATATATATAGGACAAGTTCTCCCAGGCAGGGGGTCCTGAGAAACCCCACTCCCGTGCAGACAGAGAAATGTGCTCTGCGGAGCGGGGGTGTGGGGTGGGCGCTCCACGAGGAGCTGAGTCATCGGAGAGAAGCTAACATCCCCATAAAAGGGAATCACATCCAAATACGAGCGCTCCCGGTGACGCTTTCACTGCCCAGGCAGCATTCTCTGCTCTCCGCTTCGGAGAACAGGAGGTCAACGGCAGAGACTGTGGTCCGGAGCAAAGATGCAGGGCGGGAGGGTCTGCCTCTTAGACAAACAGAGTTTCCAGGGACCCACCTCCACGCACCTGTGGGATCAAGGTGGGCCACCCCAGGAGACGGCCCCTCGGGAATAATAGAAGTGACAGCAAACTCTCCTGCCGTACTCACTATGGGCCAGGTACCACTAGTCCACCCTCTTGTACGAAGCATGAACTCATCTAGGCTCCAGACAACCCTCAAGGGTTAAATACTCTTGTCATCTCTCTATTATACACGAGGAAACAGGCACAGAGCAGTTAAGAAGCCTCAAGTTAAGTCTGCCCCTCCCCTTCTGCACAAGAGCCTTCTGCCTCTCCAGAAAGAGCCCTCAAGTCTTCATCGTCCCCTGGCTCCGCCGTGGTCACCATAGCTCCCTTTTCCTGCAGGATAATCTCACACGTCACTACCCCCGGAGCCGCCAGCACTCTGTGTTTGCAGTACAGGAGCTGCCCACGTGTCCTCTGCAACGCAGAACGAGAGATCCACTTTGGTATTTGTGAGCTAAAGAAGCAGACCTGGAGGTCTGAGTCCCAAGTTTGCCCTTAACTGTGACCTTCAGTAGAGGTCAACTGATGTAGGGGTCGACGCGTGGGCTCTGCCCAAATGTCCCTCAGCTGGCCGACGGATAAACAAGATGTGGCATATCCATGGGGTGGAATATTACTTGACCGTGAAAAGGAATGAGGTCCCGATACATGCTACAACATGGATGAACCTTGAAAACAATCTGCTCACTGAAAGAAGCCAGGCACAGAAGGACACATTTTGTAGCGTTCTACTTATAGGAGATGTCCAGAATCGCAAATCTGTAGACAGAAAGATTGGTGGATGCCGAAGGCTGGGAGACTATAGGATAATGGGCTGATACTTAAGGAGTTTCTTTCTGAGCTAGTGAAAATGCCCTACAACTGACTATGGTGACGGGTGCACATATCTGTGAATATACTAAAAACCACGGAATTGTACACTGTAATGGACGAATCATGGTACGTGAGTCGTATGGCATATCACAATGAAGATGCTGAAGAGGGAGGAGGAAGTGGGGGTGTGGGGGGAGAGGGAGAGAGGGAGGGAGGGAGGGAGGGAGGAAGCTCAGCAAGACTGCCTGAGTTCAAACCCCAAACCTGCCACTTTATTTATTTTTTAAAAATATTTTATTTATTTATTTATTTTAGAAAGAAGGGAAGGGAGAGAGAAGGACAGGGAGAAAAACAGTGATCTTTCATTTGTACCTGACCTGAGGCAAAGCCACAACCCAAGCCTATGCCCTGGCTGGGAATTGAACTGGCGACCTTTTGCTTTGCAGGACGATGTCCAACCACCTCAGCCACTGGTCAGGGCACAAGATCTGCCACTTTATAAAGCTGTACAGCCTGGAGCCAGTTACCTGAGCCTCCCTTTTCCATTCTAGTAATAGCCGAGGGTGAGTGCAGGACAGTAAGATGTTTGGCAATCACTAGGCAGGGACTCCGGACTAGCTGTTAACTCTCTTGCTGCTGGATCATGTGGAGGTCCAGGGGGCTGCTGGGACGGACTGGGTGGGGGAGAGGGTGATGCACAGCGCCTAACTCTCTGCCAACCAATAAAGAATTACGCCTTCAGACTCCTGTACTTCGGAGCTGGCAACCATGAGAGAAGCCACCCGAAATTCAGTTTGTCATCAGCAGTGGCCTAAGCCTTGACTTGCAGGAGTCCATTATGGCAGCCAAAGCCCAGTTTTCCATGTCATGAACACAAGTTCATACGTGTGCCCATCTTGGGTTTCCATGGAGACTGCCTGTGCTTAACCAACGTGGCCGGGGCTCCACCTGTTCCTCCATCCTGGCTAACCCCACTTCCTTGCCTTTTTCTCTTTCGTATCCCAAATCTGACCTGCGCTAATTCTTCCTCCTCCTCCCCTACCGCTGTTACCCTGATCACTGTGCCATTCTTTTTCCTCTTTCTTCTTCTTTCTTGCTTCTCATAATTAATAGCTGAGAGGAGAAAGAAAAAAAAGATGGAGGAAAAGACAAAACCTGTTCTCTTTGGGGACGGAGAAAGAACCGGGGAAGGGTGAATTGGCAGCCCCCAGCACACCCCGACTTCTCGGCCGACACAACTCGCCGTGGCTGCAGGATTAGGGAATCGGGAGGTAAAGCCAGGCCGGCAGGCTCGTACAAGGATGTGAAAACCACACAGCCGTGACCTTATATGGGGCCTTTCTTGCCTCCGCTGGAGGAGCAGACGCTCGATCCAGGCCTGAGAAGTCGCCATATTTGGAGAGATACCGGGGAAAGCGTGAAAAAGATTTACAAGGCTCAGCCGAACGCTCTCTCTTTAAGCCCAGAAAGGGGCGAACACGACAAACAGAGGGCTGACAAATGGCATTCCTCGGTGGGCGGGAGGGGCGGTCCATGTCTCCTGGGTCAACACACCCGTGCATCACACTGTGTTTCTCAAAGCTGCAGAGCAGGTGAGAGTCAGAGGACGGCAGGAGTTGAGAGCCAGACGGATCCTTGGAAGCTTATGTAAGCTCCCCCGCAAATCAGTCTAGCCAGAGAAAAGTGACGTGGGCTGGGTAAGGACACGGCCTCGCGAGCTGTGCCGCTACAGGCAAGTTACCTCGCTTCTCTGAGCCTCGGCATCGCCATCCACAGAAGGGGGACCATGCCAGTGCTTAACTTGAGGGGCTCGTTATGAGGATAAATGGATCAGCGTTGAAGCGAGTAGTCACCACCGCTGAGTGTTAATCACTATGGTCCTCCCCCTCGCTGGCGCCCAACCCCCGGGGCACAGAGGAGGGGCCAGTAAATGGTTGTCGAGTGAAGAATGACTGTGAGGACATGGACATCTGGAGGCCAGCCACGGGCATCGGTAAGTGCCTCCGCTGTGCAGACACTGGTTTCCTAATCCACTTCCTGAAAACAGGGATTTCAGATTTAAAGGCCTTCAAGGTCCAGGCAGGAAATACAAAACAGTCGAGTCCGCTTGGGGATGAGGACACAGCCCTCTCTACCAGGCAAGTCCAGGCCAGACCCAGCCTTGGGACCCCAACAGAAACCGTGGTCACTCGCCCTGTCCGGACCCGCCTGAAGCTGCTGAAACCTGCCCGACGTCTGCCTCCGTCCCACGCCCCAACCCCGCTCTTAGATCGTTTCAGACAACGTAGCCTCCACTTTTAAAGTTCAATTTCTCTCCAACCCACACCATCCGTAATGCATTAAGGAAAGCATATCAAGTATAAGTGTGCGTTATTGTCAAGTTCTCGGTCAAGTTGCCAAACATCAGGCAGCTGGCACGCCCATGGTGCGCCCCCCGTCCGGGACCACGGTCTACGTTGTCACAGTAATGAATGGCCATGGTCACTTAGCCTTGGGCACGGAGCCAGGTATCACATTGGGTTGAGAAAACAAGCCTGTCACACAGGTGACACCTTGTGCCTCATTTACAGGGCAACGACCCCGCACACACTCACGGTTGGATGGGCGACAGAAGCTTCACTCGGACACAGCTCTTTAAAACTGCACGGGAGGGTTCTGAAATCTAGGAGAAGGGGTCTTGTGGGCGGAGCATTCTGCTCCTCCCTGCCCATCTTGGCGACGTCCAGCTCTGACGTCCCACCGTCGGCCTGGGACGTGAAGGGTGGAGGGCCGTAGGTCATGATAACGTGAGCCTGGACGTGGTGAGGGCATTGGCCCAAACACTCGCTGTCCAGGTGGTTTCAAGTATGCGGGCAGCTTTTAACCAGCTGGAGCCCTAGTACCTAGAGGTTGGGCGCTTTGACCCTCCCTACCCGATTCCATGTCTTGAAACTTCCTCATATTTCTTCATTCAGAAGAAATGTCACTAGGGAATTGATTCCCTCTCTAGGGAAGCAAGATCGTGAGGTTGTGTCTATATCAGCAAAATAAATACTTGAGATCATTAGTAAAAAAATGCAGGACTGCCCCCCCTCCGCCACCAAGGGATGTCTGTGTCCGGTAGGAGCAGGAGGTGGAGAGGCTTACATCAAGAAAGCCCAGACAGAGCAGTGGCTCAATAAACAGTCGTGGAGTGAAGGAAGGAAGGACCTACATGTCAGGAAAACAACTGCCTTCGTGGTCAGACCTGCATTAGAATCCCAGGTCTGCTACTTACAAGCTATAAAATCTTGGTCAAGGTACTTGACTTCACGGAGCCTCGGTTTGCCCACTGTCAGGCCTCGGCAACTCTCTTAAGCTGCCACTTTGATTTTCTAAAACAAACCCCAGCATCCCCAAGGTCATCCATCCATCTCTTCAGGAGTGCATTTGCCTCTAGACCTCAGGAAACAGACTGCCTTGGGGTTCTTCCTATCCCTCCCGCAGCACCTGCCAGGCCCGCCTCCCCGCCTCTGGGAAGACCCCAAAAGCCACAGCCTGCATCCACTATTGAAATGTGCTTGCGCTGAGTTCTTGTGATGGTCTCTCCCGCTGATCCCCCAGTATCCAGTGATCCAAGGTGGGAGAAAACGTCAGGACAGGGGCCAGGATGCGGGCTGAGCATAATATTTAAGAGTCTAGTTCTGACGTTGAGCTAACCTGGCTGGCAGCTGGGCTCCCCACCTTGCTAGCTGTGCCACCGTGCCTCTCTGATCTCTGATCTGTGAAGCCGGGGTATAATGCCAATCTTTCAAGAGTCTGTGCAGTTTAGAGCTCATGCATAAGGAGTGTGGTGACTAGGAGACATCCTCACATTGCCACGACCTCCAGGGTTGCAGGGGAACATACATCAAGAGACCATCGTCTGAGAAAATCTTAGACACCTAACTGACACATGAAGAGCCCTCCACACCATGGAAGTCAGGCAGTGCCTTGGTCCTAACCTCCTTCTTGAAAGCCTTCAGCATCCTTCCTGGAATCCCCACTCTAAGGGACACCTCGGTGCTTGTACCCTCCCGCCTTGTCAGCAGGCACGACACAGATTTCACACAACACCCAGGCCATGTTGTCTAAAGTTTACGATACAAGCCACCAGGGGTAAACAGGATGATCTTACATGTTAATAATTACATGGTAATTGTGATGGTGCATTAGGGACACTCTAGTGAGAACTTCAAGGGCACAGCATCACGGCTACTAGTGCTTAGGAAGAAGCTAAAGTAGGTATAGTTTTTGGTTTAGCCGTAGAGGAAAATACTAAAGTAAAAGAGGTGGTGCGTGGATACCACCACAGATTGTGATGATCGCACACGAATGTTGGGCAACTTGGAATCAGGCAGAGGGGAAAACGTCAGGTTTAAGTTGCAGAGCAAAGTTCTGACAAGCACGCAAGGTGACTGATCTTGTCCCTGCCCCAGAGCAATTTTAACTCCCCAACGGGAAGTGGGGTGATCAGACTACACCTCTGATTTCTGTCTAGTCATGAAAGGTCTAGCACATAATCTGCACTCGATAAACAATTGTGGTTCTTATCCTGGTGCTTAAGAGGAGGTGGTTGTGGCCAATCGACCTAATGCAAAGTTGGGCTCCGATCTCATTCAGCCTCACCAGCAGGTTTGTGATCCTGAGCAAGTCCCTTAACCTGTTTGAGCCCCAGTCCCCTCATCGGCAGATGGGGGCGTCCGTCAGGCCAGCCCTGCTTGTCAGAGTGAAGGCACTCTCATGAGAAGTTTGCTCCCAAACCACTCACGATATGCATATTCATGTGGCACCACCTGCCTGGCACCAAAGTAAGCAATTTCTGCCCAAGTCGAGCAGTGTGGTGGGATTGAAACCACACTGATGAGAGTTTATTGACTGTCAGTCGGTAGTTATTGGCATCAATTCAAGGCCAACAAGAATCCCCAATTTGGGGTGTGATGCAGAAGGAAACTTGATTCGGTGCAAAACAGCTCAGTTGAGGTGCAGCATGGCTGTGGGACAGCACAGCTGTAGAACGGCTCTGGGGCCAGGTGGCCCTGGGGCCAGGCTCCTCCCGGGCTAGAAGGTCCGCTCTGCTTTGTGCCAGCCTGCTTGGCACGGCCCTGGCCTGCTCCTCTCCACCATGGTCTGGTGCACTCTGCTCTGGTGAGACATGTGCAGTGTTTCAGCTCCGCCGGGGAGACACAGTCTTTATTCTTTGGTGGGAAGGGAAATTGAGCTCCCTGAGCCAGAGGGGAGCTGGCTTATAGGGCCAGAAGGCCCTGCCCTGGTCTCTGGCTGGTCCATCTTCATGCAAATCAGGACTCTATATTGTCACAGTGTGATTGGTCCAAAGGCATTCACCAAAAATAGCACTGCTCTAATTGGTCACAGATGCACAGTTCTGATTGGGTGAGGAAAGTCTCAGTCCTATAGGTTGAAACAGGATTCCAGGAACTCCTTTATAAGGGCTGGCTCAGATGGCAGGAACACAGTGCAGGCAGGCAGTGTAGTGCAGAGGCTTCTCCGTGAAGTGCAGTGTGCATGAAGGCCCCTGTGCAGAAGTGGCTGCTAGGCTCTGCTTTGTTATCTGAGCCCGGTTCACCACCAACAGCCCTCCTTAGAACGTGTCTTTTTCCCTTTTTTCCTCAATGTTTACAAGACCCCAGCTCTGCCACCAAAAATCCATGCACCCTTAGACAAAGTATTTTCCTTCTGGAGGTCTCGGTTTGCTCATCTGTAAAACAGAGGGGTTTCCCTTCGTTTCCACAAGTTCTCATTCAGGAAAGCTTGGCTTGGCCCCTTTTCAAGCCATTCAGATGCCTCTGAAACACACCAGTCCTGACATCGCAGAGACCAAACATACTGCAGTTTTCACATTACATTTGTCATCTAGACAGGCTTTAAGGACGTGGGTAATGAACTTGGAATTCCAAATGAACTTAAACCAGCTTCCTTCTCACTCTCTCACTGAGGCAAGAAAGGTTTCTCTGAAGGAAATGAGGAAATAACCTTCTTTGAAGGAAATGAGGAAAACCTCATCTTTTCTCTGCTCCCGGCAGAACACCTGAGCTTGCCCATGGCTGAACGATGGACAGCTCACTTGCCAGAGGGAGAAGACAGATGCTGCAGCGGGAGCTTAGTGCGATGGTTAGACACAGGCCTTGGAGTCCCCCAAAGCGCCGAGTTCTAGTCCCACCTCTGCCCCTTCCTGGCTGTGACACTTTCATCCAGTTCCTTAAACTCTTGGGGGCTCACTCACCTCCCTCATGTGGATCATAATACCTGTGTCCCTGGGTTCTTATGAGGACCAGCTACCTTAGAGTATTAACTACCATGCATTATACCATTCCTCCATGGCAACCATGACGAAACTACCCTATAAGCTTCGAGGCTCTTACAGTCCCCATTTTATAGATGAGAAAACTGAGCAATGGAAAGGTTAACGAACTTTCCCATCCTCAGAGGTGGTAGGTGGCAGAGCTAGGAAAGGAAACATCATAGAAAGAATAAATACAGGGTGGGACAAAATAGGTTTAAAGTCGTTCATACAGAAAATGACATGGTAATTAGTAAATAATAATGCAAGAATAAGCTCAGTGTTTCGCGTACTCACAACTATAAACCTGTTTTGCCCCAAACCTGCAATCACAGACGATTCCAGTCTGGGAGGGAAAGGGTGTGAGGAGAAGTGCTGTGAAGGGATGGCGGGGTTTAGGAAGAAGGCAGCTCAGGGACGGGTTTACACGGACAGAAGCCTGTGCCCCAACGACGTGCTGGTAGATGTTGACCAGCTCTCTGGGAACCACAAAAACACCCCAGTTTGCAGTGCTCGCCAGTTTCTGTCGTGTAAACACTCCCGCCGTGACCAGCTTTGAGTGGCCGAGGTGACGTCACTGAGCACCGAGTTGGGGAGGGGGCGGGCACGGCCACCGCGCACACAGTCGCTCTCACGAGCGGGTTCCCCGTGCTTCGTTCCCACCTGCCTCCTGGCCGTTTCCCTCGAAAGAGCCCTCCCAGCACGTGCTGATGCAGGGGAAGCGCGTCCACGAGGCCCCGCATGAGCTCTCCATGGGCAGCTCGCTGAGGGCTGGGTTTGATTTCCAACAGTCCAAATAATGGTGTGTGGGCTTAACGGAGCTGGGGGTCGGGGGGGAGCAGTGTCCTTCCTTGACCTGAACAGCCAGCTCCCTGCACGGGACAAAGACATTTTTCAGCACCAGGCACAGCCATGGGGCCATGCAGGGAAGTAAGTGGCTTTGCTGTCATTTGAATTTCATGCACTCCTGGTGCATGCGGAATGCAGCGAGGGGTGGCGGGGTGTGGGGGGGGGGGGGGGGCGCTGCCTGAAAAGCCCAGGGGCCGGTGTTCAAAATGAATCAAGTCTGTAGCCCCTTCCTGCGACGGCCACCGCCTCCCTCAGAGTTCTTAATGTAAAGCCTGACGCATGGAGAGCCGCCTAATTAACTCGCCTATTGTCTCCTAAAAATACCTCTGCTCCTGGCTTTCCCTTGGCGAAAAGAGCAAAGTGGTAATCCGACGGAAAGGTCGAATTACACCACGAACACGGCCTGAACACCCCCTCCTCCACCCAGAGCTGCGTGTTGGACACAGGTCCTCTCTGTGTTCCGTTAATAATTAAGAAAGCACGGCTGCCTGGGTGGAAACCCACTCACTGCTACCCCAGCCACGCTTCCTGGAGAGACCCCTCTCCGAGCAAGACTGGGGTTTCCCAAGCTGCCTTGTACCGTGGGGCGGGGGAGGGGGCGCCTTCCTCAGCCACCCTGCCTCCTCCCGTCCTGCCTGTCCAGGAATGCCTGCAGGTATCTGATAAACCAGGATGAAGACGCTGGCTCACTGCGGCCAGAGGAACGCAGGGGGCTGTGTGCATTCGGGTAACCTTGGGAAGCAGCAACGACCCCCATCGTTGAGACAGTAATGAGGACAGGAGGTGTGTTGGGGTTAATGCATGTGATGGTTGCAAAGGCGGTGGGGACTGAGCAGGGAAGCCTCAGAGCCTCTGTGATGAGGTCCAGCACCTGGGACAGGGGGACTGAGCAGAATCCGTGAAGAGGTCGGACCGCAGTGGGGTCTCAGCCAGACGGACGGAGAGCTCCAGAGCAAAGGCTGCCCATCGCAGGAGCCCCGAGCTGGGCAGAGACGGCCAGGCCCTGGGACCCTCTCAGCACTCCGTCACTGGCTGGGGCTGTCCATGCCGTGGGTGGCCTCAGCTCCCACGCTTTGTTCTTAAATAACTCAGGCGACCCACCCAAGTACAAGGCAGAAGTCATCTCAGGAGGCTGGCTCCATTGGGTCCGTTCCCAACCCTCCCAGGTTCCTATCCTTCCAGCAATTTTTCCCCGTGTATTCCCAACGGTAGACGGCCACTCTGTAGGCAGTGTGGTTCCAGTCGCTGGGGGTGGGGCCGACTGCCCCATTTCAAAATGTGGGGGAGGTGCTCTGTAGCTGCAAGGACTGGGGCTGGAGAAAGACCTTGCCAGGCTGTGGACCAGGGAGTGTCTGCAGACCACCACCAGACCAGCCAGATGGAGATCACCCCTAAATATTCAACCCAAGTCACGAGAGACAGAGAAATAGAATCTGAATGACTTCCCAAACATCAGAAGGCCTCGTCTATGGGGCCCATGAAAATCTGGGGAACGCTAACCAGCTCTGTTTTCTTTTTACTCCCAGCATTTTACACACACACATGATAACATAAGCACATGGCCCTTGAATGTTGCCAATAAGGCTGAGATATCTCTGACCGTCAGCCCACACCAGTTCTCAGCCCAAAAGGAGGAGTCGTTCGCCATTTACTGTGATCTCTTCATAGCCCGCCTTTTACGTACAACTAGTAAATGGGAACACTTGCAATCAGACCCAGGCCATTTGGTTCCAAAGCATTTCCACTTCACCCCTACGCATTTTCTCCTGCACCCAGCGTAGCCAGCTGTGAACGCAGGCTCTCACGCGCTTTCCCAAGGGGCATAAAGAAGTGCCTACCGCCTGCCAGGCACGATGCTGAGTATCTCAATTGATCTCAAGGTGTGGTGTTATTGGTCTCCTTTTATAGACGCATCAACTGAGGCTCAGGAAGGTTAAGTAAGTAAGTAACTGGTCATGGAGCTAGTAAGTGTCAGAGATGGGATTTGAACCGAGATCTGTCCATGCTCTCAACAAACACTGCCCCTGCCTCCCAACACATGGCTGCAACTTGATCTCCCCCCAACAAGCGACAATGCATTGTTGAAATCGACTTCTTTTTCCGGACTCCCAAGGCACAAGCCTAGATAACATCACGGCCAAAAGCAGCAGGCGGCAGGCTTGCTGGACGCGCACACAGAGCCTGGCCCCGTGACGAAATCTGCGCCCGATGGCAAGCCGCTAATCTAAGATGTGGGTAACAATCCAAGCTCAGCCCAGAGCCCACAGTGGGTCTGGGACCCAGGAGTAGGGGGGCACAGTCATCAGACAGCCTGCCTTACCCAGCAGTTCTCCATTCATTCTGGAAACCCCCAGCTGGGCCTGGTGAGGTCATACCGGACAGTGGCCAATTCCAGAACTGAATGGGGAAAGAAAAAAAAAAAACCCACAGTAACAGGAGCTGGTCCAAACCTTTGCTAGGGAGCTAAAAATAGCTGTGTCTGCGGATGGCCGCAGATCATGAGACGCATATGCCAGCATAATAGGCCTGTGTCAAATCGCCCCATGCGGGGTGTCCTCCAAGCCGCTCACAATTAAGCTTAAGTGACGATACAGCGAACATCATTTTCCAGGTGGAGGACACCCAAATGCTCTGTGGCCCAGGTACCCAGGGAGGTGGCGGGTGGACAGGACTGGACCGAGAATGGCCAGGGCTTGCATCCGGAGCCATCCGCAGCCCCACTGCCATCCGTGAGTGTTGCGTGGGGGCCCACAGGACGCACAGCACGGCTCTGGGCTTTGTTTATTACAGGATTAAAGAGAAAGCACAGGACAGCTCAGGAGAGGTGGGTCAGCATCGTATTTCATCCCCGTCGCAAATCCGTGAAACAGACACTATGATAATCATGTCTTGCCTGGCGCATAGTGGGCCCTCAATGAGATGTTCTTTAGACCGGATCTTCCTTGTAAGTGTTTGCAGTGAAATGTGCAAACGGATCAGACGAAGATTTAATTGCCGCAGTAATGCACGGTGATTCACCTGCATCCAGATGCAGATGGTAACTGACACGTGGGAGACGCCAGACCTTGAGAGGTGACGGCTGGTGTGAACTGACCCGGGGAAGCTACTGGAGGGGATAATAACTTAAAAGTTAAGCAGGCGGGAGCCTGAACACCTTGCATGAATACAAAGCACAGCTACAGTTGAGAATGCACAGGAGGTGAAATACAGGCGTGAGTTAAACACAGATGTGCATCAAGTGGACAGACAGAAAGTCAAGTCCAACTTGGACGGTCACTCGAAGGTCTGTGTGGGGAGGCAGGCAGGAAGGCGCCTCTGGAATGGGCATGAATGGACTCGGAATGTGGAATGGGACAACGGGAAGTCCCCTACTCTACCTCTCTCACACGCACGCTCTAAGAGATGGCCAAGTATCTCAGAGGCATTTTGGAAATTTCCAAGTATTGAGTCTAAATCTCTCGGATGCTTACCACTGGGAGGGTCGTGACAGAGGAGGGGGACTGAGCGTATTGAGAGCTGTGGGAGCACCTCACTGGTGAGGGGGTGGAGGGGAAAGTGTATCTGGTGGGGGGGTGGGATCTGTGAAGGCCCCGAGGCGGGAGAAGAGGTCCAGGATGGCCCACGCTCTGGGCTTGGCCCACAGCAGGCACCCAGTAACGTGTGAGAGAAAGAAGGAAAGGAAAGGAAAGGAAAGGAAAGGGAAGGGAAGGGAAGGGAAGGGAAGGGAAGGGAAGGGAAGGGAAGGGAAGGGAGGGGAGGAAAGAAAGGGAAGGAAAGGGAAGGGGAAGGAAAGGGAAGGGAAGGGAGAAAGGAGGGAAGAAGAGAGGATAAGGCAGAGCAGGAGATGATGAGGATGGAGATGTATATGTCGGCCCGCCATGAGGTCTTTGAAGCCTGCTACAAAGAAGTTTGACCTTGATCATGACTTCAAAGACAGGCCATCTATTTGCAGAGGGGTGGCTTTTCTAATTTGCACAAAGGTGCTGCTGGCATCGGTCAAGGTTGGTGACGTATTTTACAGCTAACAGCTTGTTCGTCTCTGACAAGGAGAACAAAGACTTCATGAGGGCGGGGACTGTGGTGGGGATATTCCCCTTGCCTCTCCGGGTCCAAGTGCCACCGTCCCCTCCTCCCTGCTCTGTGCCCTGGGGCGGGGGTGGGGGGGTGGGGAGGACCTGTATTAATGAACTCCCCAGCTCCGTGGCTTCTGGTGTCTGCCGTGTTGACACGGTGGGCCGTGACTCTCTACCCAGGGCCACGGCGCCTGCGCCCTGGAGCTACCCTCATGGGTTCTGGGCTAGGCCTCCCCGCTTTGCTCTTCTCAAATGTAAAGGTGGGAAAGGCTCCTGACTGTCGCTAGCGCGGGTGCTGCACTCTTCATTTCTCTGAGGTTTCGTCACAGCCCGCCCCTGCCTTTCTAAACAGTCCCTGTACTCAGCTACCCTCAAACTCCCAATGTAAACATGCCATCTCTTTCCTACCGAAAGAGACGCTTTGCTTAATCCCCTGCCATATCCCCAGCAGCCAGAACAGCGCCCAGCACAGACCAGCCCCTGCATTTGTTAAATGAGTGCATTCTGACCCCTGAGGTGGGGACAGACCCTCAACATGCTCCCTGCGGCCACGGCCGGCCATCAGACACTGGTCAGTGGGGCCATCCCTCCCACCCCCTCTGTCTGTGCTCAGCAGCCCCCAAACCTCCCCGCTCTCATCCTTATATTTCAGGCGACAATTAGATCCTGCCTGGAAGACTTCTGCTTCTCTCTCCCTCTCTCGCTGGAGGGTAAAAAGAATAAGTGACATTCTTAGAGAAACATCCTTTCTGGTTTTCACAAAAATATTTCCTCCGACATGCCTCAACACCCGTTTGCCAGGCCTCTCCTCCTAACTGAGCGCCCACCGGGGCCGCCCACCAGGGTAACCTCACTCCAAAGAAATTCGGGGTCGCACCGCACCACGGAGCTGCTTCATCTAGGGGGACATTCATTGTGCCATCACGACAAAGGCGCGTGCCTTCCAAGGCAGCCAGTTGGAGGACTGTTGGGCTTAATGACCAGGCGGCGGCAGTCCAGTCCCGGGGACTACGCTGTTCTCCCTCCAGGGTCTGGCGGAAATGACACACTGTCAGAGAAAACAGTGATTGAAAGGCTGCATGACAGGGGCCTTGAGACTCACGGTACCCAACCAGGAACTCGAGCCCGGCAACCGTGGGCGACAACAGGAAGGCAATTACGACACAGCCCGTGCCTGCCGCGCCGTCATTACTGTCCATCTGAGCATTGCGGGAGCCTCCCCCTCCGCAAGGTCAAACCTGCGTGGCGCCGAACAGTGCGGGGAAAGAGCTGGTGCTGGGACACGCCGGGCAGATCCTTCTACACAGATTTCCCCAGAATCGGCCCATCCACCTGCTGTCCCTCTCTCTGTCTCTCTCTCTCTCTCTCATTCAAGTGGTACAGCCCTTCCACTTTGCACACCCAGTTCCTTCGTTTAGGCAGGCGAGGAGATGACTTCGCCTACCAGACAAGGAGCTTTCGGTGACAAACACGGAACGCTGCCCGAGTCCTTGGGCCACACACAAGACAAACACGGGAGGGCCTGGGGGGGGGGGGGGTCTGTGCTTGTTTCCAGGAAGCCTGAAATAGCGGTGGAAATACATAAATAAAAGACCTCTAGCTTGCAGAGTTTGAAACGTCCATCTGTACCTTCCAGCGTTTGCTAGACTTTTCTGTAACGAACACGTGGGGTGTTTTCTGTCCATGGCTTTTGATGACGGAAGTCATCCACGAAATCCATTCGTGCTGCCAAAGGGCAACGGCTACACGTACAGTAAAACATGAAGGAGCGGTCTCCTTCGGCTCTCACTTCCTGCCCGTCTTCCGCCTTTGCGGGTAGTTCTTGTATGTGGCTCCTCCCACACCCTTTCTCTATATGCATCAACGTAGATGGATCTTTGCTTTGAGGATTATTTTGCTTGTTGTAAACGGAGCTCTACAGCATGCGGTAGTTCACAACTTTCTTTTTTTAAGATTTTATTTATTTATTTATTTGTAGAGAGGGAAGGGGGAGAGAGAGAGAGAAACATCAATGTGCAGTTGCTGGGGGCCATGGCCTGCAACCCAGGCATGTGCCCTGGCTGGGAATCGAACCTGCGATGCCTGGTTCACAGCCCATACTCAATCCACTGCTGCTTGAAAACTTACTGCTTGAATGCTGCCTGGAATTTGGTAGTGTTAGCACACCCTTGTTTGTGCCTCCAGGTCACAACCGACGCACATCCTCACAGGGAGACATCCAGGTGACTCCTAACATCCCGGGCAATAAAACACTTCTACGTTGTCTTCCTGGACACGTGAGCCCCTATTTCTACATGGGGGAGACCATTAGGGTACTTTGCACTCCAAATAAAAGAAGACCCAATGGCCTAGCAACCAGGGCTTGTTTTCTTCATGTGGATGGGAGGTCGCATGTAGGTCAAATCCAAAGGTGAATCATTCAGGGGCTCAGTGCCGTCGCCATGGGCCAGGTGCTTGCTTTCCATGTGTATGCACCGCCGTCCTCAGTGAGTTGGGAAGATCTCGCCCAGGGATCACGTGGTGACAGCTGGAGATGTTCTAGGTGACATGTGCAGGCACATCCTCAGCTTCCTCCGGTCCCATTGGCCGGGACTGGGCTGCCAGTCGCTGGCGAGGGGAGTGGGACCACCTGATAGACACTGACCATCCTCACTCCTCCTCTGGGTCTTGGAAGATGAAGAGGAGAAATCATGGATTTCACTAACCAAAGTGCCCCCCGGAAATGTGCACCAATTTGTAGCCTCCTGATAGTGCCCGAGTACCAGTTTCTGACCATATTCATGTACTCTTAGTAAGGTGTGTCAGCTCTTGCCAGTGTGACAGGAAAAGAAGGCACCTCGTTGCTGTCTTCATGCACTCACCTGCTTTCTGGCCAGGCTGCCAGTCCTCCATCCGTCTGTTGTCCAATTATATTTCTCTTCTAAGAAACACTTATTTGTATCCCGCTTGCCTTGTTTTCCATTGTGTATGGTTTGCTATGTTTTCATCGATTTTAAAGGTTGTTAAGAATACAGAGCTCTTAGATCATCTGTCTCTGTCCTTCCTTGGAATCTCAAGGGCCCCTGTCCCCGTTCCGGGGACAAAGGAAGAAGTCCCATTTCATAGAAAAGGTGACGGGCACGTGCTTTCCAAGCCGCGTGCTTCAGAATGAAAGCTCCCGGCCAAAGGGTAAAACTCGATTTGGAAACACCCCATAATATCTCAGTCTTTCAGAGCCCCACGGTGCACAGACGGCACGGAGGCCAGCTCCGCCCCGGCGTGCCCACTGGCTCACTGTGTGAGCCCAGGCCCTTCGGCTCACCTCTCTGAGCCTTGCTCGACTCGCTGTAAAACAGCGCTCACAGGGCTGATGGGGACTGCGGCAGATGCATCCCAGTTCTTCCTGTATCCCCTCGGCTCTTGTGCACACATACGGCTTCCTACAGCGGCACCTGTGGCTCTCCGCCTGGGGCCCAGGCCGTCCAGAGGGGCGGGAAGGTCGAGCCCTTGGGAGCAGCCCTCCTCCGAGGGCAGATAAATGTCGGTGGGTAAGCACCTCGGTTGCACTGCCTGCATGCTCGACTCTGAGTCACGTTCCACAGCCGGAGTCAACAACCTGGAGCTCGCCAGCCCACGCCAGCCCTGCACCTGCTGGTAGAAGTAAAGTTTCACTGGAGAACAGCCACACCTGTTTGTTCACACGTGTCTGTGGCGGCTTTCACACTCTGAGGGTGGCGCTGTGCAATGAGCCGTTTGCCCTGCAAAGCCCAGGATATTGGCTGTGTGCGTCCCTCTCCAGACTCGGGCTCACTGCTCCAGGCACGGAAATCCATGTCAGAGCTTGGACCCTAGTCTCAGACTGGTCTGGACAGGAATACCAGCTCCCACGCTGCACGGCTGTGTGTCCTTGGGCAAGTTACTTCAGCATCCTGAGCCTCAGTTTCTGCCTCTGCACAGTAACAGCGATAATAATTGCTCCCAAAAGGGCTGTTGTGAATGTCACGTAGAAAAGTGCGTGTGAAGTGTGTGGTGGGGGGTCCAGCACACGGCACGTGTCAGCAAAGGACAGCTGCTGCTGCTACTGTTACTGTTGACGTCACTGCTGCTGCCCCTGGGAAAAGCTCAGGGCGTTTTTATGTGCAGGTTGAAGCAGCCCTTCTGCATGAGGATAAGTGAAGGGCTGGTGTCTTTTTCTTCCTTCTGAGCCTTGGAAAATTGGTTGACCCGGGGTTGCCACCGCTGGAAGCCTTCTGCGGTGGGTCCTGCAGCGTGCCAGTGGGTTGCCTGGTGTGACTAAGTGACAAGACGCCTACCTGTGTGCTCCGCTGCTTTGCTCCACTGCAGAGCACGGAATTGCAAAGGGCAGAGGCCAAAACTCCGGACAGGGCCCTGGACATACTCAGAGATCTGCGATTTCAAGATCAGCCAACCCAAGCCCTCTCGGTGATAAGCAACACATAGCGTTTCAGAGAAGCTGGATCAAAAGGGGGAATTTATCCTAAGAACAGGGCTGTCCTGTGGAGTTCAGGGGCTGAAGGTGCAGGGGGGGCTGCTAAGAGTGGTCCCGGACCAGGCAGGCCCTCGGTCTCCTCCCAGCTCAGCATCCCTGCCCGCGTACACCCTCTGCAGACCAGCGTATGTGGAAGGAGGCGACTGCTCCCCGAGACCTTGCTTTTGTTGAGAACTGCCTTCTCTCCCGGGCTGCAGCCAGCTTCGAACTTGGGGGCACAGTTCCTCCCTCCTCACCCCCATCAGTGCTTCCCTAGGAGTTTGGAGTTGAGCACGCGTGGCTGGTTTTCTCTTCTGCAAAATGGTGATGACAATAGTAACGTTTACCTTGCAGGACTGTGGTGAAACGGGATGAGAGAATTCATGCCGAGATCTTAGCCCGACACAGGGTACTCAGCACGCGCTCAGTAGAGCATGACTGATACTATACTGGGTTGGCCGAAAGGTCCATGTGGTTTATTTTATTTCCCTAAAATAAAAGACACAGTTTTTTCATTTTCACCAATAACTTGATTGATGTGGATATTTTGAGTACATCAGCTTTCTCCCACGTGGTATAACATTGATTGTTCTCAATTAGTGCCTTGATTTGATTGCTGTCAGCTTCAACGGGTCTACTGACCATGGAGCATTGTCCAGAGAGAAGTCTCCAGTATAAAACTTCACAAACCACTTTTGACACATTCAATCAGTCACAGCACCTTCTCCGCACATTGCACAAACCTTCCTATGCATTTCAGTTCAGTTTTAACCTTTCTTGAAATAGAAAAACATAACATGCCCAAAATGTTGTATATTTTCTTCCACCTTCAATATTAAAATGGCTACACAAAAATTCACCAGTTGTGATAAATTTTTTAAAAAATGCATGCTGATATATCACAGCTGCCAAATACAATCTAGTAAAATTGTTTTGAATGAAGTTAAAGACAACTAAGCGCTACTAGAGCCATCTTACATGAAAAAAAAAAAATTAACTTTCTGACCAGCCCAACGATTGTCATCCCTAATACCAAGCACCCCAGCACAGGGCCTAGCACACAGTGATGTTCAATAAATATTTATTGAATGGATGAATGAATGAATCAGTCAATCAAACAATCAACCAATTAACCAATAAAAGAATGCCATAACCTTCAGCCACCCAAGTTCTTTGATGACGCTCAGGTATAAGCAATACACTCACTGAAAATTTGTGCAAAATTTCTCCCTTCCAAACACTAGACGTTGCCTCCCAAATACAGCCAAAGTAAACATCCCCAGCCCGGGACCTTGAGTCACGAGGTGCAGGCGCTGTGTAAAAGTGTCGAGTGTTGCCAGGCGTTCACGATACATTGTCCAGGTCGTTAAACCTCTCGAGAGACAAACTCAGTCACGTGTATCCGCCAACTTGAGATGCAAGCCATGTCGAAGGTTAGGCCCACAGTGCAGGAAGTGCAGTTCACATCCTCCTCCGACAGGGGGAGGGAGAGAACGCGTTCCACCAGAGCATCCGGTAGCCCCGCAGCGCGTTTCTCGCCGCCGTATATAGCTCCTGCGGTCCTTCCCGGTCTTCCGCACGGTTCCTTGTTCTGTCTTCGCTATTCCTAAACGGTATTTACTTTGTCTGAGTCTCCACCGACGCCGCAAGTTCAAAAATGCACATCCTGGAGATTTGTACTGGCATTCGACGGGAGAATGTTTATATTTTTAAAATGTGGTTGCAACAAACGACTTTTGAAATCTGCCTTGAACGAATACTAAACCGACATGATTAATCAGCTCGCCCCTGGACAGCCAGTTGCAGGGAAGCTTTGCAAGGGGGATTTTCTCCCAGGTGTTTAGAAAACAGCCTTCAACAGGGTAAATACCTGTGCCCACACCTGGGCAGGTTTTCAGAGGACGGAAGGGTCGGTCTGTAGCTTCCTGCTTCTGTGTGACATTTTCGGCGAATGGATCCAGCAAGGAAAACAGGACTCATGTAAAGGAACTCCCCTCCGAGGGGCGGGCAGCATGGAAAAGGTCAGAGGGCCTTTTCTGGTCCAGCCGGGGCACAAGGAAGCCATCGGATGCTAACAAGTGCTCTGAGGAAGAGAGCGTCCTCACACACCTCCCTCGGTCTTGCAAACAGTATTTGAACAGCCCCAAGCATCTTGGGCTAAAACACTTTTGATCCCCAAGACTCCAGAACAATAGCAGGTCCTTAATAGACCCCCAGAAAATATTCGTTGAATTATAATACTCTTATCACACAGACACACAAAGATAACGTTTACTGACCGCTCGCTACCTGCCAGGCACTTTGCGTACAGCGTCTGATGGTTACACCACGCTGCAAGGCAGGTGATCAGAGCGTCTTCATCACCTTTTTACAGGTGAGAACACAAGAGGCTCAGAGAGGGTGAAGGGCTCCCCCTAAGTGACCTTAAAGTTCCAATCATCCCCTTTTCCTCTGTTTACTGAGCAAAGCGGTCCCAGATGCTCCTGAGCGTGGGGACCAGTACTTAACCAACAGATAGATGATCAGTCTTGAGGATCCCTTTGCAGTCTTAAAGTTGTCCCAGCGCATCCTGGCTCCTTCTGGCAAGGCCTGGTTTAGACGAGGCCTCCAGGGACTGAGGAGCGTGTTGGCAGAGCTCATGGCTGCCCTGAGCACCCACGAAAGGCCAGGTGCTGTGTGAGGGGCCCTGAACTCACTCGCTGTGGTCCTCTCCACATCTCCAAAGAGGAAAAGCCACGTTATGCATGTCCTCACTTTCCAGGGGAGGAATCTGGGGCTCCGTGAGGCTGCAGCTTGCCCACAGCCTCAAGGTGGTGAAGCTAAACTGGAATCCAGGGCCACGGGATGCAAAAGGCAGTTTTTAAAATCACCATCATCATTCTACATTAATAAAAATACATAGGGGGATGGGTTATGAAAATTGGATTCATTCAAGTGGCCCCAGTTCATCTGGACGGCAAAGAAGTCTCCATGTCCCTGGCTTGGGATTAAGAACCAGTTCTAGAAGGGTGAATGACAAAGTAGGGTCACCCCCGCCCCCAGGTCTGTGGGCGACGGAAGCGGAGTCGCACACGGGACCCCCGCCGTCAAGTGAGAGGCCCGGGCTCCAACTTGATTAATCCCCACCTCCCCGCCCGCATCTCCCTCGCCCTCCCGTCTGCTCGTCTGTGCGAAACAAGCCTTTTCCTTCTCCCGGAATTCAGGGACCTTTCCAGTTCTAGCTTACTCAGAATAACGTTCCTGCAAACGAGTGGCCAGTGTCTGTTTTGTTTCCCTTCGAGCCCGATGTGGGAGCCGGCTGTTGAGTCAGGAGACTCTGCCAGCGGAGCCGGCCGTGCCCGGAGCCTATGTGATGTATGCTTGAGTCGGTTTTCTTCTCGTTAAACCCATACCGTACTGGCATGGGTTTTCTTTTCCTTCTTAATTATTATTATTCTTCAAAGGGAATCTGGGACTTTGATCAAAAGATCAAAATCCCAAGAGGCACTGAGTCCCTCCCCAAGGGCCCAACAGGACTCTGCAGACGTGGGGAGAGGGCAGGGGGCACGGTGACGCCACCAGCTCTAGTGACCTCGGCTCTGCCCGTCCCCCAGCTTCCAGAGCCCCGACACTGCCCCTGGGCACCCCAGCCAGCCTTCTGGCCCCCTTGGCATGGCCAGAGTGGGAGGTTACCTTTGGGGTGTAATCTGATAGAGCCAGCATGGGCTCACCCTAAAACAGTCCCCAACACACTAAACCTGGTGCACACCTGAAATCACCCCGTGCACCAAGCAGCCCACTCACCACGTTAGCGTTGCCTATGCCCTGCATGCCCATGTTCAGGGTGAAAATGCTGCTAGCCTGAGTGGTACCTGATGTCACCCCCACGTTAGTATAAATCAGTCTACAGGTTGGTTCCCATAGGTCAGAGCAGCATGAAGATATTTGGCACCTTGGGGAGGGAGGGAAGGAACAGTTGATGTGGGAGAGTGAGTATTTAGACATCCCTAGAGAAGGAAAGAAGAAAAGGGGCGTTCCCCCTCTTGTCTGTGACCCCAGAACTTTCAGGTACTGTAAGCTCCTAAGTGATGCCGATGGGCCACGGTTTGAGACTCGCAGGTCTAGTCACGGCAACCGTATTCACCCGGCTGACCATTGGTTCGAGGGTGGGCCAACCCAGGCCTGTTCGGGCCAATGAAACATGAAAGGAGACTCTCCAGGAGCTTCTGGGAAAGAAGCCTGGACCCAGACTGCTACTGGAAGCCGTTTCACAGACAGGAGAGAAAGAGGTCCGAGATCAAAGCTGACCGCACGAGTGGCTGACTCAGGGGGCAGCTCGGTGCTGTGACACCGCCTCTGGGCCACCCCCCGAATCCTACTCTGACTCCCCCTTACAGGACGTAATGAACCTCCTCCATGTTTAAGTGAGGGTAGGTGGAGTTTCATGTTACTTTTAGCTCCAAGCATCCAGACATTAGTACCATTTTCAAGTAGGAGAAAGGTTCAGCCCCAGCCCTGGGAACCCAGGTCTGTCTGATGCCAAATATGTGTCCAATTTGTCACACTGCCTGAGTGCCTTTTCCTCCCATACCTGAGGTGACTCCCCTCATCTACTCTGGCCCACGTACTTGGGGCCACAGCCATCTAACCTTCTATCAGCAAGAGGTTAACAATTCCATCCATCCATCCATCCATTCATTCATCCACCCATCCATTCATTCATCCACCCATCCGTCCATCTGCCCCCTCATCTATCTGCCGGTCCATCCATCCTTCCCTTCATCGAGCATTTGTCCTGAGCCCGCCGCACCTCCAGCTCTGTGTTCCCTGCTGGGGGTCCGCTGGAGGACGTGACTCACCCTCAGCCCTGAAGGAGCTCAAACCTGAAGACAGAGACGGCCCCACAACCTAGGCACCCCCTCATACGTTCCCGAGATGCTGGTGTCGCATTGGCCCGCTGGTGCCCAGGGGTCCCGTCCTCTTGGGCTGGCAGTAAACAAAAGCCCAAGCCCTGGCTGGCGTAGCTCAGTGGATTGAGCGCAGGCTGGGAACCAAAGTGTCCCAGGTTCGATTCCCAGCCAGGGTACATGCCTGGGTTGCAGGCCATAACCCCCAGCAACCGCACATTGATGTTTCTCTCTCTCTCTCTCTCTCTCTCTCTCTCTCTCTCTCTCCTCCTCCTCCCTTCCCTCTCTAAAAATAAGTAAATAAAATCTTTAAAAAAAATAAAAATAAACAAAAGCCCAATCTTCTCTTCCTCAGCTCGAATTTATACACCTTTGCAAAGCTGGGTTGTTTTTTTTTTTTTAACATCAGTGGAGCAATTCCAGATCTTCAGTAACGGGGATTATATAAATATTCAACCATCACATTTCCATGTTTATAGAGCATCAAAGTGCACCGCACATTATACAACTTCTAATTAATCCTCGTAATGCTCTGGTGTCGAGAGTAAAGGGCGGATAATAACCCTACTTTACTGAGGGGACCAACGGCCACTGTAACTCAGTGACTGGGCTGCCGTCGTGTGGCAGATCACCTGCATTTTACACCTTCGTTAACAGCACAGCTTATTAATTATAACAGTTACATTAACAGCCAGAGTTTATTGGCAGACCCTGTAAACCAGCGCGGGCCTGAGGCCTGACACTCATTAGCGCGCTGGATCTCCGTGACCACCCTCTAAAGTCGGCGTCAGTGCGGAGACTGGAGCTCTGAGAGGTGCCCTGTTTGCCAGAGACCCCGGCCAGTGACCTCGGGTCTGTGTGGCTCCAGATGTCACACGCTGGCCTCTGGTTTGCTGTACGTGCTGGTGGCATGCTGGGAAGTGAGGACCTTATTCTCGTCCTGAGCCTTCTGCGGCTTTACTGTGTGACCTCAGGGAAATGCACCGCCTCTCTGGTGTTGGGGCGGCTCCTCCGTTCGTGGAGCCGGGAGAGCCCAGACTTTGGAGCCAAACCGCAGTTTGGATCTGAACTCCACCTCTGTCCCTTGCTTGTCGTGTAACTGGGGACCTGTCCTTAACCCCTCTGTGACTTCCTATGAGATGACATTACGATCAGTCCTGTCCTGCGGGACGTGTTGCAAGGGTGGGAGGGGCTGATGCACGTAGAAAGCCTACAACAGCCCCGGGCACTTAGGAAGCACTCAGTGAACGTCGGCCCTTTGTGCGGACCTATCATGTGACGGAGGGGTTGTGTTGGGTAATCAGTCGCTCAGCTGTGATGGTCTCTGATGACTCTAACATCACCCTGGCTGGTGTGGCTCAGTGGAATTGAGCGTGGGCCTGCCAACCAAAGGGTCATGGTTCGATTCCCAGTCAGGGTACATGCCTGGGTTGCAGGCCAGGTCCCCAGTAGGAGCTGTGCAAGAGGCAACCACACATTGGCGTTTCTCTCCCTCTCTCTCCTTGCCTTCCCCTCTCTGTAAAAATAAGTAAATAAACTCTTCAAAAAATTAAATTAAATGAATGACCTCCCACGGATTTTGGGTTAGCCACAAGGGAATAGTATAACTCTCCTGGGCTGTAGTTTGAGGTCCTGTAGACAAAATACTTGCAATGCACCAACAAAATCACAGCCGGGACCCTTTTCATTGCAAAGGATAGAAAAACCCAACTCAGCGTGGCCTGAGCGAAAGAGAAAATGGTCTCAGGTAAACAAGAGCCCACAGGTGAATCTAGCTGCAGCTGACGATGCCTGCCTCTCCTTTCCCATCACTACCCACCCTTGCCCCATCTGTGTGCCCCACTTGGACTGAACCATCTTCAGGATCAAGTTCACGGTCACCCCCAGATCTTTGCACACACCATTGCTTATGCCTGGAACACCATCTTCCTGTTAGACCCCTCCTAGTCCTTCAAGACTCTGCTTGGACAAAGAAGTCACTTCCTTCACCCCTGACGGCCCCGTTGCCCTTGCTCGGTGAGACGTGTCCACAGCCCCCAGCCCACTGCCCCCACAGCCTATGTGCCACGTACGGTAATCTGCCTGATCGTCTGACTGCCGCTGTGAGACTCCGAGAGGGAGCACTGGGAAAGTGTGTGCATCCTCACACAGGGCTGGCACCCTCCGATGGGCTCAGGACGCCTTTTTTGCGTGAAAGAATATCCAATACACCCTGGAGAGTGGGGATGAGTCGGTGACAAGTCCAAGGGACAAGTCCAAGGGCAAGGCACAGAGTGTGAGAGAGACATGAAAAGACCCTCATGATTGTCAAGAGACCCCAACGCGGATGGAGACAGGCAGGCAGGTTTGCATGAGGTCGTGCAGAGAGGGTGCCCTTGAACCCCAGCTCTAGACAGGATCTTAGCCCAGCCCAAACACCACATCCGGGGAAGATCTAAAAGGTGAGCCCG
This sequence comes from Phyllostomus discolor, assembly GCF_004126475.2. Lineage (NCBI taxonomy): Eukaryota > Metazoa > Chordata > Mammalia > Chiroptera > Phyllostomidae > Phyllostomus > Phyllostomus discolor. The sequence goes on from NC_040915.2 coordinate 50,901,020, forward strand.
GCAGGGGCCCTTTGGAACAAGGGTCCTCCCCACCTGCCCACCAAAGGCACATCCCAGAGGGTTTTACAGAAATCTTTGCAGTTCCCGCATAGAACTGTGTGCTCCAAAAATACAAATGCCCTGCGCCCACCCCTGCGGAGTTGGGCCCACCCCCTTCTCATTCGCTGGCTCCTCCCACACTTGGCCCCAGGAAACCGTGAGATTGAGCTTTTGACACCAGCCAGGGGGCGCGCACATCCCCCGAGGAAGGGCACTCCGTTGGGGCTGTCGCGTTCAGAAACCAGGAGCAGGTTTCGCTTATCACTTCCTCCACCCCGTGCCGGGAGCCAGCCTTCTCCCGTCTCTCCTCACCCCGGGGGCCGCGTTTCCTGCCTACGGAAGGAAGGTGTTTCGCGTCGGCCAACAAGCCTGAACCCCAATTAGTTTCTCAGCGACTTGATACTCATTGGTGGCGACCGCGGTTTCTCATCTAGCGTTGTTTATTGATTTGGTCAGAAGTAATTAAAGAGATAATTCTCACTCAATTACATTTCCCTGCGTTTCCTGAGGTTGCTAACTCTGCCTCCCCGGCTGTACGCTCTTCTCCAAATTAATTTTGTCCGGGCTCCGAAATGAGAATGGATATTTATGTTTGTTAATTTTCATAGGGCGAGAACGGGGGGGGGGGGGGGGGAGGCTCTGTATTTTAATTCCAACCAGAGCTCTCACATGCCTGTCATTTCTTTTTTTTTTTTTTAAAAAAAGGTCACGTAACAGACACAGGTTACAAAAAAAACTAGCCAGGAGAGCCTTTTGCCAAAGAGAAGGGTCCCTCTTCCTCGCCCACTTCTTACCCATAATGCTCTTCCCCGGGCAGCCCCTTCTAGTACTTTCCGTTGTTTCTTCCAATCATCCGTGTCTCCAAATTAGTTGTTTCACCTCAGTTTCTCAGTTTACACATTTACGACTTTAACGACTACCTGCTCTGAAGGCGGAGGATCTGGCTCCTTTGTGCCCTAATGCGCTCCCCACCCCCAGCTCCCGTTCCCAGCAACAACGGAAGTTCCTCTACCGGTGAACTATGCAACTTTGTAAAATTCATCATCGGGGCAGTGACACAATTCCGTGTGATGCTGTCACGATGGACACACGTCCTCACTCCTTTGCTCAGACCCACAGCACGGACACCAGGAGCGGGCCTTTAATGTAAGCCACGGACTCCGTGCGACAAAGACATCTCCGCGGAGGTCCCTCAGTTGTAACAAGCGGACCACTCTGGTGGGGGGTGTCGATAACAATGGGGGAGTCTGTGCGTGCGCGGGGTCTGGGGCAGATCCGAAATCTCTGTACCCCTGTCCGATTTTGCTGTGAACCTAAGAGTGCTCTGAAAACAAGCCTTAGAAGAAAAACAACTAGGTTGCACTTGCATTTCCGGCCCCGCTCACCACAGAGTACCTTGGACCCCTTACTTGGCAGAAGAGCTTAGCTGCTCGTCAGCTCTGTGTCTCTCTCCGCCACTTCTGCATCGTGGAGATTGAGGACGCCCACATTCTGCCCTGCGCCCATCATCCGCTCTCCCGGGCTTTGTCTGGGAGCTGAGTCGAAAAGCTGAGAATCAACGGATGCTACAGTTTCGTTCTCACCCGTCAACCACTCACTCAACGAACAACTGCCAAGGAGCCACCTGTGTTCGGCAGCGCGCCAGAGACCAAAGACACACAGTGACAAGGTCACACTCCCCGCACGCCTTGCGAGGCTGGCATTTAGAGAAGAGAGAAAACACACAATTACGATGTACGCATAATCGCTGCTTAAATCAGCGGCTTTGAAACCTTATGTTAAAAACACAAATGTGGAGCACCAGACGGAGGCCGGCGGAACAGGACAGCAGCAACACTGTTTCATGGGAGCTGCTGGATCTCCTCTCGACCACGTGTGAACGCGAGCGGGGCCCGGCTGCTCGAGCCTCGGCCCGTGTTCCTGCTCCAGTGACCCTCCGGCTGGAGCCAGGGCACGAGAGGAGTCTGCACACCGGGGAATGTGTCCTTCCTCCAGGGGCGGGGCCATGGCGAGCTGTGTGCCGGTGGCAGTTTTGGCTTCTCGTTCACAGAGCTCCTCCGTCCAGGGGAAGGCTTTGTGGCACCAGATGCATCTGTCCAGGACACGGTGACTGGAAACGCCACTCTGAGGACAGCAGGGCACAAGTGTCAGCTTATCCAGGAGAGGGGCTGGACAGTCATGACGATGCCCGTGGGGCCAGCACAGGACACCGAGGGGCGCTCCGGAGCCGTGCAGGGGAGTCGTGTGATGGCCCTTGGCAAGCATGTCCCACCCAGGTTGGGGGAGGGGGGCGTGTGAGTGTTTGCTTATTGTACAAACCCCCTCTGGGAGGACACACAAGAACCTGGTGACTCCAGCCACCTCCAGGGAGGGGGACAAACAGCTGGAAGACAAGTGGGGGAAGTCACACTTTTAAAAACTACATCCCCTTTTGTGTGTTTTTAAACCATATGGAAACACTACCTACTCAGAAAATACAATTTTTTAAAAATGAAATAAAACTTGATGCTTCATCATGGTCCTCAGCTGGGAGCCTCGTCATGACACTATTTTGTGGACACAGCTTCTGGTGGCTTCCGGTGGCTTCTCAGCAGCCCTGCCGGCCTTAGGACATTCTCTCCTTAGTCAGATGGCCCGAGGAGCTTCGTCACCGCCCCCTCCTCCTCATCCTCTGCGTGCCATGTCCCCACGGTCCCCTCTGTTTGAAAGCCTTCTCCCTCCACTTCCCTGTTGTTCTCAGTCTGAACCTCCGAACCCTCAGCTCCAAGCTGACTCCGCCGCCAGTACTCGACCACACTGGCGTTCAACACTCTGTTCCACGCCTGTCTCCTCCGCCCACCTGTGAGCCCCTTGAGGACAGGAACGGTGTCTCGTTCAATGGCATGTCCCAGCCAGTTTCTCACTCGCAGTAGGTCGTTAAGAAATAGCTGAGCTGGTCTTTCCCGACACCCGGGCTCATGACATGGTCTATGTGACTGGGCGCCAAATGGCAGCCCGCGGTCAGCCTCCTGGAACTCACATCTCAGCCACCTCGGGGTCTCGGGGAGGCTCCTGCCACAGGAACTCGAGCCCCAACCAGGCCGTCTGCATCTCGGCTTAAACTGGGCTCTGCTTCCGTGTCTCAGGCGGTAAATGGAGTTAACTGCTATCAAGCAATGAGAGGCTGGGTT